>NC_035440.2:125560365-125889175 GCF_002127325.2 Helianthus annuus | reverse complement strand
TAAGCAAGTTTGAATTTTAGGTTTATATCCTAAACAATATTTACTAAATGTATAAAAACCTATCAACACATCATCAGCGAGACTGTTTAAAGCTGTAAAACTTTACAAATCTTTAGCGTACTGTAACTGTCAAGCCGATGTACTATCATTTCACAAACTCTTTTTCAGTTTTCTAATGTTTTTGGATTTTGAAATTTTCTCATGTTTTTGGATTTTTGAGAATTTTTACTGTTTTTGTATTTTCTGAAAATATAACTCTAATCTACTCCCCCTAAATGCTAAAACAAGTAAAAAATCGACAAACCATTGCAGATAGTTTCTCAACATCATCATCTACAATGTTATCCTCATCAACGCCAATAATCCCATCCGACACCGATAAAAGCTTCATACCATTTAGTTTTAAAAGATATTTAAAACGAGTTTTGTCAAATGCTTTGGTATGTAAATCAGCTTTCTGTTCGTCAGTGTGGATTTTCTCAATTCGTATCAACTTCTTCTCGAAGCAATCTCGGATGAAGTGATGACGAATTTCTATATGTTTCGTTTTAGCATGATGAACAGGATTTTTTGTAATGTTTATTGCAGCCTCATTATCAACAAAGATAGGAGTGTTAAGAAATTGCAAACCGTAGTCGCGCATCTGTTGCTGGATCCACAAGATCTGAGAGCAGCAACTGCTAGCAGATACATACTCGGCTTCACATGTGGATAGAGCCACAGAGGTCTGCTTCTTACATTGCCAGGTGACCAGTCGTGGTCCAAAGAACTGACATCCCGTAGTTGTTGATTTTGCATTAACTTTGCAGCTTCCGAAGTCGGAATCAGAATACCCTTTGAGCGTGAAATTGCCTGTTTTTGGATACCACAACCCCAATGATGGAGTTCCTTTCAGGTAGCATAATATCCGTTTCACAGTCACCATGTGCGAAGCTCAGGGGCTTGACTGAAACCGTGCTGTGAGGCAAGTCGGATACATGATATCGGGTCTTGAAGCAGTTAAGTACATCAGCGATCCGATCATAGAGCGATACATCGTTTCATCTACCCTGTCTCCGGTGAGATCTGGGTTTATTCCATGGTTCGTCACTAAAGGGGTTGAAGCTGGAGTAGATCCTGACATCCCAAATTTCTCTAAGATATCATGAACATACTTCGTCTGGTGTATGAAAATTCCCTCAGGTAGTTGATCAACTTGAAGTCCAAAGAAGAATTTCATCTCCCCCATCGATGACATTTCAAACTTTTGCTTCATAACTTTTTCACACAAACTTTCATTCGTTGACCCAAATATGATGTCGTCCACGTATATCCGAACTATCAAAAGATGTCCGTCGACCTCTCTGGTGAAGAGAGTGGCATCCACTTTTCCACGGATGAAGCTGTTGGCTAGCAAGTGTTGAGACAATGTCTCATACCAAGCTCTCAGGGCCTGGTGTAAACCATACATCGCCTTATCCAGTAAGTAGACCTTGTCTTTGTGGATTGGGTCGGTGAAGCCCGGTGGCTGTCTGACATATACCTCCTTTTACCTTCCCGTAGAGAAACGCCGATTTCACATCTAACTGAAAAACTTTAAATCCCTTCCATGATGCAAATGCCAGAAAGATCCTAATTGCTTCTAGTCGAGCCACGGGAGCATATACTTCGGTGAAATCTATACCCTCCTGCTGACTAAAGCCTTGGACTACGAGTCGTGCTTTGTTTCGAATAATAACCCCTCGATCATCTCTCTTGCATTTAAGCACCCATTTTGTGTTAATCTTCCTGTGACCATCAGGCAAATCTACTAACTTCCACACTCCTAACTTCTCGAACTGGCTCAGTTCCTCCTGCATCGCATTGACCCAAGAATCTTCAGTAAGCGCCTCCTTATAAGTTCTCGGTTCAATCTGCGAGATAAGACAACTAAGTGAAAACTCAGTTTGTAACGGAGCAACTGTAGAATAAAAACAAGTAAGCCCTTGATCAATTTGTCGTCTAGTGCGGACGCCTGATTGTAATTCTCCAATAATTAGCTCTTCTGGATGGTATGAAAGAGTTCTTGGCATCACCTCGCCTTGAACATCTACCTCGCCCTCCAGATTTGTGATATTTTGATCTGCATTTTGTTCACTGACTGGAATAGTTTGACTTCAAATCTGAATTTGCTCCCCCTCAGAATCTGAATCACCACGATCAAATACTGGTCTGTTCTCAGATTCTTGATTATCATTCTCTGCCCTCTGATTATCATGAGCAAATTCATTTTGTTGAATATCATCAAGTTCTCCAGCATTGCTTGGACCTGCTTCATCGTCGTTTGAAGTATGCCTTTGACGCCTTGAAGACTCAACTGGGAACCTTTCCTGCGATGACTCATACTCTCTTAGAATATCCAACTCGTCAAAGAAATCTTCTTCTTCTTGCTCTTCTTTTTCCATGTCAAACGAATTCTACAAAGTGTCATAATGAAAACGCCATGAATCGCCTGGATTCTGTGGTGGCATTGGGTAACCTTGACACTCAACATTCGATGTTTCGATGATCCGCTTTAAGCTTGGAACAAAGACTCGTCTTAGTGGACTTGAGTAACCCACAAATATCCCTTCGATGCTCTTTGGACCAAATTTACCAAAAGGCTCTAAAACTATGCAGGGAGACCCAAACGGTTCTAAATACTTCAGGTTTGGCTTGCGGTTGTTGATCAGCTCGAAACGTGTATTGTTGAATTTCTTTACAGTGAGAACCCGGTTAAGCGTATAGCATGCGGCTGATACTGCTTCTGCCCAAAAGTTAACAGGTAGCTTGGAATCAGCAAGCATCGTCCTGGCCGTTTCAATTAGCGTCATGTTCTTTCTTTCAGCTACTCCATTCTGTTGTGGAGTGTAAGGAGCACTAAATTCATGCAATATACCTCGTTCATCGCAATACTCTTCCATCTTGATATTCTTGAGCTCAGTACCATTGTCACTACGTAATCTTCTAATGCGTGTTTGGTACAAGTTTCCATCTTCTTGAAAAGTGTCATCAAACGATCAAACGTCTCATCTTTTGACTTCAGAAATAATACCCAAGAAAATCTTGAATAATCGTCTGTGACTACAAGACAATAGAGATCCCCACTAATGCTTTTGACGTTCATTGGACCAAACAAATCCATATGGAGTCTCTCTAAAGGTCTTGAGATTGAGTTTTCTTTCTTCCCGGGGTGAGATTTCTTCTTCTGTTTTCCTTTGATGCAGCTAATGCACTCCCCATCAAGATGAAAACTTTTCACATGAACACCAGTAACCAAATCATTGTGCACCAGGTGATTCATTTTTCTCAAATGTATATGACCCATCTTTCGGTGCCACAGTTGTGATTCTTTCTCTGTTGCTCTAGACATAAAACAATGAGCCTGACCCGTGGTTGTAGTTTCTACGCTCATGTCCAACACGTACAGAGCATTGACTCTTGGTGCTCTCATGATAATCCATTCTTCGGGAAAAACAAATCCTGGTTTCAATATCAAACACTCTTTGTCTGTAAAGTGCGTTGTATACATCCTATCACATATCTGAGAAATACTCAGAAGATTATTCTCAAGCTCAGCAATGTAGTTAACTCTTTCAAACGTGACAATGCCATTGGATAACGTTCCTTCACCAACTATTCAACCTCCTTGATTTCCAGCAAAACTTACATAACCTCCATTAAAACCACGAACATCGTACAACAGGGTTTTCTTCCCCGTCATGTGCCGAGAAGCTCCACTATCCATAATCCATCACGAAACGGATATTGGAAGCTCTTGCACATTTCAAAAACACTTAGTTAGATTTTGATGCTACCCAAGCCTCTTTTGACTCAGGTAACTTAACATTAATGACAGTTCTTTTAGTGATCAATGGTGGAAAATTTTTATCATTCATTTTTAAGTTCTCTTCAGACCCAATCTCAATCTTCTTGTATAAAAAGAAATCATTTTTAGTAGATTGACCAGATGATTGGTCTTTCTCAGAAACAGACTTCTTCTTTTGTGAAGTAGGAACTTGTTTTTCTTTCTCAAGATTCACATAGTAATCCAAAGGAACATTCATGTTTACCGGTGTGGTAGAAGATAATTGTTTTTCCATCTCAGAAACCTTTGGTTTTGGAGAAATTGTTTTCTTTTCAATAACTTTTGGCTTCCATGTTTATTGAGATGACGCAACCCGTTTGTAAAACTTGTCATTTTTAGTTACCACATTTTTAACAGGTTCAGTTTTGACTTTGATGTTTTCATTTTTCAAAACCTTTTGCTCAACAACCATTGAAGCTTTTCCTTTCACATCAATTTCCTTTTCTGAATCTCAACAACTTCAGTCTTAGGCTTCAAGTTGGTACACTTTCGTGCAATATGTCCAACTTGATTGCATTTAAAACATGTTCGGGTGTCAATTACCCGACTTATGCCTTCAGACTGAGGCTGTGAGGCCTTCTTCTCAAAGAACTCTTTGTTTGATTTTGAAAAAAATTTAGATTCTTCATCAGAAAGTGAACTCAAACTTGAACTTTTCACAAACACCTTTTTCTCAGAAAACCTTCTGTTTTGAACATTCTTTTTCTGATAATTTTTACCACCCTGATATCCACTCGACCATTTGTTTTGATTGTTGTTATAAAAACGTGGTGGAACAACAGGCTTCTTATAGTAACCTTTATCTTTTTCAAAATTCATTTGCCTCTTTGTCTGATTTAAACCTTCTGCTTCAGACAGATTAATTTCAACCAATTTGAACACATTTGTCAATTTAGCAACATTAACATTCTCCAGTGGAAACTCAGAATCCGAATACAACTTATCCGATCCCCACATCTTGTACATGATAAGAGTAGATTCTTCATTTAAGTTGTTTTTGGATTTTGGTTTCGGAATGTAATTGTTCAAGAAACATTCTTCATCCTCAGTTGAATCACTTTCAGACTTCAAAACATTCTCAGCCATGCTTTTAACAATTTCTGACTGAACACTATCCTCATCGGATGATGTATTGAATGTAACATCAATTGACTCTGGAAGTTTAACTTCATCAATTTCTTCATCATTAACCAACCCGGATTTTTTCTTTGAAAAATTGTTTAACACTGGTGGTGGAACCTGATGATACCCAACCCCAGTTCCATCCGAAAAAACATCTTCGCCTGCTTTGTTTTTCCCAATGGGTTTGGGAACAATGTGTTGTAAAACAAAGCTTGCGGAGTTGTAACTGGTTAATTTCAGATTGATGCGCTCATTTTCAGTTTTAGCTTCTTGAACTTGAAGCTTCAGATTAGCAATCTCATCCAACTGTTGGTTGATTTGCTCTTCTTTAGCTCTAAGAACACCGGTCAGCTGAAGATTTTCTTTGTCTGTTTTACCATTTCTTTCATCAGAATCTTTTACCGTTCATTTTAGTTTTTCAAAATTTTCTGAAATTTGACGATTTTCAAGAATCAATTTTTCATTTTCTTTCCTAATTCTTTCTACGTCATTTTTATCTTTTTCGATTTTCTCAGTTAATTCTTTTAATTTGTCGTTCGAAGCTTTTAACAATTTATCAGGGTTTAAGATCTGATCTTCAACACTTCTGACTCTACCAGTCAGTTCTTAAACCTTCTTACCGCTGAGGTAAGCAATTGTACTACAAACTTTGCACTCTTTCATGCAATTTTTGCAGTCGTTCTCAGATTTAACTTTCTTACCTGACTCATGTGTATCATTTGAACTAACCTTGTTTTTGGACTTAGTTCCAGAACCAGAAACTACCTCTAGTTCTTTTGCAGCAAGAACTTTGTCAGCCATCTTCTTCAAATTTTCAGCAGTGAATTCTTGTGACGTATCAATAATCCCGTCATCAACTTTCTTTGGCTGCAGCTCTTTTTCTGTCTCTTTCTCTTTCTCATCAGCTTCTCCTCCTCCCCACCACATTCTTTGCCTGGCTTCTTCTTCTTCAGCAATTTGTTTAGTGAGAATTTCAACATCAACAGTATCTGGATCAATAGCTATGTTTCCATTAGGATCGAGATAACATTCTCTATCAGGATCCCATCGTTTTGCTTTCTTTACTTCCATCCATGTACGATAGATTTTGCCTTTCATGAATTGAGTTGTTGCCTTCCTGTTTACATACTTCACTTCTTCAGATCTGGTATCTTTAAAAGGAACAATCTTTGCTGCTGTAAAGGCATATCCAACAGCATCTTCCTTAGGCAAAACATCACTCCAATCATAACCTTCATCATCATGAAAAACAACAAGTCCCTGGATTTTTCTTTGGGTGCCTCCTCTATCTGCTTCATCCTAGGAGGTTCTGCTTTATTTTGATGATAAATTGCTCTTTTGTAATAATCTTCTCGAAAAGGATTTGCAGTATCATCAGTGTAAGCATTTCTGCATTCACGCTTAAAATGACCTTTTTGTTTACATTTAAAGCACGTGACTTTTGACTTGTCAAAGCCTAACTTGGTAGAAGGTCCACCAATAGACTGTCTTCCAGTAATCTCCATGAATCGCTGCGCTCTTCTCACTGCACTCGCCATACACCACCTTATATCGATCAACTCCATCTCCTCAGGGTCGATTTGATCGTAGTCTTCCTTTGTTAGGTTGGTGTTACCTATCTTTCCTGCAACAAGACTTTCGTACGATTCTAACACAGACGCTAAAAACACCATCTGTTGTTTAGTAGATTCTTCACTAAAATTCTGACCATTCTTCAGATCCACAGCAATGTTACATTGAAATAGATTCTTTGCTACAAATTGATTTGAAGTATTTGATGATGAACCACCATGATAGCCACTGCTAGGAGTTTCTTGATTCATTGTGTTTGAGCTTTCTGCTGAAAAAGCTGTCTTAGGAAATGATGCAGTCTTTGGGATCATACTACCTCTGTAATACAGCTCCACATTCTGCTGATAAGATGTGTTATTGACTTTATTGGATTTTTTGATCTCCAATTCATGGCTTTCCAGTCTTTCGTTCAGTAAATCAACCGTCAAATCAGTCGGCTTCACCGTATTCTTCAGCATCAATGCAAAATACTACCAGTCTTGCTCATTCGGTAGTGAATCAAATAGTTTGTCAACCAACTCTTCTTGAGTGTAAATGATGTTATGTCTTGCAAGCTCCATCTTCAAATGCCCGAATCTTTCAATCATCTTGGAAACAGACTCGTTCTTTAAACAACCAAACAAATCAAATTCTTTTCGTAACAGCTTCTTTTTGTTCTTAACTATTTCGGCACTGCCTACACATTTTACCCTCAGTTTCTCCCACAGATCTTTTGAATTTACATATTCGATCAATGATATTATATCATCTCTCACAGACTGGTGAAGCAGAGCAATGCACTTTTGTTCAGCAACATATCTTTCTATTTGATTTTCTTCTAAATTTTCATAATCCGTTCTACCCAAATCAAAACCATTTTTCAAACTTTTCCAACTGGGATATGCAAACGCTTTAAGCCATTCTTCAAATCTTGTAGCCCACATGTTGTAATCTTCAATTGCCATCAACTTGGGCGGCTTGTTGTATGTTCCATATGCACTGTCTACGCTCATCGCATCAGAAAGAATTTTCTTTGCACTCGGTGTTGGTGTAGTTTCACTCGTGTTATTTGATGTGCCATCTCCCGAACCACTGGTAAATGCAAACACATCACTAAATGGATTCATGAAATCATCAATCTTTCAAGTACCTAAAACAATCAGCAAACACTTAGAAAAATTTTTGAAATTTTGAAAAGCAATTTCAAACGGAATTAGTTCAAGCGAAATAGCTCAAACGAAATTAGATTTCAACTCTTTCACACGAAACAGCCTTTCAAACGAAATTACCAAGCGGAATAACGTTTTCAAACGAAATTACCAAGCGAAATCTAATTCCCAGCGGAATTAGTTCAATTTCAAATGAAATTAAGCTATCTTGGTGCGAAATTAGGAATTCCGTATGAAATCCTCAAACGAAATTAGATTTTGTTTGAAAATTATCAACACTTTCAAGCGAAATTAGGACCAAAGTGTAATTTCGTGCGAAATTACAGTGACAATTTCGTGCGGAATTAGGATGACGTCAGCACTGTCGATCATAATTTCGTCAAACTGATCCTGTTTTACTTCGAATTAAGGTCCAATTTTTTCAAGGATTAGTTAAAACAGTGTTTCGCTTATAATATGTGAAAATCAAGCCATTTTGTCCGTTAAATTCTTATTAATATTGGAAAGAAAGAGTAGAAGAGAGAGAATCCGATGAAATCAAGCTGAATTGGTATGAACTCCTCGTCCTGAGCTCTGATACCACTTGTTGGATCGTCGTGTGACCCTATTGAGTCAATCTGAAGAGTTCAGAATCAATATCAAAGGTGGAATCAGGGATATCGATGTAAACACAGCTTGATACTTCCTAATTATCTTCTCTTATTGATTTCCAAAGCTTTTACAATTCAAATGACAATCCGGCAGCACCTCAGCTCTGAAAACAACTCTCTAATTCCGTTCCAAATGACACGACAAGATCAGTATTTATAGGGTTGCTAATTCCGCATGGAATCACCTTACACGGAATTACATTCACGCGGAATTACCTGTTCATGCGATATTACACTTCCAAGCGGAATTACCATTCCAAACGGAATTAGGTAATTTAGTGTGGAATTACATCTGAGCTAATTTCGCATGGAACTCTAATTTCATATGAAATGACTTCAATGTCATTTCATGCGGAATTACCCTAAAATACTGTTTTTCTCGATTTCTGTGCCCTGATTTATATTATACATACATGACTCGATACAAGACAAAGTTAACAGACATTTATGCACCAAAATCATGAACCTTGTAAAGTGTTTTCTTTTATAAAATCATATGAAAATCAATGTGAAAATCAAATGATAATAAAAGAACAATGCATGGTTAAATGAATAACCAAGTAAAAGCGAATTTGTATAAAATGTGTAATATGTAAAACAATGTCGTGTTCTTGTAAAAATGTTTCTTGTCCTTGTCAAAGTGGTTTAGATAATGCAACAATGTATAATACAATAAAATCACTTATATATAGGAAGTACCAGCGGCGTATCCACCATGCTTTTATCATATAACACATAGCCCCGTTACATAAGTCACTTATCAATAATCAACCAAAATGTCTTGTTTAAAACCAATGTCCAAATGTTTATGTGTAAACCATGTTCAATGTCATGTGTAAAATGTATCATGTATAACCAAATGTAATTCATAGCAAGTAGAAAGTATCTACTCAAACTATATGACATACAAACATTTATACAGTAATGTTAATCGCATACATTCAAGCCTTGCGACTGTGGCGACAAACCCTTAAACAAATTAAAGGTTTATCTAAATTATGTATATCGGATTCTGTCATTTCCAACTTCCAAACAAACCAAGGAAGTCGAAAACGGGATTTGTCAAGTCCTATGGTACCATTACATACTACCGAGCAGCGTGATCAATGTTAATGAATGTATTATTGTCCCAATTAAACATACCAAATGTCATAACCCATGTAGCATGTGAAAACCATGTACTAGGTATGCTAAGTAAACATACATAGTAGAAATGTCATGTAAAACAATGTGTCCATATGCTAAGTAAACATATGCAACAAATGTCTAAGAAATCAATGTGCTAGCATGCTTAACATACATAGCAAAACATAGTTGAAATCATGTACTATATGTGTACTAGGTGAAACTAGCATGTCTATGTCATAAAAGCATGAAAACACGAAAGTAACAATGTATGCACATGTGTATCACCCCAAAGTATTTGAAAGCGGTAAAAGAGGGGAACTATGTACTCACTTGGGATTGCCTAACCAACTGGGGTAGCCCAGTTGGCCAGTCCCACCCTTTCTCTTCCAAGAGACCTGGGTTCGACTCCAGTGATGGTCACAAGCCACACACCTCTTCCCAGAGGAAACGGAATCAACTCAGGGCCAAGGGTATTCACCGCCAGGCAGTATTGGGACGGTACTAGCTTGTGGAGTGGGATCACTACAGCGGCCGGGAGGTCCGTGCAATAACCCCCCCACTTGGGATTGCCTAATAGTCTTGAGAATAAGACCAAATAAGGCTTCAAGGATCACAGAATCAAACGACACCTATTATAGGTAACTATGTTAATAATCGGATCCTAAATCAGGAGATAGGATAGATTGATGTTCTATAAATCAAATGAGTATTTGAACTCATATGGTATGATTTAATAGAGCTAACATTCTGATTTGAAAGTCTACCTAAGTGCTTTTGACCCTTTTCGACCCATTATGGTAGTATAAGCTACTATGATGCGTCGTTTGCATAAAACTATGGTCGGGTGGTTAACTATGTGCTATGTCAAGTCTTACATGCCCAATTATGCCTAAACATGTTACTAAATCAGATTATATGTCAAAAACATGTTCACATATGCAAAATACGGATTTATGCTTCAAAAGGGTATTTTGGTCATTTTCTATGGTCATACAAGCTACTTAAAAAATAACTAACCAACCTATGTGATCATAAGGTATAACCTCAGTAGGTTATTCCCTATGCAACTATGATCACTAACTAAGCTTGGTCGGATCCTAATGATCGACCAAACGGGTCGGGTTCGAAAGTCTAAGCGGTTGTTTAGACCGCTTAACTTACGACCCAAAACAAGCACTAAACTGTTAGTGAAAACATGTTTAACTAACTTAGAAAACTGATATGGCATCAAAACAAAGTGTTTTGATACCTAAAAGTAGTTCCGTTGCAAAATGCGCGCTAAAACGCATTTTGACCGAAACTTTGACTCGTCACTACACCTAGTTAACATGGTAGTCAGTAGGTATAATCACTAAGCATTATAACCATCGTGATTACAATCACGTTGCAAAGTTCAATTGAACTTTGACTTGACCAATTGATGGTCAAAACCGAAAGTCAAACTGCTGGTCAAACAGTTTGACTTTCAGCTCTAAAAAGCTGAAAATCACTACTTAAGCCATGAAAGAACACATACTTGGTGTTCAAAGGCTAGAAGGATTATCTTAGAACTCAGGTAGGTGGCTCCTTTACAGGGATTCCTCCACTTAGAGTTCCAAAATGAATATGAGCAATGAACATGGAAGAAGTGGGAGGGTATTTATAGTTGTGGTGAAGCTCTAGGATCATTACAAGTGGTTTGTATAGCCTTCAAGCAAGAAATCCTAGCCATACATGTGTAATTGACAGCTATACTTTGCTTGGAGAGGTGTTAACTTGGCTACCACACAAAGAAATTGCAAGAATGGCCCCTGAATTATCAATCTGTTGCTGAAAATAATGTTTCTGTCCAGATGTGGTGGTGGCGTGGCGTGACCATAAGGCCATAGGGCCCTCGCGTGACGCGAGGGTGTGAGCGGAACTTTCAAAGTTTGGCAGAAATGGTCCCTG
This sequence comes from Helianthus annuus, assembly GCF_002127325.2. Lineage (NCBI taxonomy): Eukaryota > Viridiplantae > Streptophyta > Magnoliopsida > Asterales > Asteraceae > Helianthus > Helianthus annuus. Next base: position 125,877,761 of record NC_035440.2, on the reverse strand, counting down.
CACGTGTTTAAACTTGTTTTCAACGTTTTTAACCTCCGTTAAGCCATTTTCAAGGCTCTACAAGGTCGTCAAAGTGTAGGGGACCTGAAATATGCTCGGAAAATCCATGGATGTCGGTTCGTTTGGTCGTACGATTACGTTTTTCGGTTAATTACGACGAAACTCGAACGGACGCGAAAACGAACCAAATTAAGCGACAAATGGTATTTTTGCATTCCGATCACTAAAATAAAAATATTTTAGTGTCTACAAAAATTATGGATGTCCAGATGTGGTCAGAACGTAAGATATGCGCGTAAATGCAAACTTATGTCGTTTTTGACACTTTTAGTCCCTGTAAGATCAAATAAGCATATTTTCGCACACCGAACCACTCAAAGCTTAATTCTAAGCTATGTTTAGGTTATTTATGGTATGTTTAGCTTATGATCATGTTCCGGACTGTACGTTGCTTTACGAAACGACAAACTTTTGCAAGTTGATGCAAATAGTCCTTGTAAGCGAATAAACTTGTTTTTGCCATACCAAACCCTTTAAAACTTATTTCTAAGTAATGTAAAGGTTATTTAAGGTATGTTAAGCTTATGTTTCTATTCCAGAGTGTTTGTCACGTTAAACTGATTACGTTTACACCTCAGTTTGCACATCAGTTTGCGTATAACTCTCTAGAAAGCGATATAGAGTCCAAACTCAATCAAAAGTCAAAATGAGCAAAATGTCAAACATAAATAACAAACATTGGGATCAAAACACATTGTTTTATTAATATTGAATTGTTCAGAGTTTGTAAAATGATTACACAAGCACAGATGTCACACGAACCCCAACTACCACCAAAATCGATCACACAAGCTCTAAGCATATCCTCCAGTGTCTGGATTGTCTTTTCAGATTGACTATACGTTTGAGGATGATACGTTGTGCTCAAATTAAGTTGGGTTCCCATCGCAGAATGCATGGTTCTCCAAAAGTGAGACGGGAATTGAGCATCTCTGTTAGATATAATGTTCAGAGGAATACCATGTCGGTATACAATCTCATCCACATAGATCTTGGTGAGTTTATCAGCAGATAGATCCTCGCGAATCGGGAAAAAGTGTGCTGATTTTGTAAGACAATCAATGACTACCCAAATGGCATCATGACCTCTAGATGTGCGCGGTAACTTAGTGATGAGATCCATCGCAATGTTCTCCCACTTCCATACCGGTATCTTTTGTTGTACAAGCAAACCAGATGGACGTTGATGTTTAGCCTTGACTTTGAGACAAGTTTAGGCATTTAGATACATACAAGGCAACATCCTTCTTCATACCCGGCCACATATACTGAGTACTAAGATCCTTGTACATTTTGTCAGCACCAGGATGGATAGAATAACGAGACTTATGAGCTTTGTCCATCACTAAAGTGCGAAGATTGTCTTGATTCAGAATCCATAATCGGTTCTTGAAATAAACTAATCCATTGTCTTTCGTTTTGACTTTAAGCTCTAGTTGGCGTGGTAATTCCCTACCCATCAAGTCTTGTGTAACACAAGTATGTTGAGCTTGAGAGACACGTGATTGGATATCGGATAGAACTTGAACACAGTGTAGCTTGACTCGTTCCTTTCGACTCAATGCATCAGCCATGACATTCGCCTTACCAGGATGGTAGGGAATTTCGCAATCGTAGTCGTTAAGAAGTTCAACCCAACGTCGTTGCCTCATGTTTCGTTCTTTCTGATTGAAAATATGCTGAAGACTTTTGTGGTCAGTGAACACTATACATTTTGTACCGTACATGTAGTGTTTCCAGATTCTGAGAGCAAAAACTAATGCGCCTAACTCAAGATCATGAGTCATGTAGTTCTTCTCGTGTATCTTCAACTGTCTCAATGCGTAGGCTATGACTTTGTTTCTTTGCATGAGAACGCAGCCAAGACCTAAGTTGGATGCATCACAGTAGACGACAAAATTGTCGTTGCCCTCAGGTAAAGATAAAATAGATGCATCACAGAGTTTCTGTTTTAAGGTCTAAAAAGCTTCTTCCTGTTTGGGTCCCCACTCAAAAGGTTTATTCTTTTGAGTTAAAGCTGTGAGAGGAACCGCAATCTTTGAGAAGTTTGAAATAAAACGGCCGTAATAACCCGCGAGACCAAGAAATGAACGAACCTCGGTAGGAGTAGTAGGTGTATCCCAATCCTTAATCGCACTGATTTTGGCGGGATCTACATGTATACCTTGTTCGTTAACGATGTGTCCCAAAAATTGAACTTCCTTATGTGACAACCCATAATTTCGAGAGTCTTTCTTTGTACTTGTTTCTTTTCATGCGTGGTGCTTTGATGTAATTTACGTGTACGCTATTTGAGGTGTTTGATTAAATGTGAATGGTTACGAGTTTATGTATTATATGAATGTTATAAGTTTGTATGTATGAATGTGTTAAGTTTAGTCGCACATGGTTCTCGAGTCGCACACCCGCTCATCGACCGCACACCCCTCTAAATCATGCAGGCTTCTTTGAGCCCAAAAGCCCTTAAACCCAAATCGAGCCCAAACCCATCACTTGTGGCACGCGTATATGCATATAGGAATGCATACCATTCCTTTTTCAAACTTTTGCAAACCCTACTGTCACACCCCGACCACGTAGGACAACAAACCGTGGCGGAAACGTCGGGGAGTGTTGTAACAGAAGCTATTGTTTCATAACCATGGATACAAAAGAGTTTCATTTTATTGGTAATTTTAAACATTACATTGTCTTAACACATCACAAACAAATTACATTTCAACTATCATTGTTTTTATGCCACTAAGGCCTCGTCCAGATCCTATGTGACGCATGCATCCTAGAAATCACATCAAGCAACAACACCTGAAACATATGTAAAAACAAAGTCAGCAAAGAAATGCTGGCGAGTACATTGGTTTTATAAGAGTATCAGAATTATGGCTTCGTTTATATGTTGCAGTACTTAATTAGACTACAAGAGTCAAAATACAAACCTCGTTTTGAAAAGTGTATTGCAACATAGTTAACCAACTCAAGTCAAGTTGATTATAGTTTATAAATCTCGTAGCCATGATTCTTAACCCAAAAACGTTTGTTTTAGAAAACCAACTTGTAAAACATCTTGTAAAAACTCGTTAAAAACTCGTATGGTTTTTATCCTTTAGAAAACATTGTTGTGTGACATTGTTTCAAAATCGTTTACCCAAGTGAACTAAGTAACGCCACGGTATGTAAGACGATGAAAACACTTATATATAGGAAGTACCAGCGGCGTATCCACCATGCTTTCACCACATTACACCCGTCCCGTTATCTAAACACTAACAAAAAACCCAATCGTTTATCCAATTCGTTTAACTTGTTCAAAATCGTTTTCAAATTGTTAACTCGTTTAAATCGTTTAAAATCATCCTTGTTTTAATTGTGAAAACTATATATGGTTGTCTCGCTAACAACATTCAAACCTTTGTGACTCGACCATCTCGTGTCTCGCTTCTCGCGTTAAGAAACCACCAAAGGGTAAATTAACTAACATCAGATTCAGTCGCTACCCACAACCCCCACACATAACCATGGGTGTAGTAAGATAACGGGATTTGTCAGATCCTATGGTACCATAACCTAATACTGGTCGGCTTGATCAATGCTAATGAATGTCATTTGTTATGTAACTATAACCAACAAGTTTGTTCACTTTATTGAAATCATTATTAGTTTTGTATAAACCATCTTAATTGTTTTTGAAAAACCATCGTTTAAACCTTGAAAATCATTTTTGTACATATGAATCACCCCAAAACAATTGAAAACAGTAAAATAGGGGAACTATGTACTCACATGAAGTGCAAAGTATCCTCAAGCAATAGAACTTCAAAAAACTCAAGCAAACCAGAGAAATCAAGTAGCACCTAGTAATCGAATCACTAGTCAAACAATAGACACCTAAATCGGGAGATCGGACATAATGAGGTCTTGTAAACCAAATGAGTGTTGGAACTCATGTGATATGGTTTAACAAAGCCTACATCCTAAATGAAACCTAACCTAAGTGCTTTCGACCCATCGCGACCCATTAAGGTAGCTTACACTACTTTAACGCGTCGTGTGCGCAAAGCGCGTTCGAGACGTCTAACTAGTCCTATGACAAGTATTATATGCCAAGACATGTTTAAATATGTTACATAATCAGTTATGTGACAAAAATTTAGGTTACATATGCTTAATTACCAATTATGTATGAAAAGGGTATTTTGGTAATTTACCTATGGCATATAAACTACTTATCATACAACTACCTAAACTAGGTGACCATAAGGTATAACCTCGGAAGGTTGTTCCCTATGCTACTATGGTCACTAAACATGTTTGGTCGGATCCTAATGATTGATCAAACGGGTCGTGTTCGAAAGCCTAAGCGGGTGTTTAGTCCGCTTGACTTACGACTCTACACAAGCACTAAACTAAAAGTGAAGAGCTAAACATGCTAAGACATGTTTAGTTAAGTTAGAAAACAGGTTTTGATATAAAAACAAACGTTTTTGATACCCTAGAGTAGTTTGGTTACAAAATATGCGAGAGCACGCATTTTGACCGAAACTACAACTCGTCACTGAGCCTAGATAATGTGGTAATCAGTAGGTATAGTCATAGGGACTATAACCATCGTGATTACGCTCACGTTATAAAGTTCAAACGAACTTCGCACTGACCATAAACTGGTCAAAGCAGAATGTCAAACACAGTTTGACTTTAACGATAGAAACGAATGAAAAGAACGAAAGAATACTTACAGAAGGTCCCCGCAAGCTCTTGACCCGATTTACTCTTAGGTATGAAGCATAAACTTCAACTTAGAGAGCCAAAATCAGATCAAGTGTGAGTTGGGGGAATGAATGAGGGTGGGTATTTATAGGATTTCAAGAGCCATTAAGATCGTTTCTCGAAGATTGAGCTTCGATCTAAGCCGTACAAGTGGGCACATGGTATTTGGATACCATGGGCTCAAAAAAACCATAAAAAATATCCCATAGATTGATCAAAAACCATTAGCAAAGGTGAGGAACAGCTGGAACAAGCTGGAAAACATTTTATGACATCTAGGACATGCTTACGGACCATAAGCAAAGGACCATACGGTCCGTAAGGACCTTGCAAGTCAGCAACTTTCAAAAATGGCAGTTTTGGTCCCTGCATCCCCAAAACTTGGTTTTCGATGCATTTTTGACACGTTTAAGCCCCGTTAACCCCATTTCAAAGCTCTAAAATGAAGTTAAAGTATAGGGAACTCAAAACATGCTCAAAAACATCTCAGATGTCGGCTCGTTTGGTCGTACGGTTGCGTTGTTCGGTTAATTACGACAGAACTCGTAACGAACGCAAACATGATCCAAATTAAGCGACGAATGGATTTTTATCAAGCCATTCACTAAAACATAATATTTTAATGATTGCATAATTTATGGATGTCCGAATGTATTCAGAACGTAAAATATGCGCGAAAATACAAACTTGTGCGCTTTTTGACGCTTTTAGTCCCTATTGATCAATAAAGTTTATTTTAGCATACCGAACCCCTCAAAGCCTATTTCTAAGCTATATAAAGGATATTTAGGGTAGGTTTAACTTATGATCAAGTTCTGGAATGTTCGTTACTATACAAATCGGTATAGTTTCGTAGTTTGACACAATTAGTCCCTGCGATCGAACAAACTTGATTTCAACACACCAAACCATCCAAAACTTATTTCTAAGTTATGTGGAGGTTATTTAAGGTATGTTAAGCCTATTTCACTATTCTGGAGTGTTCGTTGCATTGAACTGGTTATATTTGCGCATCAGTGCGTGTATAACCTTCCAGAAAGCGATTTAAAGCTTGAAATCGGATTTGAATTAAATTGAAAAATCACCAAACACAAATACACACATAACAACACCAAAACACATATAATAACACCAAAGCACATTCTTTTATTAATAAACATCATTGTTTTACATTGAACCACGACGATAGAACACAGTTGTCACACCTAGCACTCTCCTTGTTCTTTTGAAGTTGACGGCAGTCTCTCCTTTACGATCGAAGCTTTCCTCTCGGCCCTAACACCCTCCTCAACGTCTTGTAATCTGGTTAGTATGTTTGTTATGTGTTAATTCAATTCTCTGTCGGGTTTGTGTGATTGTGTTCCAATTGTTTTGGATTTGTATGAATCATCATGATAATCGTTCATGTGTGTGACTGTTAGAAATTGATGGATAGTGTGATTAAGATTGATAACTTATGTACATGAGAATTGAAATATAGCGATGTAGGGTTTTGTGTACATGATGACTAACTGGTGATGATCATGAACTAGGGTTGTGGTTAAATCTTATTGATAATGAGAATTGGAATAATAGGGTTTTGAGTAAACGCTTAAGATAACAAACTGATTTGACATGATATAGAAGTGTATGTGTTAATACAATGTCAATTGATGTTGATCGATGGAATAGTGTTGCACAATGTTAATGTTCAATGAATTATTAAAGTCTGATGCTATTTGATACGAAAACGAGAAGATAAATTGTTAAAACTAGGGTGTTATGTTGATAGAGTTTTGAAAGAGATGATGATAATCATTAGGTAATGATTAGGGTTTATGAGCATAGTTGGAAAGTTGCAAGTCTTGTGGGATTGGAGGAGTAACTGTGGCCGTAAATGTTGGCAAGATTGTTGCTGGAATCGCACACTCCCACCTCGTACTTCACCAACCTGGTCGCACACTAGTCCCACATACACATTTGGATTTGCATGTTGTACACTTGGTAATGCATGATCACACACTCATAATGTAGTCGCACACCTCTACCGAGGTCGCATACTTGTGAAACGGGCCATCACATTAAATTGAACCTATCACACACTTAAATGGGCCTTGCATATTCACCGGGCTGCACAAATCCTTAGATATATGTATATAAAAACGGTTGGGCCAGGCATTGTTAATCAATAACACATTGGTGTGACGGGCCGAAGGCTATTGGGCCCATAACTCTGAGTCGCACACTCTTGATGATGGGCCGGAGACAATGGGCCAAACAATGTTGGACTCGCACACCCCCGTTGAGATCGCACAGTCCATTAGATCTTAAACATCTTTGGGCTTTCACACCATTGGGCCACACGCACACCCTTAAATGAAATACATGCCCATGAGTCGCACACTTTGAACTTGGCATGCCAGTTATGGAGTCACTCATTAGAGTGTGCGAGTGAAATGTTGATTCTTATGTGAATTATATGTGAAACATGATACATGTGTAATCAGATGTAATTTCTAGAATACGTGGATGACTATGTTAAATTATGTGATTTAAGTATTTGTGAAACTGATTGTTAATGGTAACCCTATTAGGACTTGGTTGACCAACTCGAACAAGTAACTTAACCTACCGAGCAAATCAGAGGTGAGTTCACTGCTCTTTTTCAAGCATGCGTCCCGGGAAGTGACATCTGGTAAATATTCCGGGGAGGAATATTAGGTTAACGGGTTTAACTGGAATGTTAAACTGGGATGTTGGATAATACACTCACTTTCTACAACTTAAGTCCCATCTACTACCGAATTAGTTGTCGGGGAGGTAACAGGGTTATTAGTTCATAGCGCTATTAGGTTTGGCACCCTCACACCGTACCGAGGAGGAAGGGCATGAACTAATTACCTTAACCACTCGACCAATATTTGATAGAGCATTGGGGAAGGGCAAACAAATTGACGCCATCTTGCGGTATCGAGTTATTATCAACATGCTTTTTAAATTAATACTTGGTAACTAAACGTTTTGACAAACTTTGAGCTCGCCAGCGTTATGCTGATACACTTGTCTGCATGCTTGCAGGTCGTTAGGCTCTTGGACATGGAACTTGCTATCTAGGAGTACTGGAGTGGTCATGGGTCGAGCCTCTTGGAAACACGTGACAATCTTATTGGTTTTCGTACAATTAGTTTTGAAACATTTGAACAATAATTTACTCTGTGCTTCCGCTGAATGTATTGGTTTTAAGTTATGTTTTGAAGATACAATATCATAATAAATGGAAACATTTATTTAATATCTTGTTATAGTTCAATGTGATTGGTGGCTGGATCCTGGTACGTCACACGTCCCGCGGGGTTTTCGCATGTGGTATTTTGGGGGTGTGACACCTTAAGCCAAAATTCGCACTTGGAGAACTCGGCGAAAAGTTCAAATAAGGCTCGTGTCTTGAATAGATCAAAATGTCATCAATGAAAACAATGATGAACTTGTCCAAATAAGGCTTACAAACCCTATTCATCAAGTCCATGAAAATAGCAGGAGCATTTGTTAGACCAAAGTGCATAACAGTAAACTCATAATGACCATATCTTGTGCGAAAAGCTGTCTTGGGATTATCTTCTTCGAGTACACGAAGCTGATGATACCCAGAACGTAGATCAATCTTTGAAAAGAAAGTAGCACCCTGTAACTGATCAAAGAGATCATCAATATGAGGTAGGGGATATCGATTCTTGATTGTGGGTTTGTTGAGCTCACGATAATTGATACACATACGGAAAGATCCATCTTTCTTTTTTACAAATAGAACGGGAGCGCCCCAAGGTGAAAAGCTCGGACGGATGAATCCTTTATCAGAAAGTTCTTCAAGTTGTTTAGATAATTCCTGCATCCCAGACGGTGCAAGACGATAAGGTGATTTAGCAATAGGATTTGCACCAGGTACAAGATCAATACGAAACTCAACTTGGCGTGCTAGGGGTAAACCAGGTAATTCTTCAGGAAATACCTCAGGATAATTCCGAACAACAGGAATGTCTTGAATAGTCTTACCTTTACCTTTCTCCTCTACGACATGTGCCAAAAAGGCCACATAGTTCTTTCATAGGTATTTTTGGGCTTGGGTAGATGTCATGAGTTTAAGACTACTAGCAGGTTTCTCACCATGAACCTCTAAGATCTCACCAGTCGAAAGTGGTATACGGACAATCTTTTCAAAACAAACCACCTCAGCGTGGTACTTGGCTAACCAATCCATTCCTACTATAACATCAAAGCTTCCAAGTTGCATTAACGTGACGTCAATAGGAAAAAGATGGTTATTAAGGTTCAACTGGCAGTTTCGAATGATAGAATCAAGTACAACGGGTTCACCACTAGCTACTTCTACTGTCATGGGCTTTCCTAGTTTTGTTCTAGTCATGGAAAGCAAAGGCTCAAAAGCTAAGGATACAAAACTCTTATCGGCACCTGAATAAAAAAGAATAGAAGCAGGTTGATTGTTAACAAAGAACGTACCGTTCACCACCTCGTTGTCTGCACGTGCCTTGTTGTCATTCATGTTGAAGACTCGTCCACGAGCCTGAGCCTGGTTTGCATTTGCCAACTTCGGGCATTGGTTCCTGTAGTGGGTCAGGTCCCCACAATTGTAGCATGAACCAGGAGGATAGTGAGGTCGTGCAGGCTACTGTGCAGGCTGTTGTGCAGGGTTTTGTGCTACCTGATTCTAGGTAGGAGCAAAACAGCAAGTATTGGCAAGATGACCAGATTTCCCACAGTTAGTGCAAATGTGGCACTATACATCTGGTTGATGGTGGCTGTTACACCTGTTGCACAAAGGTGCATTGCCAGTCTATTGCTTCTTGGCAGGTGGTTGTGCGGGCTGATTAGGAGCTACCTGATTAGGTTGTGCCACAATGGCAAAGTTCTTGGAAGCCTTTCGCTTCCTTGACTTCTTCGAAGACTCCGCTTTCTTACCCTTTTGTTTCTCATTTTTGTCAGACTGTTTCTTGTCACCCTTTCTATGGAGTTTACCTTTCTTGACTTGAGAGTTAGTCAAGGTAGCAGCGAGCTTGATGGCCTGTCGGACTGTAGTCGGGTTACTGCCAGTGACGATATCCTGAACAGGATCTGGCATACCATCAATATACTTTTCAATCGCCTTGTCCAAAGGCGTGACCATTGTCGGGCAGAGTAAGCTTAACTCCTCATATCTGTCAGTATAAGCACGGTGTTCACCACTGTCTTGCTTAAGGTCATGGAACTCATTTTCCTATTCCCTCTGCTCGTGACGAGGGTAGAACTCTTTCATCATTAGAGCCCTGAGTTCCTCCCATGTTTGACCCATAGCAACATCAGCACCTCGATCTCTCATTACTCCATTCCACCACATGAGAGCCCTCTTTTGAAACACACTAGAAGCAAACTCGAGTTTACGGTTGTCAGGACACTGAACATGGCGAAATGTACTCTCAAGACTCTTAAACCACTGTAGGAGCCCAGTTGCTCCTTCAGAACCACTAAACTTAAGCGGTTTAGCCGAATTAAACTGTTTATATTTGCACGGAGCAGGTGCATTATTGTTATTGTTGTTGGCTTGGTTAATTCGAGTGATGAGATTTGGTAGTATAGCAGCCACCTGCTATGCTATGATAGTTGCCAATTCGGCATCAGGTTGTTGTACGTTGCGTCGAGGAGGCATTCTAAAAGAGGAAAACATGAGAGAAAACTAGTGAGATTGACATTGGATAAAAATAGAATGTTACAAATATCGACAAAAAGTAAAGATGGTGGTCATTTGTTTGTTACCTCAGAACAAACAAACGACGCACAGTGACTAATCAAAGTAAATGGGTTATAATAATGTATCGCGAAGACATGCTTTAGCCTATAAGTGGACACTCACCCCAAGAGTTCCCAGGTAAGAGTGACTGGTCCGATGATGTGGATTTGTACGAACACTCTAGCCTTAGATAGAAAACTCGGGGTACAGGCACCCACCCTTCCAGATTGCACGTGTTCACATTATTTAGACCCAAACTTTGATGAGATTTTGAAAACTTGGAAGGCAATAAGCCAAAAAGAATCATCCAAGAATGGATGATTGATTTTTAAAATTGTTTTGGAAATTTGTGTTCTTGTTTTAGTAATCACCTAAAGATAGGTGATGTGTATTGTTTTATGATCTAAACACAAGACAACTTGTGTTAGGGTCCTAGAAAGGTTATAGTCTAGGTCAAAGCATTACTAATAACCTAATTCCCTATAACCATGAGCTCTGATACCAACTCTTCTGTCACACCCTGACCGCATAAAAGAACAAACCGTGGTGGAAACATCTGAGAGTGTAGTAATAGAATTATTGTTTCACAACACATGGTACTTAAATTTTGGTTTTATTAGAATATATGTTTACATTGTCTTGAAATTTAACTAAAACATAAAATAATATTTAATTGTCTTGTTGGATATTAAGTCACTAAAGCTCGAGTCCGCCTAGGTGTATCATGATCATCATCAAACAATAGCTCCTGAAACACATGTGAAAATAGGTACGTGTCACACCCCCAAAATCCACACGCGGAGTATCACCGCTTGGAGGCGTGACATGACCAGGATCGAGCTACGAATCATATTGAACAACGTAATTAAGTAAATAAACCAACCACAATACAATTGGTGACCAAAAGAAAGTAACCGATTCTAAGTTAACAGCAGAAGCATAAAACGTGAGTCCAAAACATAAGTTCCATAGTTCATAAGTTTAAAGTCCAAAATGTAGTTTAATAAGTTCATAAAGATTAAATGTTTAGCACGAGACATAACAGTCCATGTCCCACAATGAACTCCTCCTCGTGCAAGCTCCATAAGCATCTAACGACCTGTAAGGCATGTAACAACGAGTCAACAACAAAGTTGAGTGAGTTCACGTTTGGTTGTTTAGTTTTAAGCTGTTTCCGAAAACATGGTTTGTCTTTTGCTTGCTTACTTGCCGTGGGGGTTACCCCATAGTTGAAAATATGATTAATCAGTTCCTTCTTTATTACCCAAACCGTATCCATAATCAGTGGGGGCTTCCCCATGGGAACCACTAGACCGTTACCATATCGACAACTGACGAACAATAATTGTACCCTACATCAATGTCTATCATCATTGACAGTTTGCCATAGTCCATTAGTACACGCCCGTCTGACTGGCACGGTGTGAGGTTTGTTAAACCTAATAGCGCTATTAACAAATGACCCGCTCGCCATTGGCCTCGGCGATTAAGTCGATATAAAATGAGGGACTTAATGATAGAGTTTTGTCTAGTAAGTTTTAAGGTTGTTGTCCTACCCAAGGAGGACGAACGTACGTATTCTACCCAAGGAGAATACACAGGATTAATATTGGCATCCTACCTATGGAGGATGGCGGTACATATCCTACCCATGGAGGATATGTAGGTTCCGTTTTAATTCTTTAACCCATTCCCAACCACCGGGAATCCCATGCCTTAGATAGTGTGTGAACTCACCTTGGTTTGCTCGGTTAGATTAATTACTCTAATAATCAGAAATCAAGCACCTCCTAATAAGGTACAGATAACAATCAGTTTCTCGTGCATGCATAACACGTATCCTACGTACGGTTTATCTACTCATTACTTCTATCACGTACCACACAATTCTAGTGTTAAGTTATATTAGTTTACCCTCAAATAATATATAACTATCTCACAAAAGAATCAAGTATCCACACAAGTGTTCTAGTATAAAATATATATTCTAAACATATATTTATCCATTTTACTTGTAAAAATCAACCTCCGATACTTTGTATTTTTGTAACAAAACTCATGGCGAAGTTTATTTTGAAAAACAAAGTTAAAACTTATTTACGAACACTTGTTAGAAAAATAATTTCGAAGTGTTGGAATTTTTAGAAAATTTCGCCAGAGTTTCCTTTGTAAATGGAGGTGTCCATGCTAATAAGCATATCATTTTCTTTTCCAAAAAAATCATTCAACAATCAACAACAATTTACCAAGAGCAAACTATTCTATCTACAAAACAACATGAACTTGATGTGTCATAAAAATGCGTAGTAACCTGGTATGGCGTTTAGTGGGTTTAGTTACTCTCCAAAGTGTATTTACTTTTGTGAAAATCTCATTCTCGGGATTTCTAGATGTTTACAACTTGTAGATACTTTTTACAAAATTATTTATTTACCACATCTTCTTGTTCCAAAAATATTCCTACACTTATTTTGTCACTAAAAATAGTGTGGGTTTACTAAAAATCATGATCTTTCAAGAATCATCTTTTCAAACTTGGTTCCTTTAGGAAAATCATTCACAAGTCTTGGATCTACAAGATTACTAGTTCACTTTGTTTGTCATTTTATAAGAAATCATTTTTATGTTCAAATTCATGTCTAAATATGAAGGTGATTATTTTATGTAAACCCCTAATCACCTCCTAACTTGTTAACTCATGTTTTTAATCATGATTTAACAAGTTCCATATGATGATTAATCACCATATTACTAGTAACCATCAAGCAAGCATCAACATATACCAAACAACATCATATTAACAATATTACATCATGTTTCATCTTATTTAAGCTTATGCTTCATGATCCAAGATTCAAGTCTTTTAGTGTTCATATGTTTCATCATAATACATCTATTAAGCACCAAAAACATGAAGTATCTAAGGATTAACAAGAAGCTTACTACTAGCTTAAAGCTAGGGAAGAACAAGAAGAAAACGTTGATGATAATAGCAAACGAGAGAGGTCCTTCAAGTTCCGAGAACACCGAGCTTCGTTATTCACCTTCTTACACCTTGTAGTACACTTGGAATTGCTTGAACTTGAAACAAAAATGGTGGTGTGTATAGGGGGTAGTTCGGCCGAGACTTGAAACAAAATGAAGGTGTGGATACTTATGCTCTCTAATCCCTTATTACCCAAGGGTTAACATGTCCAAGGAAGTACAAGCATATCTTACAAATCTCAAGAATATGATATGGAAGATCATGGTAAGATTTATGAAGGATTTAGAAATCTTTGAGGTGGGTCCCTTAGGGGACGGTAATAACAGGGGGGGGGGGTTAAATGAAAATTAGATGGTAAGTAGGTAGTTTAGTGGAAGGTTAAAGTGTAACAATTAGTGTTTAAGTGTTTCATGTATTATGCAGGGTGTTATAGTGCTCGGGGACCATAACTAGCTTAGAAAAATAAAAACAATGCTTCTTACAATATCTTGGTGTTCCGGGTAATGTCCGGTTGTTCGGTTGGATACCGTTCCATTAAAGTGCTAAGTTATTCCATATAGTGTCCTATATATATCTTTTTGTAACATTTTTAATTCCCAACATTTAGGAAAGTATATAGAACTATTTAGTCACTTTTCTGCACAAGACTAGTATGTTAACAAGCACATGTAAGTATGACATAGTAATCAGAAAGCAGTTAAGTAATTCAGCACAGACATCAAGCACTTTAATTAACATTCATTAATCGTACATATACATGTAATTTTTTAGGGTTGTCACATTCTCCCCCTGATAAGAGAATTTCGTCCCAAAATTTAGCACGTGGTTACTAAGGAAGCTAGTTAGGTTGCGTGGTTTCCTGGGGTGTAACATCATCCCCCCGTTGGTTTGGAATTTCGTCCCAAAATTCTGCAGTAGCTTCAGCCTCAGTAGTGGTTGCACTTTTCTTAAACAACTGGGGATACTTGAGTTTCATTTGGTCTTCTCGTTCCCAGGTATACTCTGGGCCACGACGGGAGTTCCAACGAACTCGAACAAGGGGTATCCTGGTATGCTTGAGAACTTTAACATCTTTATCAGTAATCTCTACTGGTTCCTCGACGAATCGCAGCTGATCGTCGATAGTGAGCTCCCTGAGGGGAACTATGAGGGTCTCATCTGACCGACACTTCTTCAGATTCGACACATGGAAAACATTGTGAAATCCGCTGAGTTCTGCCGGTAGATTCAGCTTGTAGGCAACTTTGCCAATTTTCTCAATGATTTCGAAGGGTGCAACATATCGCGGGTTGAGTTTGCCTCGTTTGCCAAAACGAACTATACCTTTCCAAGATGAGACTTTAAGTAGCACTCGATCGCCAACCTGGAACTTGAGTGGTTTCCTTCGCTTATCAGCATAACTTTTCTGACGGTCACGAGCTGCCGCCATTCGTTGTCGTATCTGAGCAATACTTTCGGTTGTATCTACTACAAGTTCTGGGCCTGTGATTTGACTGTCACCAAATTCTGCCCAACAAAGAGGTGATCGGCACTTCCGTTCGTACAATGCCTCGAATGGAGCGGCCTGGATACTGGTGTGGTAACTGTTATTATACGAAAACTCCACTAACAGGAGGTGTTTTTCCTAGCCATTACCAAAGTCGATTACACATGCCCTAAGCATGTCTTCAAGGGTTTGGATGGTGCGTTCAGATTGCCCATCCGTCTGTGGATGATATGCCGTGCTCATGTCTAATCGAGAACCAAAGGACTTGTGCATAGCTTGCCACAATTCAGATGTAAAACGTGAGTCACGATCAGAGATGATGGAGGTTGGCACTCCGTGCCTTGATACTACTTCCTTTAGGTAGACGTCTGCTAGAGTAGAAAACTTATCCGTTCCTTGATAGCCAGAAAATGTGCAGACTTGGTCAGTCGATCCACGATCACCCAAATGGTATCATTTCCGCGTTGAGATCTAGGTAGGCCAGTAACGAAATCCATGGAAATTTGCTCCCATTTCCATTTCGGGATCTCTGGTTGTTGAAGTAGGCCTGATGGTTTCTGATATTCGGTCTTGACTCTCACACAAGTCAAACATTTGCTAACGTAGGTTGCTATGTGGGCTTTTATGCTAGGCCACCAATATGTAGTCTTGAGATCATGGTACATCTTATCCGAACCAGGATGTACTGAATAACGAGACTTGTGTGCCTCATCCATCACAAGCTCGCGTAAGTTTCCATAAAGTGTAACCCAGATGCGCCCTGTTACATAGTAGGCGCCGTCTTCCTTTTGTTCTAGCCGCTGCCTCGATCCTCATAGGGACTCAGCCCTGATGTTCTCTGCTTTCAACGCTTCAACCTGAGCGTCTCGAATTCGAGCGGGAAGGCTAGAGTGAATGGTAAGCTGTAACGCACGTACACGCTTAGGTATAGTATCCTTTCAACTCAGGGCATCGGCACAACATTGGCCTTGCCCGGATGGTATTTGATAGCGCATTCGTAATCATTCAAGAGCTCGACCCATCGGCGTTGTCGCATGTTTAACTCCTTTTGCTTGAAGATATGCTCGAGACTACTGTGATCGGTGTAAATGGTGCACTTGGTACCGTACAGGTAATGTCTCCATATCTTAAGTGCGAAGACAACTGCTCCCAATTCCAAGTCGTGCGTAGTGTAGTTCCTTTCGTCAACCTTAAGTTAGCGTGATGCGTAGGCAATGACCATGTCACGTTGCATCAACACGCAACCAAGTCCTTGGATGGAAGCATCGCAGTAAACCACAAAATCATCTGTGCCTTCAGGCAATGAGAGGATAGGCGCGCTACAAAGTCTGTCTTTTAAGTGCTGAAATGCGGACTCCTGTGCATCACCCCAACGATAGGTGACACCCTTCTGAGTCAGTGAAGTGAGAGGTTGCGCAATCTTTGAGAAATCCTTGATAAACCTTCTGTAATATCCTGCCAATCCCAAGAATTGGCGGATTTCTGTTGCTGTACGGGGTGCAGGCCAGTTCTTAATCGAGTCAACCTTGGATGGGTCCACATGAATCCCATCTTTGTTTACCACATGGCCTAGAAAGTGGACTTCGCGAAGCCAGAAGTCACATTTCAAAAACTTGGCATACAATTGCTCTGTTTGAAGGAGTTCCAAAATAAGCCTCAGATGTTGCTCGTGTTCTTCCTGACTCTTTGAATAGATCAGGATATCGTCGATGAAAACTATGACAAATTTATCTAGGTAAGGTTTGCACACTCTGTTCATGAGGTCCATGAAGACCGCAGGTGCATTCGTCAATCCAAAAGGCATAACCAGAAACTCGGAATGCCCATACCGAGTCCTGAATGCCGTTTTAGGGACATCCTCTTCTCGGACTCTCAGTTGATGGTAGCCTGACGTTAGGTCAATCTTGGAATAGAAGCTCGACCCTTGCAACTGGTCGAATAAGTCGTCAATGCGTGGAAGAGGATAACGATTCTTCACGGTCACCTTGTTGAGTTTGCGGTAGTCAATACACATTCTGAAGGTGCCATCTTTCTTCTTCACGAATAGCACTGGAGCTCCCCAAGGCGAAGAGCTAGGACGTATAAAACCCTTTTCCAAGAGTTCTTGTAGTTGCGTGGACAGTTCTTCAAGTGGGTTCGGATGTCGTCAAAGAACATAAGGGACATATCTTATCGTGTCTGGGGATCCATATCAGTCGTATCAAGATCAAGGAAAAGTACCTGGGGTATCAACATGTTCATGGCCCAATGCTCACTGAGTGACGTTCATAGAGCGTAACTTGTCCAAGCAAGTGTCCGCGGGGAACACTCTTAAGATTGTAGGGTTCAAAAGTATAACGTGTATGGGTGGGGAAACATGAGACAGGGTTAGCTGCAATCGATGAATAAGCATTTAATAATCCCTAGCAGGGGTTTACCTGATGTCGAAGGTACAACTGGTTGTACGCAAGTTGGGTATAGTTAGGATAAAGTATACCGTTGATCGAGTATAGCTATCACGGGGTTAAATCAATCAGAACAAGAATTCAACATAGCAACATGATTGTTGCACAAATGTGTAGTGTTAAGATTCACTGAGACTTCCATCAAAAGTCATCGGACTCGCCCACATGCGAAGGAGGAACAATTCACCAGAATCCATGAACTTAGGTGGGTTTGTGATTCATCAAGTAAGCAACCAAGTTAGGAGGAGTCCCTTGGGTTGTGCGAATGAATCCAAAATACGTCTACGTAGTCGTGAGGTTCCAAAGGAAAGATGCGAAAACATGTTCAAGAGAGTATGATCGTATCAATAATACATCACCACCCTCAAGGTTTCAAGGAGTGATCACTAATGATCGGAGATCGAGCCTTCCAAATTCTCTAAGCGAGTGCGTGTTCGTTTCGGTATCTCACATGGAGTAGCGAGAACGAAATGTCACTGTGGTAAGGGAGTGATGGTTTGATCTAAGCCAATGGTAGAAATTTGGACGTATCATTAATCAATAATCGTGCGTCGGTGCAGGAGCTAGTGCAAAGATCCCGCATATTTAAGAAAAACTATCATGAAATTATAGTACGTCTCTTGTAGTGTAAGGTGGGTCAGGTAACGTATAAATTATCGTGTTCGCCGGTGGGTTGAGTGATCCATATCTCCGTCCCCAAAGGTTCTGAAGACTATTTCACCAGTAATGGTATTCATTCGCTGAGTTGGGTATACGAGAGAGCTAATAAACCATCCAACAGGGTGATAAGGTAGTCTTGTGATCGGTGAAAAATCGTGGTATGGTTGTTGGCGTTTCGTTAAATCAGTTGCCAATCGAAGAAACAGGGAATTAATGAGGTTCATGCAAGAATCGAGCGAAAACTGGGGTCCACCAATAACAGAAGAATTCAACCAAGTAATCTGTTGCTTAGAAGCAATTCTAGTAGTGAGGTGTGGCGGCACGACATAAATAGGGCGGTTTATTGCATCGTGGTTACGGAGGTACATCACTTGTTCAAAACAGAATTTGGTTGGTAGGGTTGCGAGTTGCAAAACGACAAACGCGTGTAACCGTGGCTGCTTCGTTTCTGGTAACGACGACCGGTGGAGATGATGAGGTTCGTCAACAGGGATGTGTGGGTATAGTTCTCCTAACCCCGAGTTCGTTTGTGCCAGGTCTGGTCTTCGTGAATGTTGACGTACAAACCGAATGTACGGAGAGTCAAATGGCGACGTCAGGTCGGGATAGCGTATGAATAGATAGAACGTATATACGATTGTCGTAGCAGGGTGATGAGAAATCAGTAAGGGGTTTGACCACCACTTATCAAATAATTAAACAATTGTGTGTCATAGAGGACGCAGTAGGGCTAACAGGCAGCATGCTACTATTCTTATTAAACATACTATAAACAGCACATTACACAAAAGTGATCTAGCAAGTAGGCAATATAAACTTAAATCACATCACCTAAAGTGTTGAGCCTTGCATGTGGAGCGAAGCGTCGTTGTGTATCGTTGAGCATTGTACAAGTCATAGTCTGGTTTTGTCAAAAAGCTTTTCCCCTTTTTAAAACCAAGTTCACTATAACCAATGGCTCTGATACCAATCTGTCACACCCCCAAAATCCACACGCGGAGTATCACCGCTTGGAGGCGTGACATGACCAGGATCGAGCTACCAATCATATTAAACAACGTAATTAAGTAAATAAACCAACCGCAATACAACTAGTGACCAAAAGAAAGTAACCAATTTTAAGTTAACAGCAGAAGCATAAAACGTGAGTCCAAAACATAAGTTCCATAGTTCATAAGTTTATAGTCCAAAACGTAGTTTAATAAGTTCATAAGGATTAAATGTTTAGCACGGGACATAACAGTCCATGTCCCACAATGACCTCCTCCTCGTGCAAGCTACATAAGAATCTAACGACCTATAAGGCATGTAACAACGAGTCAACAACAAAGTTGAGTGAGTTCACGTTTGGTTGTTTAGTTTTAAGTTGTTTCCGAAAACATGGTTTGTCTTTTGCTGGCTTACTTGCCGTGGGGGTTACCCCATAGTTGAAAATATGATTAATCAGTTCCTTCTTTATTACCCAAACCATATCCATAATCAGTGGGGGCTTCCCCATGTGAACCACTAGACTGTTACCATATGGACAACTGACGAACAATAGTTGTGCCCTACGTCAATGTCTATCATCATTGACAGTTTGCCATAGTCCATTAGTACACGCCCGTCCGACTGGCACGGTGTGAGGTTTGTTAAACCTAATAACGTTATTAACTAATGACCCGCTCGCCATTGGCCTCGGCGATTAAGTCGATATAAAATCAGGGACTTAATGATAGAGTTTTGTCTAGTAAGTTTTAAGGTTGTTGTCCTACCCAAGGAGGACGAACGTACGTATTCTACCCAAGGAGAATACGCAGATTAATATTGGCATCCAACCTATGGAGGATGGCGTTACATATCCTACCCATGGAGGATATGTAGGTTCCGTTTTAATTCTTTAACCCATTCCCAACCACCGGGAATCCCATGTCTTAGAAAGTGTGTGGACTCACCTTGGTTTGCTCGGTTAGATTAATTACTCTAATAATCAGAAATCAAGCACGTCCTAATAAGGTACAGATAACAATCAGTTTCTCGTGCATGCATAACACGTATCCTACGTATGGTTTATCTACTCATTACTTCTATCACGTACCACACAATTCTAGTGTTAAGTTATATTAGTTTACCCTCAAATAATATATAACTATCTCACAAAATAATCAAGTATCCACACTAGTGTTCTCGTATAAAATATATATTCTAAACATATATTTGTCCATTTTACTTGTAAAAATCAACCTCCGATACTTTGTATTTTTGTAACAAAACTCATGGCGAAGTTTATTTTGAAAAACAAAGTTAAAACTTATTTACGAACACTTGTTAGAAAAATAATTTCTAAGTGTTGGAATTTATAGAAAATTTCGCCAGAGTTTCCTTTGCAAATGGAGGTGTCCATGCTAATAAGCATATCATTTTCTTTTCCAAAAAAAAAAAAATCATTCAACAATCAACAACAATTTACCAAGAGCAAACTATTCTATCTACAAACCAACATGAACTTGATGTTTCATAAAAACGCGTAGTAACTTGGTATGGCGTTTAGTGGGTTTAGTTACTCTCCAAAGTGTATTTACTTTTGTGAAAATCTCATTCTCGGGATTTCTAGATGTTTACAACTTGTAGATACTCTTTACAAAAATATTTATTTACCACATCTTCTTGTTCCAAAAATATTCCTACACTTATTTTGTCACTAAAAATAGTGTGGGTTTACTAAAAATCATGATCTTTCAAGAATCATCTTTTCAAACTTGATTCCTTTAGGAAAATCATTCACAAGTCTTGGATCTACAAGATTACTAGTTCACTTTGTTTGTCATTTTACAAGAAATCTTTTTTGTGTTCAAATTCATGTCTAAATATGAAGGTGATTATTTTATGTAAACCCCTAATCACCTCCTAACTTGTTAACTCATGTTTTTAATCATGATTTAACAAGTTCCATATGATGATTAATCATCATATTACTAGTAACCATCAAGCAAGCATCAACATATACCAAACAACATCATATTAACAATATTACATCATGTTTCATCTTATTTAAGCTTATGCTTCATGATCCAAGATTCAAGTCTTTTAGTGTTCATATGTTTCATCATAATACATCTATTAACCACCAAAACATGAAGTATCTAAGGATCAACAAGAAGCTTACTATTAGCTTAAAGCTAGGGAAGAACAAGATGAAAACGTTAAGGATAATAGCAAACGAAAGAGGTCCTTCAAGTTCCGAGAACACCGAGCTTCGTTATTCACCTTCTTACACCTTGTAATACACTTGGAATTGCTTAAACTTGAAACAAAAATGGTGGTGTGTATAGGGGGTAGTTCGGCCGAGACTTAAGGAGGGGAAGGAGACAGAGAGAGTTGTGATGGAATGTGGAAGATGAAGGTGTGCATACTTATGCTCTCTAATCACTTATTACCCAAGGGTTAACATGTCCAAGGAAGTACAAGCATATATTACAAATCTCAAGAATATGATATGGAAGATCATGGTAAGATTTATGAAAGATTTAGAAATCTTTGAGGTGGGTCCCTTAGGGGACGGTCATAACAAGGGGGGGGGGGTTAAATGAAAATTAGATGGTAAGTAGGTAGTTTAGTGGAAGGTTAAAGTGTAACAATTAGTGTTTAAGTGTTTCATGTATTATGCAGGGTGTTATAGTGCTCGGGGACCATAACTAGCTCAGAAAAATAAAAACAATGCTTCTTACAATATTTTGGTGTTCCGGGTAATGTCCGGTTGTTCGGATGGATACCGTTCCGTTAAAGTGCTAAGTTATTCCATATAGTGTCCTATATATATCTTTTTGTAACATTTTTAATTCCAAACATTTAGGAAAGTATATAGAACTATTTAGTCACTTTTCTGCACAAGACTAGTATGTTAACAAGCACATGTAAGTATGACACAGTAATTAGAAAGCAGTTAAGTAATTTAGCACAGACATCAAGCACTTTAATTAACATTCATTAATCGTACGGATACATATAATTTTTGAGGGTTGTCACAGTACGTCAGCATAAAAATGCCTGTGAGATACATAGGTTTTGTTGATGAAGGATTCATGACTTGTAAGTTAAAAGAAGTGTTTAACAAAAAGTAGTCATGAATCTTGTAAAATGTTTTCTTTTATAAAATCATGTGAAAATTAATATGAAAATTAGATGATATAAAAGAAAGATGTAGGGTTAAATGATTAACCAAAGAAAAATGAATTTGTATAAAATATGTTATTTGTAAAACAGTCTATTGTGAACAATATGTCATGTCTTTGTATAAAATGTATCATGTCTTTGTCTTTGTCGAAGTGGTTTAAATAACGCTACGATATGTAATATCATAAAAGCACTTATATATAGGAAGTACCAGCGGCGTATCCACCATGCTTTTATCATATTACACACGCCTCGTTAATTAAATCACTTATCAAATAACCACCAAAAATGTCTTGTCAAACCAATGTCAAATGTCGTGCATAAACAATGTATAAGGTCACAATGTCAAGTATAAACCATGTCTTGTATGGTGAATAAAGAGTATTTACTCAAACCATATGTATAATGTCATGTATAATCAAATGTCTTGTATGGTGAATAAAGAGTATTTACTCAAACCATATGTATAATGTCATGTATAATCAAATGTCATGTGTAACCAAATGTCATGCACAAAACAATGTCTTTGAATAAACCAAAGTTTACATCAAAAGTTATGTTTTGCAAAACTAATGCTTTATTGTTACGAACATTTATGCGGTTGTGTTTATTGCATACATTCAAGCCTTGAGACTGTCGGATAAACCCTTAACAAGTTAAAGGTTTATCAAAAATGTATTCGGATTCTGTCATTCCCTACTGCCAAACAAACCTAGGATGCTTGGAACGGGATTTGTCAAGTCCTATGGTACCATTACATACTACCGAGCGGCGTGATCAATGTTAATGAATGTATTATTTGCGCCTACTTATGTTCCCAATATTATTCCAAGTTATAATTATTTGCTAAAATAATAATTATTTAAACTTAAATTATATTTAGTTTTGGAATAATTCTTTAAATAATATTTCTGTATTTAATACTTCTCAAGTATATTAACTTCGTATTTTTCCTTCCCAAGGATGGGGGTATCTCATACATGTATTTTCGTATTTGCATTTGTATATCTTGCCAAGTAATGGCGTCATATTTCGGTGTATTGTTCTAAATAAAAATATATTAATATATTCCCAATATATATTTCCAAAACATGATTCTAAGACTGAAGGGGGCGGGGCTGAGTCCTCCAGCTTTTCATACTTTTGGAGAACTTATATTTCAAGTCTCACTTATATATACATAAACTTATTTTGTTCATTCATGTATTATCCCAGAAAATATATATTTTTCTCAAAAATATTATATTTTACCTCATACATTTTCCAAAATAATACTTTATGAAAATAGACGTATGAGAGTATTTTCCGAAATATACATAAGTTACGTTTTAGCGTGTCGTAAAGCAACAATACTTTTTTAACTTAGATATTTATTTTGTGAGAGCGTTGGTATTATTTTGGAGTCGTAATTTCATGGTATCTTTATATTATTTTTACCCTAAAAATAATATATCTAGTGCACAAAATAACAAACAATCACACAAGCGTTTTTGTATAAAATATATATTCTAAATATATATTTATCAAATCTTATTTACGAAAATCCACTTCCGGTACTTGGTAATTTTGAAATAAAAATGATGGCGAAGTTTATTTTTGAAAACCAAGTTAAAAATATATTCGTAAACATTTGTTAGAAAAATGTTTCTAAGTGTTGAAATTGTAGAAAAAATTCGCCAGAGTTTCCTTTGTAAATGGAGGTGTCCATGCTTTTTAGCATATCATTTTCTTTTGTAAAATCACTCAAACAATCATCAACCAACAATATATAATCTCTTATTACCAAGCTTGACAAAAATAAGCATGAATCATAAACTTATGAATTTGAAAATTTATAAAAACAAGTAGTAACTTACTAGCATAATTAGTAAGTGTTGTTACCTTTAAAAATGTGATTAGATTCTTAAAAACTTTATTTTTAAAGGATTTGTACATTTACAACTTCTAGTCATGATTTACAAAAATTGTTGGTGAATACATCTGTCGACTTCGTCTTGTATCGAGTCTAGTGTTAGAATTGTTAGATCAGGCGCGTTGTACGGGAAACTAGGAGGTTTTAGGGTTTAATTGTTCTGATTTCGCTAGAATGAGTGATTCCGCTTGAAAGAGATTAATGCACTTTCAAGCGAAATCACAACATAGTGATTTCGCTTGAACTTACATACATCACTTTCAAGCGAAATCTCTTCCTCTATAAATAGCTTTCAAGCGTAATCATTTGTAACAATTCTGATTTTCCGGTACCGAGGTGCTGCCGAAGAGCCGTCTGATTGTAAACTGAAGATTATCAATATACAAGGCAAATTTAAGTGAATCAAGCTGTTTTTCAAGTCCGTTTCTTAGTTTCCGCCTCTGAAACGGATAAGAGCTCTTCCGGTTGATTCATTTGGGTCAGTACTCGATCCTACAAGTGGTATCAGAGCTCAGGTTGAAGAGTTCTTGCCAAAACAGCCTCATTTTCTGACTTCTACACCTTCTTTCTTCATTAGATCAAATTTTAACGGTCAAAATCGGCTCAATTTCTCACAGTTTGTGTAAAAGTGCATATTAACAAAGCCTTGAAAATATCAGATTAAAATTCGGACTAAAAATGGCAGAATTGGCCCTTCGAAGTGATTCTGCTTGAATCTACTAGTTCTGTTTTCACTTGAAAGGTGTTATTTCGCTTGAAAATTACAAGCGAAATCAAGTATTTCGCTTCAAAATTCGTATTCCGCTTGAAACAGTATTGGTTATTCCTCTCCAACTGCTTATTCCGCTTGAAACTGCGTGATTGGTGTTTTCGCTTGAAGAAAGATAGGTATTCCGCTTGAAATTGCAAGCTTATTCCGCTTGAACTTGTATTGAGTATTTCGCTTGAAAGTGAACTTGTTATTCCGCTTGAAACTGTCTGTTATTGAAAAACGTGTTACCGAATCATGGCTGAAGAATTCTACAATGCATTCGCAACACCGGTTGCTCCAGTTACTGCTGCTGAAACTTTCTACAATGAGAATGAGACAGGAACTTATCAGAAACCGCCAAAGCTCATGTACATTGAAGACTTTCAAGGCTGGAAAAATCGATTCGAGAACTGGGTGCAAGCTTACAAATTCGATGCATGGTGTTCATTGTTGAAAGATTATGAGAGACCAAAGAATGAACGTGGGATTGAAAAAGCTATTGTTTACTATTTAGAGAGTGAAAAGTTAAAATTTACAAGTGAGAAAATGATGATCAGTATTCTTCAACAAGCGATAAAAGAAGATATCTTTGTTTTGCTTCAACATAATGGTACAACTAGATCAATTTGGGAGGCTTTGATTCAGAAATTCAAAGGGAGTGCAGATATGATAAAAAACAAAAAGGCATTATTGAAGAAATCGTTTGATATGTTTACAGCTTTTGATCATGAAACAACAAAGCAGACCATTGATAGATATTGTCATCTGGTATTGGAAATGGGAAGATTGGACATTAAGAAAGAGGATGATGAGTGGGTCGATAAACTAGCTGAGGCCTTACCACAGCATAAGTGGGGAACTTATTTGATGATTGTGAAACTCATGAGGAAGTCCGAGAGTATGAATTTGGCACAATTCATTCAGAAAATTGAAGAGCATGAATTAGATATTCAGAAAACTGCTATCATGACAAATTCAAATGCTAAACAGGATGTCAGTTTGTATTACCGAGGGAACAAGTTTGAGGCTACCCCCAGTCAAAGTCCAAAGATTAGTACTGCTTTTAGTGCTGATGGTTCTTCAAGTCCAAATGTTAGCACTACAACTAATAGTGGTGGATATTCTTCATCATTTTCAAGTTTTGATCCAAATAGCACAATATCAAGTCCTCAACAACAGAATTCTACAAATCTTCAATGCAATGTGACTTTGAACATTCAGAATGGTCAAAATCTGTCTCCTGAAATGGCTAAGCAACACATGGCATCTCTTGTCACCATGAAAGAATCGTATGAAAGCCTAGTCGCAGGAAGAATTGGTAATCCGATGCTTACGAAAGAAGATTATGACCAGATTGACGCAGAAGAACTTGAATTGATGAATGTGAAATGGTGCATGGCCAGTGCTGTTAGAAGAGCTGAAAAATTTCAGCAAATCACCGGCAGAGATGAGTTTCGGGGATTGGCTACCTCTCCATTAGGTTTTGACAAGTCTAAAGTTACTTGTTTCTGTTGCAAAGGAAAAGGACACTTTAAACGAGAGTGTAAAAATCAAGAAGCAACTGGGAATCAAGAAAAGAACAATTATTATCAGGAATCAGTTTTTCATCAAATTGAGCAACAACCATCATCATCTCGTGTCATTGGCGATGGAAAGAAGAAAGCTTTAATCATTCATCAAGACGATGAAAAGGTTGCAGAGGGTTTTAGTTGGGACAAATACATACCTGGTTCAGCTCTAGTTGCCCGAGTTCTCGAAAATGAAGCTAGTCAGAAAAGAATTCCAATATTTCCAGATCTAGGAAGTGATGTTGATACTGATGATGAGGAAGAATATCTTAACAAATGTAGAAAAAAGCATTGATCCTGACAGTTTTAATTTTTTCTATGCAGATAAAGTTGAGATGCTGAATCAAAAGAAGATTGACAGATTGAAGAGAGAGTTGGAAGCAGCAAAGTTACTTGCTGATGAAAAGGCAAAGACAGAAGCTGAAGAAACAAAAGTTGAAGCAGTGACTGAGAATGCAATAGAAAAAATTGTCGAAGTGGAGAAAGTGGTAGAAAAAATTGTTGAAGTTGAGAAACTTGTTGAAATTGAAAAGACTGTCGAAGTTGAGAAGATAATTGAAAAAGTGGTTGAAGTTGAAAAACCATGTTTGAAATGTTCAGAATCTTGCAAAGCTTATGAGGAGAAAGTAAAGAAGATTGCTGAATTAGAGAAGATTAAAGAAGATTTACTGTCTGATGTGAAGTATGTGAAGGAGTCGTATGATGTGCTGAACAGGACAGTTGATAGTCTGAAAAAGACAAATTCAGAAATTGAAAAAGCAATGGAAAAAATGAGCGCTACATTAATGACAAAGCAAAGCGTCATCAATGATTATATTGAAGACTGTGCTAAGCTGAAGAAGGAGTTGGAACTTGAAAAGATTGAGAGTGAAAGGATTAAACGATTACTATTGAGTTATACTACTTGTGATTATTTGATTGATCGTGTTTATCCTACTGTTGCAGGTCTTGAGGCATTCAAGAAGGAAAAGTCTGAAGATACTGATACTGGTAAGAAACCAAGTGTCAAGTATAACAGATGTCCGCCTCCTATCTTTGAGAGTTATTCTCCTAAGAAACCAAATGAGGAACGAGTAGACAAGGCTCTAAAAATCAAATTAAAGTCTAAAATCACTGATGAATTACCAGACAATATTGATGTCACATTCACAGCTTCTGAAACTGATCATGAGTCTGAGTTAGTTAAGAAAGTTTTCGATCAGGTGTTGGATATGGATGAAGAGTCAAAGTCAGAGTCTAAGTCAGATAGTTCGAGTTCGTCTGAGAAGAGTCCGAGTTCACCGGTTAAAAGGGTTTATAATAAGGAATTTTTGTTATCAAAGAATAATTTGAATGATGAAATGTTCAAGGTAGCATATACCTTGAATAATTCGGACAAATTATTTTCTGATGAAGAATTCCCAATAAGAAGTGTTAAAACTGAAATGATCAAACAGGTTTTCAAATTAACAGAAATTAACAGAAATTAACATTTCTGAAATAAAAGATTTAAATCTTGAGGAAAAACCTAACAAATACACTTCTTCAAGAATTCAACAAAGAGTAAACAGGAAAATGGGTTACAGTTGTGGTAATGGTTTTCAAAAGAAACCAAATCATAATGGTAACTTCAAAAAGAAAGGTCTTGGTTTCATTTCAACAGAAAATTATAAAAATCAGAAAACTTATAAACCAAATACAAAATTTGTTGCAGGTGGAAGTTGTGATGAAGAACAGAAGAAACCGTTCTGGAAGCAATCAAATCAAGAGCTTCTTGCTGAAGTGAAAAAGAATGTGAGAATGTTTGCTAAAAGAGTTGATAGAAGAACCTGTTTCAAATGCCAAGAAGTTGGACACATAGCTTGGAATTGTCCCAAGTCCAACTATAAAGAACAGGGAGTTTCTTCTAACTTTGATTCGAGAAGAAAATTTGTTGATAAGACAGAACTATCTTTGAAAAATGATAAAATGGTTGATATTTCTAGTTCTAAAAATAGTGAAAACTCAAAACGTTTTTACAAAAGAAGAGTTGATTTAAGAAAGCAAAAATGGGTTGTTAAAAGTTCTGAAAGCAGTTCTGACAATGAATCTGATTCCATAAAATCATAGGAGTCATTGGTTGAGAAAAGGATTGTGGATTCCGTTCCAAAAGTGAATGATGAGAATTTTCCTCCATTATCAAAGGAAAATATGAAGTCGAAAGTTGGAAAGGTTGAGATCTCAAATCAATTCTTCACAGGTAAAGGAAAATTTGATGTTGAGAAGGCTTTCAATGGAAAAGTCAAGCATATCTTTGGTAAGATGGTTGATAGGAAGGTAAAGGGTGCAAAAGAGTTTTATAAATCAAAATGTTGGTGGGATAGATGTGTGCCAAAATCACCGAAGGCTGGTCAGGCTTGGGTGGACATAATGTTTGAGTAAACACCTGACTTGCCGGAGCTTCCAAGTGGGTAATCGTGGAGCATGAATCGGCATCATTCTTTATATATGTTTGGTTGGTAATCGTACAAGTGGTACAGTGGTTTATTCGGTAAAAGTGATTTGTCAAAGTCATTAACTTGAACTTGATGTAATCTCTATATGTGATTAAAATTGAACAATGTGATGAGTTTACCCCGAACCTACAAGTGGTTAAAACAAACCTTATTTTCCGGAAAACCCATTTTGATTAAAACAAACTTAAGTGTTTTAAAATCTTAATGGGAAAATAGTTTGTGGAGAGGGGGAGTTCTGATTGTTGATGCCAAGTGGATGGTGAACTGAAGCTTGAAAATCAGTGGCCATTTTGTTTATACAGTTTGTTTTCAATTTTGCTTTAAATGTGTTTGTATTTTAGGGGGAGTAAAAATTTCTGAAAATCCAAAAACATTAGAAAATTTGAAAAAGACAAAAACATGATAAAACCAAAAACGAGTTTTGTCGTGAAAAGAGGAAATGATAGTACATCAGTGGACGATCACAACATGCTAAAGGATTGGATAGTTAAAATGTGTTAAACGGTCTCACTGATGATATGCTAGTAGGTTTTTGCACATTTAGTAGATTGTAACGAGATATAAACCTAAATTCAAACTTGCTTAATTCGTGGGTAACATCTCTCGGATATATGGGTAACCCACTGAAATCTTGTTTGAAGGACCCCTCTTTCTGAGATACTAGGTCTTTATGCTTAGTGATATCTGGGGTATTATCTCGGGACTTCTGCTGAATGGAAATTCTGACCTAGTCCCCGCATAATACTTTCTGCAAATGCTTGAAATATAGCTCCGCCCTCAGCAAAATGATGAAACAATAAAATTGATAATCATTGCTGTTGTAAAAAAGATCCTCTAAAGGGGACTCACCAAAAAGTCGAACCGTCATCTCTCTGCTGAATGGAAGTTCTGACCTGAGCTCTCACGGTTTCGCATCTAACCCCTTACAGATATCATCTAGGTATACTCACCTGTAAGACTGAATATTGGGATCTGGATACGGGAGTATATTCTGAGGTGGGACACACGAATAAGTTTAAGTTTCTAAAACATTAATCTCGTATCTCGAAACAGTTGAACTTTGTGTGAAAATTTAAGTGGATCAGTATACTGACAATCTAAGTGAATCGTTTAGAACTTAAAATGTATTGAAGCTTAACGGTGTTGGTGATTTGTCTCATAAACTGATATGATCCTCTTACACAATCTCACAAAAATATTGTATGTAAACATTTTTGTTCTGCATTTCATTTCTGTTATATAAAAATCCAAAAAGATTTTCGGTGTGTTTTAGCATAACTTTTGAAAAATTCAAAAAGATATTCGACAACTGATGTTGAAAAGCTGATTTTCAAAATTCCGAGTGCTAAACATGACGAACAGGTTTGGGAAAGTTTGTTTAAAGATGTTTAAAAGAAAATGATATTCATTCAAGTAGTTCATCATTGTCTTACATGATAAATCTTTTTGTTCAAATTGTGTCCATAAGAAATTAGAAGGGTTTCTATGTTTGCTATATCTTATTTTTATGAAAACTTATGTTTTGGGTAGAGGATTTGCAGGAGAGCCTGGTTGCGATGCTTGAACCTGAAAATAGTCAGACTACGATCCCAGCACAAGTTGAGGGGGAGTCTGAATGACAAAGAGACAGGTTCTGATCTGAGTTTACTGATGCTGATGAGCTTAAGGAATCAAAAGATCTGATCAAGAAAAAATTAAAGAGAGATAAGAGTCAGATAGAGATTCTGGAAGTCCAAAGACTGATAAAGACTGAAGACATTGAAGACTCGACACTTTAGACTCATCAACATCTGAGGAGGAGTCTGGTGGTGCATACATCTATCGACTTCGTCTTGTATCGAGTCTAGTGTTAGAATTGTTAGATCAGGGCGCGTTGTACGAGAGAATAGGAGGTTTAGGGTTTAATTGTTCTGATTTCGCTAGAATGAGTGATTCCGCTTGAAAGAGATTAATGCACTTTCAAGCGAAAATCACAACATAGTGAATTCTCTTGAACTTACATACATCACTTTCAAGCGAAATCTCTTCCTCTATAAATAGCTTTCAAGCATAATCATTTGTAACAATTCTGATTTTCCGGTACCGAGGTGCTGCCGAAGTGCCGTCTGATTATAAACTGAAGATTATCAATATACAAGGCAAATTTAAGTGAATCAAGTTGTTTTTCAAGTCCGTTTCTTAGTTTCCGCCTCTGAGATGGATAAGAGCGCTTTCGATTGACTTGTTTGGGTCAGTACTCGATCCTACAAAAATATTCCTTTTGTGAAATTTTCTTGTTACACAAGTGTTCATACACCTGTTTACTTACTAAAAATGTTTTTAGTTCATGTAATATCCAAGTTTTAACAAAACTCGTTCCTTTCACTTGGTTCTTTCGAAAAACCGCTCACAGAGCTTTAGATCTACAAGTTTATAACTTTATTTTTCAAGAAAACTTATATTTATTCAAGTTCAAAGTTCATGTGTGGATGGTTTCATCGTCCTTCATATCTTTAACCTTAACATCTTTCTAGCTCATGTTCTAAAACATGATCTAGCAAGTCTAGGTGATGAACCATCTTACTTCTACTAACAAACAACATGTATTAAGCATAACAACACAAGATCAACATGATTTCAACATCATTTAACCATACATCTTCTCTAGTTAGTTTAAACTTCAAGACTTTGCTGATGTTCTTTAGAGTTCTTAATATTTTATCATTCTTTCAACTATTAACCACTAAAAATAAGAACAAGTTGAAGATTTAAAGCACTTACTACTAGCACAAGGCTAGGGGAGTTTCAAAGCGTAAAAGTGGTGGATAAAAGAAAACAAGAGCGGTCCTTGAGCTTCCGAGTGCACCAAGCTTAGTTGTAGGGCCTCTTGCACCTTTGTATATGTATGAATGGCTTGAAAAAGACTTGATGGTGGTGGTATGGTGGTGATAGGGTGGCGGCCGAAAGCAAGGAAGGAGGAAGAGGAGAGCTTGTGTTGATGTTGAGTTTGTGAAGTGAGAGAATGATTAAATATCATACTTATTTATAAACCATTTCCATCTTTAACCACCATGTATTATGCTTCTTTAACCAACAACATTGGCAAATAAAATAATCAAAAGAAGTGTGGGGATGTCCCCACACCCATGACCGTCGAATAGGGGGGGGGGGGTAGGGGGGTTGGGTTGTAAATGTATGGTTACTAAATTAGTTAGGTTTGAATGATATAGTTAGTGTGTTGTTGTGTGTTATGTAATATAAGGTGTGTTAGGGTGTTCGGGGACCCTAACTAGCTCAGAAAAGTAAAAACAATGTGTTTGGCATTATTTTTATGTTCCGGGTAAAGTCCGGTTGTTCGGTTGGATGTTGATCCGTTAAAGTGCTAAGTTAGTCTACAAAGTGTCTTTTATATTATTTTTAGTGACACAATTAATTCCCAACACTTTGGAAAGTGTCTAGGACTATTTTACCAAGTTTTTGCACTATACTAGCATTGTTAAATGCTGAATTTTGGTTATTTATTGCAGAATTCTGCACTTAAAGTATGTTTTAGGCACTCCTGGGCACTATAACTATCACCTAGGGACGCGGTTTTATGGTCCTCACTTCCCTACACTCCCTACCAGTGTAGTATTCTATCTCTGGCTCATACTGGCCTCAAAACATTGTCTGTCTAGGTGCTGGCATTGTCAGCATGTCTCTGGGTTATCCGCTCACTATGCTAACTGTGCTTTGTGCATCAAGTTTGTCACTATTGTTTGTGTGAAATAAATGGAGTGACAGTGTAAAATGTGATGCATATGTATGTATGTATGTAACAGAAAACAGAAAGCAGTTTAATCACAGTTGAAATTAAGCACAGTCGTTAAACATAAATTAATTATTAATTAATCGTACAGATGCATGCAAATTTGACAGTTGTCACATTCTCCCCCTGTAAAGAAAATTTCGTCCTCGAAATTTGTACTACCTTAACTCCTTAGGGTTACATTATGCACGTATGTATGTGGAAAATACTGAGGTAGATAATCACAAAAATCGAATTAAACCTTACTCACACTAGGTGAGTCCAAGAATATATAGCAACTCCATTCCTATGGTTAAAAAGTTATGTGCTTTTAGCATTTGATGTCAAAGGTATAAGACGTAGTGGACGTATAGTCTAGTGTAATCCAGCTAGCAGGGGGTTTCACAAAAGAGGAGTTTTGACTAATATGATTCTCAAACGATCGATCGCGATATGCAAATGAGTTCTCACAAACCATAGTATCCGCTATATGAATTCAAAATCAATAACTCAAATGTGATAGTAACGTGGAAATGAATTGTCAACTTCCGAATAAATGAATGGTAAGGTTTAGTGGTTGACATTCTTAAATTTTATAAGTACACCGAATGAAATACAAGCGAATCTGGTGTATTATTGTCGTGATTCGTAGTTGCATCAGAAATGTTTGAATGACAAGTCAAACGAAAGTATATGCAGTTTATGTGAAACGGTTGACCATGATTAGCTCAAACTACAAGTTTGTAATGACACCACGAGGTGTCGTAATGACATAATTCAAGTATAGTGGTGACTGAACAAGTTCACCATTTTGGAAATCAAATGAAAGTGCACTGAAACAGGCCAGAAGATTTGATTTACACAATGTCATGGAGTTTTCAGTTGAATATGGAACATCAAAGAGTCGTTGTTTTTGATCGAAAGTGAGAAAGCAATGAGTACCGCAAGGCATTCGACCGATCAAAAAGAATCGTTAGGAGGTACACTGTGATATGAAATGAATTTATGTACCTTTGCCTCAACACACAACTGTGTTGAGACTGATTTCATCGTGATATTAAGACGGATTTAGGGCAAATTATCAAATAATCAATTAAATCCGGGTACGAAGTGAGTAACCAAATAAGCGCAAGCTTCAGTTTTGTGAAAGTATCCACACAAGGTGTCGTAACCAACAAATGATTTAGTGAAGTCGTAGACCAAACAAGTCTACTACGACTTGAAACGAAAAACAATTTTTTTTTTTTTGCAATGATTTGAATATGATGCCCTCAATACATCATATGACGTCTTAAACTGAATATTCGAAATGGATAAGTTCAAGCAATTGAACTTGGTTTTAGCGTAACTTGGCAATAAACGTATGTATCAACAAAGGAAATCTCGGCATGGTCGCAAAGATAAACCATGAATGTAACTTAAAATAAATGAAGTTTCAAGTGGGTGTGTTGAATTGATAGCAAAAGAGTCAACAATCACAATAATGTAGGTCATTCGAATTCACAATTCGGTAATTAGATTTAGCGTCATAACATTTGAACTTAAATGAAGTGTTTGAAACGAAGTGAAGTCGCATGCGTAGCAAATGGTGCATGTGACAAATAAGTTTCCAAGAAAAGGAAAAAAAATGAGTATCTGCTAAAATGAAGAAATGACCAAATATCGAAGCAAATATGTGTTCGCTCTTTGCGAAGAAAATTAACATGATGCAACTACCATTAAAGGGGAGTAGAGATGCAAACGTCTACTCGCTAGAAGTAAAAGAAATTCAAGTACTTTCGGGTTGGTCAACGGAATTGGCATATATGTCAGGTTAATGGTGTCTGCTTTGAGTTAACGGATGTGGTTCCTAAGTAACAACCTTTGTGAGTTTGGACCTGGATCCCTATGGTCCTAAGTACAGGTTTCCTAAGTTCTCAGAGTTTCGTATTTGCTGTAGAATCGTTATGTGCATCGTGTAAGAAATGCCATTCTTGTGTACGTTTAAAACAAGTTATTGTCCCACAATTTCCCCCGGTATGCTTTCTTTTTGAATTTGCAGCTACTCGATCATCGTTCAGTCGGGAATACTGGTTGGATCCTCGCAGTTAGTCCAGTAAGTAGCTCATCAATCCTTAGCAAGAGTCATTGACTCTTGTTGGTTAGCTCGCCCGACTCCTGGTAGTTTGATGTTCATTTGAAAGTCATCGTCCTTTCTTTGGACGAGCAGGACTGGGGTAACCCAAAACGGCAATTTTGGTCTATTATCTTCCTTCTCTGTCCATTATTGAAACTACACTGTCAATCCTTGCATTTCCGAAGGTGCAAGTCTCTAGAGCGCATTTACCACAGACGCGGCGCCTGGAATCAAATCGATGCGAAATTTGACTTGTCGTTGAGGAGGTATTTCTGGCAATCTTCGAGGGAGACCTTAGGATATTTCCTTATCACAGGAATATCTTCGTGCTTTGGTTCTTCGGCTCCTTTGTCCACGACATGAGTCAAGAAAACAACACATCCTATTCGCAAACAACTTTCGTGCCTTCAAGCAATTTGTAATTTGCAGGGGCGTATCCCGCTTCATGAGTCAAGATTGTTTCTTCGTTCGCCATCGCGGTGTGGATATCAATCTCCTATTGATCCAATCCATCCAACTACCTTGTTGAAGTCTCCCAAAGTCACTGGCAGTAGATCAGACGTGAACTCACACTCTCCGGGCCCTATCTTGCCATGTCCCATTTACTTCGTCGGCTTCTACTAGCTTCCCATTAGCTAGTTCTATTGAGTGTGGGTTATCTAACTTACTTACTACTAAACCAAGTATTCTCTCAAACCCTAGAGGTGCGAAGCTAAAATTTGCAACAGTATCTAGCAGCGCAAATGCATAGCGTTGAGTAATATGGGACGTACCGATATCCATGCTTGAATTCCTGGCGTGCTCCCCTAGCTCTGCTACTGAGCTTTTATCCTTGTGCCTGGTTCTTCTTAGGGCAGTATTTTCTGAAATGCTTCTTGCTCCCACAGTCAAGACAACCTTTAGCACGTTTTTGTTTGTCACTCGTCCTGCCTTCATCGTTGTCGTTGTTTCCTCCGTGATTCTTGCTATCATCTTGACCTTTATTTCCACTTTCAATACCTTGTTTACAAGTCTCCTTGGGATGCCCCCTCTTACCACAGTTATCACATTTTCCATATTTACATCGCCCGACATGATAACGTAGACAATTGTCGCACTTTGGTAGGATACCCATGTAATCTTTTCCCTTTTTTGGCCTTCTTCTTGTTACTCGCCCGAGTAATCATTTTGAAATTTGTGAGCTTTCTCTTGTTATCTCCAGATGACTCTACAGGAGTCTCCTCTTTCTCTTCCACACTGGAAAATTTTCCTTGTCTAATTGCTTCTTCAGTGAGTGCCACGCTTATGCTGATAGCCTCGGTGATCATTGTAGGTTTAGATGTTGTTACCAGGCTTAGAATCTGAGGTGCCAATCCCCCGATGAAACGTTCGATCTTCCTAGATTCTGGTTCCACCAAACGCGATGCAACTTGTGATAGTTCACCAAATCTCTGCACATATTCAGTTATCTTTGGACCTTCCATTTTCAGGTTCCACAATTCAGTTTCCAACTTCTGGACTTCCGCCCTAGAGCAATATCTCTTGCGCATTAGTTCCTTCAGTTCGTCCCACGTCAAAGCATACGTAGTAGTCTCGCCCATTGCCTGAACCTGAAAGTTCCACCATGACAGAGCCCCATTTACTAATAGTCCAGCTACGTACGTGACCTGATGTTCTGGGGCACACTTGCTCAACCGTAAGACATAATCTGTCTTCTCAACCCAGCGCACGAAGGCTAAGGCACCCCAGTGCCGTCGAATCCTCGAGGCTTGTGGTTCAAGAACTGCTCGTAGGTGCAGCCGCTGGGTGGGTTATTTCCTGAGGTACCTCCGCCGTGTTCGGAGCGAAGGGCCTCGAGTTGTGCGATGGCTCGTGAGATGCGCTCTTGTAGTTCTGACTCTGTTGTTGTCGGCAGAGGGTTGTTGGTATTGACGTTCCCTGGTATTGACATCTTCTGAGAAGAAGATTGGTTAGGTCAGGTCTTATTCGTTCGGGGAGTGCATACAATTGTTTAGAGGTCATGTGCACATGCACATAATAGGTTACCAACCAATCAAGCAATAGTATAATCATAGTATAACCAAGCAACTTGGTAATTATATTTATAGCAAGTAAGCACGTAGCATTATAATTATAGCACACACACATATAGGTCAATAACGCGTTTATCGAAGTCATAGTGACTGAGCTTTCGTTGGTCATTGGTCACAAAGTATTGTCGCATGCTTAATGATGACTGACTTCTCATTATTCCCCGGGCCAGAATTGTATCGTCTTCCAAAATGTATCACATCAACAGGGACACAGGGTCACCCTACCCTTGTCCATTAAATATGCTAGTGTATCAAAGTTACGTAGTCAGATGTGGTCTTCATAGGTCTCCTCAATCTCGGCTTATCATTGATGTCCTACCCAGCTGTATGCAATCCGCATAATCCCGAAACCAACTATACTAGTGACTGAGGTGGAGGAAGAAAGAAACGTAAACTGTCGACATGCGTGAATTCCTCCTCGAGCTTGTATGTACGTCGAAAGGGGTAACTGCTCTGCTGCTTGGCAGTAAGGATGCGAGCATCAAAACCTGGGAAAGGTGTAATAGCAGCAGGTAAGAGCGCAAAAGGAACCTTGATGAAAGTATACTGGCAATAGGCAGGGTGGAGGACGTTGTGTCAGCTCAAGCTCCAACATTCTACGACTTATATCCTCAAACTGCAGCTAACGTTACAGGTGTACTTGTCCCGTGTGTAGTCTTCACAAAGTGAGGGATGGTAAGGGTCTAAAATCAGCATAGAGTTAGAAGTAGCGAATGGTGCGGCCTGCGAGGTCATAGTAAATGCTGCTGTGACAAAAGGAATCGTTACGCGGGTGCTGACCTAGAGTACCTTCCCGGGGTGCGGGTATGTTTTGAAAGAAGGCAATTGGCATGTTGGCGCAATGGACGCCGGTCTTCACATGAGCAACATCAGCGGTTGAAGGTGCAACAGTAAATGTCTCAACGAAAGGAGAATCACTAGGTGTAGGTACTGTGTCAGGTATAAGGGGTGTAATGTCTGGTAAGCTAGAATGAAACAGGGTCATGATCAAGTAAGGGTGCAGGATCAGTAGGTGCAACATCAAGCCGACCCGAAAGGAACCGGAGCTGGCTCAGGAGCAGGCTCTGGGTCGTGTAAAGGTGTGGCGTCTTGAGCAGGTGATAGTTGCAACAGTTATAACGGCGTCGTCGTCTGCGTCAATAGTAGAAATCTGTAATCTGGCTGTCTGTAAGGCTTCAGATGTCACAGACTCAAAGGAGTCTGAGATCGAATGTATGCTAGAATCAGAGGGTAGCTTGTTAACAGGGGTCTCAAAAAGTGAAATTTTTAACAACGTGCTCGTCAAACTTTCCATCATCATAGGTGTCATCAGGAGGGCCATCAATAACATGCCAATGTCATCATTAATTATTCGTTGAGTAGCCAACCTTCTGAAGGAATGTGTCACACCCCGATCTCCACACGTTTCACCAGTGGGCCCGGTGGGGGATTACCGTGACGTAGTTGGCAACAATATAGTCAAACCACACAATATTTAAATGCACAGCGGAAGCATAAAGATAGATATATTTCAACCAACAAATGTAATATCCATGTATCACGAGTAGTCGAAATAATCCACAGGGGATCAAAATAAAATAGGAAAATAATATTCAACAGATAGTGGCATCCAGGCTTGCGAGACTCTAACGATGCTAAGGAGTGGCCAGCCTATTTCGTGTAGAACCGGCATTTAATCTTTTTGGGGAAAATACGTCAGTTTACACTGGTAAATACATTCAACCGACACTTTTAAAAAGTTTAATAAAATTGATTTGAGTGCACGTGGCACAAACTTTTATAACTTGGGATAATTAATCAAATTTAATCTTGTAAAAGAATTATATGTTCGTTATGCGTTCAGTCGCCCGGTTCGTGTCGGGTTTAAGGTTAATTGACACACCACATAGTATAGAACCGCGGCGGGAAATCCAACGGTTATACCTTTATAATTATGGACACATTGTCGGGTGTACGCCTACACCCGCGTGTCAAGGTCGTGGCCATTTCGTAAAATGATGCCAAGGATATCCGGGACATGGTCATTAAACTCCCAAAGGCATAAAACAAACAAAACCAATTTTCAAGCGGGTCACATTGATAATACCCAACTACTAATGAGTTAGGGTTAATTGCCCGACCAAGCGGTATTTTACATACCGTACCCCAAGCCCGTATAAGGGAAATAAGTTAAAAGTATTTACCTGAGCAAGTATTAACCACAACAAGCAAATGCAAGTATCTTCTACTGGTCTCCTATTCTGGAACGAAGGTTTATAATAACCTATTAGAATCCTAACGGGTCTTTAATTTAGCCTAAGCTTAGACCGGTTAGTTTTAAAGGATAAATACGGTTTAATCGCATGAAAGGCGAAAACCGGGAATGGAATGTGGTTTCGACCCAACAAGTTCGGAGACTCGTATATTATGGGCAAACTAGACACATTCTGGATTTTGAGGTAAAAACGACAAGGTTGGACCCGTTTCGGCTAATTTATGTAAACTAGTTACATAAACCGGACCGAACGCGTAAATGGCGTAACGGGTAACCGAAAGAGTCCTACATAGGTTTCCTAAGTCAATATGCCCTAAAGTGGTTGTGGTATCAGTAGGATACCTTCCATTATGCCCATAACGAGTTTAATCCCAATATACGCCCCATAGGGGTAATTTGGTCATTTTAAAGATTATAAAAGAGATTTCCGGGTTATACAGGAAATCTGAGTTTTCCAAACAGGTTATAAAGTTCAAAATACTCTATTATTTATTTAAAATCAGTAGCAACTGGATTCGTGTCAAAATACCGTGTAAAACTCCTTTTATGTCCGAAAAGGGTATATTCGGTATCTACCGAATCAAGGCTATAACCGCAGGTTATGTGCAGGTTAAAAATAATTAAAAATCTTTAAAAATCCCAAAAATACTATTTTACATCAGGGTGTAAAAGGTTTGGTGTCGAAATTTGGGTTTAGATAGGCTTTATGCTAATTGCGCGATTTGAATTACTAAAGTTTTCTTAATTGCGCTATTTAGCATAACTCCTATTCTAGACCTCGGATTGACATGAAATTTTAGGGACATGTTTAGAAATCAGTAACTAAGGTTATTTTTCTTTCACATATCCAAAATTCTCGTTCTAAAGTCAAGAGGGCATTATGGTCAACATTTAAGCATATAACGGAAATGTGCAAACGACTCGGACAAACAACGGACCAGCCACAGAGGGTTATACCATCATGTAACCTGGTCCTAAGACAGTCCTAAGGCATATCTAAATCATACTAAAGCGGGTCAGAACTGAAGTCAAAGAAAAAGTCAAAGTTTTGCGACTTTCGGTTCTGAACCGGGTCAAAACAGTAAATGGTCGGATCAAACAAGCTTAGACCACTTATAATACTTATTATCAAGTTATATGAGTGATAAAATAGGTTACATGCCATCTACATTGTTAATTATGCGTTAAATCGAAAATTAACATTCTGTTGACTTTTTCTAAGCAACTTTGACCCGACATTTGGACTAGTTAGAGTGGGAATCAGAGGGTGCCCTTTAAAGGGTTTAATGCCCACATAATTACCAACATATAACTACCTTTGATTCGAAAAATCACTGGACCATTTGTGATTAATCGTTAAGTCAATCGTTAATTACGACAGATTGACTTTTAAGCAATATCTAAGCAAAAACTCAACTAAGAAGGGTGGAGCACACTTACAGAAGTCCTATGCACGACCAGAGATGAGTAGAGAGAACACTTGAGCTCCAGAAATGATCAGAAGTGTTGAATGAAGGTGTGGTTACAATGTTGCATCTCATGGCCTTTATATAGTGAAATTTTGAGCTTAGGATCATTACAACTAAGGCTACAAGGGTTCCCTGATCATCAACATGTGTCCCTGAGTGCTTGGGATTGTTTAGGGGGGCGCCCATGCTGTTGCGATAATGATCTAAGTCAGTTAAAATACCAAACAGTGCTTCTGTCCGCTTTTTCTGTATCTGGGCCATTGACGCGGCCCGTGTAAGGGTCCTCTTAACCTTTACGCGGCCCGTCTGAATCCTTTTGTCAGAACCCATATCTTTCTCTGTCAGCGCGGCCCGCGTAAAGCCCTTTGCAACCTTTACGCGGCCCGCCTGAGACCTGCTGTAAGATTTTCAAATCTTTTTCCATTATTACAGTCGGCTCTTGACGTTTCGAAGGGGTAACTTTGTGTTTTGGGCCTTTCTTATTTACGTATAAGGGCCTCAGGACTTTTACCCAACATATTAATCCTCGGTTAGTTTATAATTACCCGAAAAGTCGTAACTTTCAATGTTTGACGCTTTTAACCCCTCGCGTACGAATTTGATCATAACTTTCTCATTCTATAAGGGAACTTGATGATATTTATATCGTGCATTCTAGTGAGTATGATTTACCATTACAACACCTCGGGTATGCCAAAGGGTCACTCAGAGGTATAACTTAAACATGTTGACACATTTGGCCCCTGTAGTTTGTAATTCCTCACTCTCTTCCACATTTCGTTCCGTATGATCCATGATTCATTCGTTTGAAGGTACGAGCATCATTTAGGGTTACTGTGAAGTATATTTATCCCTTGTTGACATCTTGAACTCTTGAATTCACATACTTTCCATGTTTGTCAACTTTAGTCCCTCTGTAGTATTTGTTACCACGTGCAAACTTATGACACGTGTCATTACTTTATAGGACGAAAAATTTTGAGGTGTTACATCCTCACCCCTTTAAAAGAACTCAAAACCGCGAGATTTATTGAAACAAATGAGGATACTTTTCTTTCATCGTGGACTCTACCTCCCACGTGTACTCGAGACCTCTACGGGCATCCCATTTTAACTTCACAATCGATAATATATACTTCCTTCGAAGCTTCTTAACCTGTCGACCCTCGATCGACACCGGTTTTTCAACAAACTTTAAGCTCTCATCGATGTGTACATCTGTATGCGGTATAACTAGCGATTCATCAGCGAAACACTTCTTTAAATTGCAGATGTGGAACACATTGTGGATACCACTGAGCTCTTCCGGTAAGTTTAACTTATAGGCAACCGATCCGACACGTTCGATTACTTCGAATGGTCCAATGTATCTCGGGCTCAACTTGCCTTTCTTACCGAATCGCATCACTCCCTTCCAGGGTGATACTTTAAGCAATACCTTGTCTCCTACTTCGAAGTTAAAAGGTTTACGCTTCAAATCTGCGTAGCTCTTCTGCCTATCTCGGGCAGTATATGAGAACTCGACTAATGGTAGGTGGTTATCCCAATTACCACCTAAATCGATCA
Organism: Helianthus annuus; assembly: GCF_002127325.2. Taxonomy (NCBI): domain Eukaryota; kingdom Viridiplantae; phylum Streptophyta; class Magnoliopsida; order Asterales; family Asteraceae; genus Helianthus; species Helianthus annuus. The sequence goes on along the minus strand of NC_035440.2, from coordinate 125,835,503 downwards.
CACATGCACGAAGCATGTCTTCCAACGTTTGGATTGTACGCTCACTCTGTCCGTCTGTCTGAGGGTGGTAAGCCGTACTGAAGTTTAAGCGCGTGCCCAAAGATTATTGGAAACTTTTCCAAAAAATGCGACGTGTACCTGGTATCTCTGTCAGAGATAATAGATACCGGCACGCCATGAAGGGATACAATCTTATCTACGAACAACTGGGCTAACATATCGGAGCTATAAGTCTCCTTAATGGGTAGGAAATGTGCTGACTTAGTCAGTCTATCAACTATTACCCATATCGTATCGTTTCCCTTCCTTGTCTTTGGTAACTTGGTGATGAAATCAATTGTCACCATTTCCCACTTCCACTCGGGAAGTTCAGGCTGTTGCAGCAAGCCCGACGGCTTTTGATGTTCAGCTTTGACTTGAGCACAAGTCAAACATTTTGCTACATAGGTGGCTATAGACTTCTTCAAGCCTATCCACCAAAAGTTTGCCTTCAAATCCTGGTACATTTTGTCAGCTCCAGGATGAACGGAATATCTGGAACTGTGGGCTTCCTGAAGGATAACTTCCCGAAGACCTCCATAAACAGGAACCCATATCCTTCCATTTAATCTCAGAATTCCGTCTTTGCCATAGGATAACTGTTCTTCAGTTACTCCTAGCTTTTTGTTAGGATAGTTAGCTTCTGACACAGCCTCCTTCTGTGCAGCTAACAATCATTCATTCAGACTGTTCTTGATTTCAATGCTCTTGGCATTGATCCTTATTGGTTTCACTCTTTCTTTTCTGCTCAAGGCATCTGCGACTACGTTGGCCTTGCCTGGGTGGTATCTTATTTCACAGTCATAATCGTTCAGAGTTTCCATCCAACGTCGCTGCCTCATATTCAAATCTTTCTGATTGAATAGATGCTGAAGGCTTTTGTGATCAGAATAGATCACGAATTTAATGCCATACAAATAGTGCCTCCATAGCTTTAGTGCAAATACAACGGCACCCAACTCCAAGTCATGGGTGGTGTAATTCTTTTCATGCACTTTTAACTGACGTGAAGCATAGGAAATGACCTTGCCTTTTTGCATAAGCACACATCCCATCCCGGTGTGTGATGCATCACAGTATACTACAAATTCTTCCATTCCGTCCGGCAATGTCAACATGGGAGCATTGCTTAGCTTCTGCTTAAGGATATCAAAAGCTTCTTGCTGCTTAGGGCCCCAATTAAACTTTGTATTCTTTCTAGTTAAAGAAGTTAGGGGTGCAGCAATTCTTGAGAAATTTTCGATGAAGCGCCTGTAGTATCCTGCTAAACCTAAGAAGCTGCGAATCTCCGTAGGCGTCTTCGGCTCCTGCCAATTCATGACGGCTTCAACCTTGGCGGGATCCACTTGGATACCACGCTCACTGACTACATGCCCAAGGAATTGGACTTCTCGAAGCCAAAATTCACATTTAGAAAATTTGGCGTAAAGCTTTTCTTGATGAAGCAATTTAAGAATACATCGAAGATGCTTCTCGTGGTCAGCTTGACTTTTTGAGTATATGAGGATGTCATCGATGAAGACAATGACAAATTTATCCAAATAAGGCTTACAAATGCGATTCATGAGATCTATGAATGCGGCAGGTGCATTAGTGAGCCCAAAAGGCATCACTAGGAACTCGAAATGACCATAACGAGTCCTAAATGCAGTCTTGTGCACATCTTCGTCCTTGACCTTCAATTGATGGTAGCCTGACCTTAGATCAATCTTGGAAAAGTAGCTTGCTCCTTGCAACTGATCGAACAGATCGTCGATCCTGGGCAAAGGGTACTTATTCTTGATAGTAACCTTATTAAGCTCACGGTAATCGATGCATAGACGCATCGAACCATCTTTCTTTTTGACGAACAATATTGGTGCTCCCCATGGAGACGAACTAGGTCTAACAAAACCTTTGGCTAGCAGATCATCTAGCTGCGTCCTCAATTCTTTCATTTCTGTCGGTGCTAATCTATAAGGTGCTCTTGCAATAGGCGCTGCTCCTGGGATGATGTCGATACTGAATTCCACTTGCCTATCTGGTGACAAACCAGGCAGTTCTTCCGGGAAAACTTCAGGGTAGTCAGAGATGACTGGGATGTCTTCAATCTTGGGTTTCTCCTCACCAATGGTCACCTGTGCCATATAAATGACACATCCTTTCTTCAAACATCTGGATGCCTTTAGCATAGATACTTGCGCAGGCAATCCATGCCGAGTATCTCCCTGAATGGTAAGTGGTTCTCCAGACATAGTCTTGATTACCACTTGTTTCTTATTGCACACAATCTGAGCTTGGTTATGCGATAACCAATCCATACCCAACACTATGTCAAAACCAGCTAGCTTAAAGGGTAACAGGGATAAAAGAAATGAGTGGTTCCTAATGGATATGACACATCCATCTAACACAGTTGAGACTGTTTCCATAGTCCCATCAGCTAACCCTACCTCATAATTCACACTCAAGGTTTTAACAGGCAATTTTAACAATTCACAAAACTTACTATCCACAAAGGATTTATCTGCTCCAGAATCAAATAATACTCTTGCGAATACATCATTAATGAGAAACGTACCGGTTATGACGTTGTCGTTCTGGATAGCCTCTTGAACATTCATCTGAAAGACCCTGGCATTGGTCTTTTTCCCTTCTTCAGCCTTCTTCACCAGCTTTGGGCAGTTGGTCTTGATATGCCCTTTTTCATTGCAACTATAACAAGTTGCATCCTTCAGTTTCTTGCACTCAAGAGTCCTATGCTCAGAGGACTTGCAAATCCCACACGCCTTCGGCTGGGATTTCTGTCCATACCTGCACATCCCGAAATGGTGCTTATTGCAAACCTTGCACTTGGGCTTATCGCCCGACTGTTGGTCATTCTTCTTGGTCTCAGACCCCTTCTTGTGGTCACGGTTCCCCCGATGCTTCTTGCTTGACCTACGTGAATTATCATCTACACGGTTCCTCTTCTCAGTGTCAGCATTTCTCAATGATCTCTGTCTCACTGCATCCAGTGTGAGAGACAGAGATATATCTGCTACGGATCTGAATGTAGCGGGCCGAGAGGCCTTCACGCTAGCTTTGATTTCTAGGGCCAGACCCCCAATGAAACGCGCGATCCGTTTGGGTTCTGGGGTCACAAGGTACGGAACCAATCTGGACAGGGTGTTGAAACTTGTAAGATATGCCTGGCAATCCAAGTTCTTCATGACCAGAGATAGGAAATCAGATTCTATCTTCTCGACCTCGTGCTGAGGGCAGTAGTTTTCTTTGATGAGAGCAACAAATTGCTCCCATGACATGCCGCCACGCTAGGGCTTCACCCTTAAATGACTGGGATACAAACTTTACCACATCCCTCTCAGCACAACCACTAATGTCCACAACAGTGTCCATTTCGTCCTGCCAGGTCATGCAATCCACAACGCCTTTTTCCCCAGTAAAATCTCGGGGCTTGCAGGAAACAAAATACTTATATGTGCAACCCTTGGCGCGAGGTGCATTATCGAACACTATCTTCTTAGGACAGACACTATTCTCATTTGATGAGTGTCGATCATCATCTTTCTTAGGTTTAGACTGGGTAGAGGGTGGTTTGCTGTGAGATTCAGAATGTGTTCTTGGTTTAGAGTGTGGTGCAGATCAGGTCCTACTTCGAGACTCGCTATATTCTTCATACTGCCGCTCTAAAGCCTCTTTAACAGCATTGTCTACTAACGCTTTTAATTCAGCACCTGTTATATTAACTTGGGCATTATCATTCTCATTCTCGTTTGGATGACTATTAATTTCGTCCGAGTCAGCCATTGGAATCTTGAGCTACTACAAAAGATAATAACAGAAGTCTTATTCGGGAGTTTATTATGGGGTTACCCTTATTGGGTAATTCATCAACCATGGTAAACATAGACCATATATGGTTAATTTGTTACTCAAATTTATTTAAGATTTTATATAACTTATCGTAATTACAAATAATATTGTTAGTCGCACAGAAGCCTAGTCACAGGGACATTTTATATTATAAGCCAGGATTTCGGAGAATCAAGGCATGCAGGTTTGAACATAGTTCCTTACCTTTCTGACAGGGAGTCAAAGACTACAACTGTCTTTTGTCTTATATGACAATGAGTATAGCCCGCAGGCACCACATCACTAATGGATGTGTGATAAGTGATCATCTACTTGATGATGTAAACCCATGATTTATAAATCATTAATTTAGGTTTTGGAATCCTTAGAAGGATCCTTGTGCAAAATGACACGTGTGATTTTAACGAATCACGTCTGCCAGGAGGGTTAACATGTTCACAGAGGTTAACCAGAATCTGAATCTTTTAATCAGGTCTTACCATCTTAGCCGGGTCTTATAACGACACCAGGCTAGGTTTCACCACTAAGATTCTTTATTTAATAAATGGTAGGCAGATTAATTTAAAAGGAATTATTTTTGATTTATTTATTTCATATAATTATACATATAATGAAAGAGATGAAATTTATAAACTTAACATTCCAATACATATAAAAGGTTACACACTGCCCTAAACGGGACTTTTTAAAGACGAAATACCTACGCAGAGGTTATACATAAAATAAGTCCTCGCAGGGACCAAATACTAGGATAGATGTCCACGCAGGGACTGAAAGACAAGTCCACGCAGGGACTGAAAGGCAAGTCCACGCAGGGACTAAAACAAATAAATGTCCACACAGGGACTTGATTACAATAGGAAATACAATAGTACATATAGAGACTAATGATCTCGCTTCTTCTTCCCTTTTAACAAGTTTGCTAGGCCCTTAAGGAATCCACGATTGTTCTTACGTTCTTGCTCAAAGTCTCGTTCCACTCTGTTCAAACGGTGGAGGATTTCTTCCTGTTCTGGTGGGGAAAAACGCGGCTGCTGCGACAAGTGCTGAGCCGGAGTTCTAGCGGGTATTGGGTACCCATGAGTTGAGTATCCCATTCCCCAAGGTGTTCCATAAGGTACTTCAGGATGAAGGGCGTGGTAATTTGCCGCCGCTTCTATGTATGGGTCACCACCCATATAGTTGTAATGAGTGTGAGCTGGCTGCTCAAATGGGATGTACGCTGTGGAGCCAGCATACGCAGGTATCGGGTTATCATAACCAAATGGTGGCGGAGGTGGTGCAACTGGTGCAGAATTCACCTCTGCAGGGTGACTCGAAGGTCCACCCATTTGTGGGTCTTCTGACAGTGGCGGAAAATGATTGCCATTGGAGTGTCGAGGGGTGCTGAAATGAAAATCCCCTCTTCGTGCGGATATCCGCGCGCCTGATCTCCTACGCCTTGGCGGATCCGGAGGTGCTTGTTGAACTGGTGGTGGCGGAGGCGGTGGCGTAACTGCCACGAAACGCGAATCCTCGGAAGGATCCTGTTGCTGCTGTTGTTGCTGCTCATGAGGCGATGAATGGTGAGAGGGTGTAAAGTACCACTCACACTGGTGGAACCTCGCCTGATAGCTGTCTGGACCCTGATAGGGTGTTCCATGGAAGGATGACCCATCAGAGATCTCGATAGGATGGTTGGGGGTACCTCTTGCAGGTTCGATGGGATCCGTGTCCTCGTCCATATCTACCGCATTGTCTTCGGAGAAGTGGTCCTCTGGTCCTAGAGGGTTAAAACCTACTGGTTCTTGGACATAGTCTGCCGGGTTGAACTGGCCTTGGAAGAAAGGAGTGGGGTCGCCATAGGAACGGTGCGAAACAGAACGCTGGAGAGGTATGAACGAAGGTTGAGGGTTATCGGGTTCGTTTTCCGAGTTCGGCCCAAAAGAGTGACGGTATGAAGGCGTCGAACTGTGCGAGGTAGACCGTCTAGCGGGCTCAAAGAGGTTCATCCTACGCCTCTGAGGTTCTTCACTCCTTGTGCTGAAAGGAGCTCGCATGTGTGAAGGTCCGGCCTCGTGATCATTGTGGGTAGTGATCGGCCCTTTGCCTCTTCCTCCTCTTCTAATTGGTGGTGGCATAATTCCTGCTAAAGAAATTTTAAATCAACAACAAACAACAGAAGACAAACTAGAACCACAATTCGAATTTGTCCTATGTTCTCGTCTAGACTCGAGTATGTGCAATTGTGTCATTGAGATTAAACACATAAGGATAGTGTTTAATTCACTCAACGTTGGCTCTGATACCAACCTGTCACACCCCGATTTCCACACGTTTCACCGGTGGGCCCGGTGGGGGATTACCGTGATGTAGTTGGCAACAATATAGTCAAACCACACAATATTTAAATGCACAGCGGAAGCATAAAGATAGATATATTTCAACCAACAAATGTAATATCCAAGTATCACGAGTAGTCGAAATAATCCACAGGGGATCAACATAAAATAGGAAAATAATGTTCAACAGATAGTGGCATCCAGGCTTGCGAGACTCTAACGATGCTAAGGAGTGGCCAGCCTATTTCATGTAGAACCAGCATTTAATCTTTTTGGGGAAAATACGTCAGTTTACACTGGTAAATACATTCAACCGACACTTTTAAAAAGTTTAATAAAATTTATTTGAGTGCACGTGGCACAAACTTTTATAACTTGGGATAATTAATCAAATTTAATCTTGTAAAAGAATTATATGTTCGTTATGCGTTCAGTCGCCCGGTTCGTGTCGGGTTTAAGGTTAATTGACACACCACATAGTATAGAACCGCGGCGGGAAATCCAACGGTTATACCTTTATAAGTATGGACACATTGTCGGGTGTACGCCTACACCCGCGTGTCAAGGTCATGGCCATTTCGTAAAATGATGCCAAGGATATCCGGGACATGGTCATTAAACTCCCAAAGGCGTAAAACAAACAAAACCAATTTTCAAGCGGGTCACATTGATAATACCCAACTACTAATGAGTTAGGGTCAATTGCCCGACCAAGCGGTATTTTACATACCGTACCCCAAGCCCGTATAAGGGAAATAAGTTAAAAGTATTTACCTGAGCAACTATTAACCACAACAAGCAAATGCAAGTATCTTTTACTGGTCTCCTATTCTGGAACGAAGGTTTATAATAACCTATTAGAATCCTAACGGGTCTTTAATTTAGCCTAAGCTTAGACCGGTTAGTTTCAAAGGATAAATACGGTTTAATCGCATGAAAGGCGAAAACCGGGAATGGAATGTCGTTTCGACCAAACAAGTTCGGAGACTCGTATATTATGGGCAAACTAGACACATTCTGGATTTTGAGGTAAAAACGACAAGGTTGGACCCGTTTCGGCTAATTTATGTAAACTAGTTACATAAACCGGACCGAACACGTAAATGGCGTAACGGGTAACCGAAAGAGGCTACATAGGTTTCCTAAGTCAATATGCCCTAAAGAGGTTGTGGTATCAGTAGGATACCTTCCATTATGCCCATAACGAGTTTAATCCCAATATACGCCCCGTAGGGGTAATTTGGTCATTTTAAAGATTATAAAAGAGATTTCCGGGTTATACAGGAAATCTAAGTTTTCCGAACAGGTTATAAAGTTCAAAATACTCTATTATTTATTTAAAGTCAGTAGCAACTGGATTCGTGTCAAAATACCGTGTAAAACTCCTTTTATGTCCGAAAAGGGTATATTCGGTATCTACCGAATCAAGGCCATAACCGCAGGTTATGAGCAGGTTAAAAATAATTAAAAATCTTTAAAAATCCCAAATACTATTTTACATCAGGGTGTAAAAGGTTTGGTGTCGAAATTTGGGTTTAGATAGGCTTTATGCTAATTGCGGCATTTGAATTACTAAAGTTTTCTTAATTGCGCTATTTAGCATAACTCCTATTCTAGACCTCGGATTGACATGAAATTTTAGGGAAATGTTTAGAAATCAGTAACTAAGGTTATTATTCTTTCACATATCCATAATTCTCGTTCTAAAGTCAAGAGGGCATTATGGTCAACATTTAAGCATATAACGGAAATGTGCAAACGACTCGGACAAACAACGGACCAGCCACAGAAGGTCATACCATCATGTAACCTGGTCCTAAGAGAGTCCTAAGGCATATCTAAATCATACCAAATCGGGTCAGAACTGAAGTAAGAAAAAGTCAAAGTTTTGCGACTTTCGGTTCTGAACCGGGTCAAAACATTAAATGGTCGGATCAAACAAGCTTAGACTAGTTATAATACTTATTATCAAGTTATATGAGTGATAAAATAGGTTACATGCCATCTACATTGTTAATTATGCGTTAAATCGAAAATTAACATTCTGTTGACTTTTTCTAAGTAACTTTGACCCGACATTTGGACTAGTTAGAGTGGGAATCAGAGGATGCCCTTTAAAGGGTTTAATGCCCACATAATTACCAGCATATAACTACCTTTGATTCGACAAATCACTGGACCATTTGTGATTAATCGTTAAGTCAATCGTTAATTACGACGGATTGACTTTTAAGCAATATCTAAGCAAAAACTCAACTAAGAAGGGTGGAGCACACTTACTGAAGTCCTATGCACGACCAGAGATGAGTAGAGAGAACACTTGAGCTCCAGAAATGATTAGAAGTGTTGAATGAAGGTGTGGTTACAATGTTGCATCTCATGGCCATTATATAGTGAAATTTTGAGCTTAGGATCATTACAACTAAGGCTACAAGGTTTCCCTGATCATCAACATGTGTCCCTGAGTGCTAGGGGTCGTTTAGGGGGCGCCCATGCTGTTGCAATAATGATCTAAGTCGGTTAAAACACCAAACAGTGCTTCTGTCCGCTTTTTCTGTATCTGGGCCATTGACGCGGCCCGCGTAAGGGTCCTCTTAACCTCTACGCGGCCCGTCTGAATCCTTTTGTTAGAACCCATATCTTTCTCTGTCAGCGCGGCCCGCGTAAAGCCCTTTGCAACCTTTACGCGGCCCACCTAAGACCTGCTGTAAGATTTTCAAATCTTTTTCCATTATTACAGTCGGCTCTTGACGTTTCGAAGGGGTAACTTTGCGTTTTGGGCCTTTTTATTTACGTATAAGGGCCTCGGGACTTTTACCCAACATATTAATCCTCGGTTAGTTTATAATTACCCGAAAAGTCGTAACTTTCAATGTTTGACGCTTTTAACCCCTCGCGTACGAATTTGATCATAACTTTCTCATTCTATAACGGAACTTGATGAAATTTATATCGTGCATTCTAGTGAGTATGATTTACCATTACAACGCCTCGGGTATGCCAAAGGGTCACTCAGAGGTATAACTTAAACATGTTGACACATTTGGCCCCTGTAGTTTGTAATTCCACACTCTCTTCCACATTTCGTTCCGTATGATCCATGATTTATTCGTTTGAAGGTATGAGCATCATTTAGGGTTACTGTGAAGTATATTTATCCCTTGTTGACATCTTGAACTCTTGAATTCACATACTTTCCATGTTTGTCAACTTTAGTCCCTCTGTAGTATTTGTTACCACGTGCAAACTTATGACACATGTCATTACTTTATAGGACGAAAAATTTTGAGGTGTTACAGAATGTCCATAGGAGGCGCATTGTCGAGGTTTGGAGTCAAGAGGTGCTCTCCACCGAAGTGTCCAAATGGTAAGGTGGTGGTGGACCGAATCAAGAATGACAGGAAGATTCTCGTCAAGGAAACCATCAGCAAGGGTAATTCTTCACCAAAGTCTGGCAGCGCGGACGGTTAGAAGTCGTCCTCTTCCTTGGTCAGCATGTCAGGGTCGCTCTCAGTGTCTGTCGTAAATATCTCCGGCGCAGGTACAGTCTCGTCATCTGTGGTGGTGGCTGTAGGGTCATCATTATCTGACAATTCGTTCCCTGAGGAAGGTGACGTGTGTGTCAATACATAGTAGTCATAGCACGTATATCCATAATAATCATTAGCAATCAGCGTATACAAATAAGAGTAATTTATCATGTGGTCATGTATTCACATTATCTTTCCTAGTCTCTCAGACAAATCTCCCAGTCTCTCAGACTAAACCACCCAGTTTCTCAGACTAACACATCCCGTCTCTCAGACCAAACCTCCCCAGTCTCTAAGACTAACACATCCCGTCTTTCAGACTAAACTTCCCCAGTCTCTAAGACTGAACTCCCTAGTCTCTAAGACTAACTCCCTGGCCTCTAAGACCAAACCTTCCCAGTCTCTAAGACTAATTCCCTGGTCTCTAAGACCAACCCCCAGTCTCTAAGACTAATTATCCCCAGCCTCTAAGGCTAATCCTCCCTCAGCCTCTAAGACTGAACCTCCCTCAGTCTCTAAGACTGAACCTCCCTCAGACTCTAAGACTGAACCTCCCTCAGTCTCTAAGACTGAATTATAAATACGAATTTTTGAAATGTGTATTTGTGCCTTTTGTTTGTAAAAATGTTTTGTGTTGTTTGTAAAAATGTTTTGTACCCTGGATCTGGACGTTTAGTGTATGCAATGTAAAAAAGTTTGAAAATATTTTCGTGAGAGCCCTGATGATCATAGTCTAGACTCGAGAAAGAATCCTAGTTCGCTATGATCGAGGCTCTGATACCAAGCTGTCACACCCTGACTTTTGCGGAAGCGTGATTATGGTGAGACTTTCTTAATATCATTGCATTCAATCATAACATCAACTATATGATAAAACCTTAGGTTTGTCATCCATTAAATAAATTTAAAACATAACAACATCGTAAACATAGACTACAGATTCTAGTTTTACAAATCGTACAAAATGCTTTTGAGTTCATTAAAGACTCGACAAAAGATATTGAATAATACTAAGGTTTGGAAGACATGTCTCGTCCAGGAATAAGACACACCGTCCAAACTCAAAGACCATGGATGACATCTTTATTCTTAACGCAGCTTAAAAACTTCCAACGCCGGCCATATCCATTAAAATTTCCTGAAATACATGTAGTTTGAAAATCATCAACATAAAGTTGAGCGAGTTCATGTGTAAGTGAGTATGTATAAACCTTTATAATGTGATTGTATGTATTAAAATCCCTGGTATGTAGCAATTAAGGAAAAAGAGATCACCATTGGGTTGCAAAGCCAATGATATGTGTGAAGTGATGCAGGAAGACTCAAACCTAGCAGATTTGTGCGTCGGGCACATAGTCACCTCATGGTCCACTCGGCGGACTCAGGAGTGGGGCTCGCTACACCCGAATAGATCTATCACTCATGTCCCTCGGTCCTACAACGAGGATTAATGGCCTTAAGTTCTACCTACCCACTCACATGATCTAAGTAGTATAAACCCTCCTTAAGCTAATCATACCATGTAAGTAATGTCTGTAATAATTGTAACATGTATTTCACCCCCGACGTATAAAACTGAAAACAGTAAAGAGAAAAGGGGGACATGAACTCACAGTATTGCGTCTTCGGTACTTGTAACTCAAATCTCCTCAGCAAACACGACTACCTACAATGTTCTAACGTCTATTAGACGAACGGGCCGTGCCTTGCTTCTGTATTTATATCTTTGAGTTACGTTTCTTATGTTCCCAATATTATTCCAAGTTATAATTATTTGTTAAAATAATAATTACTTTAACTTAAATTATATTTAGTTTTGGAATAATTGTTTAAATATATTTTTGTATTTAATACTTCTCAAGTATATTAACTTCGTATTTTTCCTTCCCAAGGATGGGGGTATCACATACATGTATTTTCGTATTTGCATTTGTATATCTTGCCAAGTAATGGCGTCATATTTCAGTGTATTGTTCTAAATAAAAATATGTTAATATATTCCCAATATATATTTCCAAAACCATATATTTCAAGTCTCACTTATATATACATAAACTTATTTTGTTCATTCATGTATTATCCCAGAAAATATATGTTTTTCTCAAAAATATTATATTTTACCTCATACATTTTCCAAAATAATACTTTATCAAAATATACGTATGAGAGTATTTTCCGAAATATACATAAGTTACGTTTTAGCGTGTCGTAAAGCAACAATACTTGTGTAACTTAGATATTTATTTTGTGAGAGCGTTGGTATTATTTTGGAGTCTTAATTTCATGGTATCATTATATTATTTTTACCCTAAAAATAATATATCTAGTGCACAGAGTAACAAACAATCACACAAGCGTTTTAGTATAAACTATATATTCTAAATATATATTTATCAAATCTTATTTACGAAAATCCACCTCCGGTACTTGGTAATTTTGAAATAAAAATGATTGCGAAGTTTATTTTTGAAAACCAAGTTAAAAATATATTCGTAAACATTTGTTTTGTAAAATCACTAAGTGTTGAAATTCCAGAAAAATTTCGCCAGAGTTTCCTTTGTAAATGGAGGTGTCCATGCTTTTTAGCATATCATTTTCTTTTGTAAAATCACTCAAACAATCATCAACCAACAATATATAATCTCTAATTACCAAGCTTGACAAAAATAAGCATGAATCATTAACTTATGAACTTGAAAATTTATAAAAACAAGTAGTAACTTACTAGCATAATTAGTAAGTCTTGTTACCTTTAAAAATGTGATTAGATTCTTAAAAACTTTATTTTTAAAGGATTTGTACATTTACAGCTGTTGGTGCACTACATCTGTCGACTTCGTCTTGTATCGAGTCTTACGTTGCATTGTATAGATTAGGGCGCGTTTTACGAGAAAATAGGAAAAGTAGTGTGTTTAGTGAGCTGATTTCGCTCATAGGGACATAGACATAGGGTTTTGTTCATATGTACACATGGGTTTCGCTTATATGGTCATGAAGAGGTTTCGCTCATGTGTGCATGTACCTTGGAGCGAAACCACTAGGCCTATAAATAGTAGTCTCATGAGCGAAATCATTAGTTATTCTCTTGTATTCCATACCGAAGTGCTGCCGGTGTGAAGATCGAACTGTAATCATTGTGAAATCAATACAAACAGTAGATTAAGTGAAGAATCAGCTATTTCTATCTCCGTTTCTTGTTATTCCGCACCTGAAACGAAGTTGAACACCTCTGAACGACTCAATCGGGTCAGATCGCGATCCTACAAGTGGTATCAGAGCTTAGGAGGAGGAGTTCTGCAGAGATTAGCTGGAATTCATCGAGATTTCTTACTTCTACACCTTCTTTCATCATTTTAGAAAGTTTTACCGGTCAAAATTTGTTCAAAATTTCACAGATCATAGACAATTGGACACAGACAAACCCTGGAAAGTTTGACACTGAAATTCGGACTAAAAATGGACCAAATTACCTTCGGACTGGGTTTCGCTTATTTGGACATTAAGAGAGGGTTTCCTCTTTTGTACATCAGATTTCGCTCTTGTGAACATCTAAAACCCTGATTTCGCTCCAAAGGTCATTAGGTTTCGCTCCTGAGGCACATTATTTGAGGTTTCGCTCATAAGTTCATCAGGTTTCGCTCATAAGGTCATCAGGATTTCTCTCTTGTGTCAACAAACCATAATTTCGCTCTTGCATACATTGGTGATTTCGCTCTTAGTGCATAGAACACCTAATTTCGCTTATTTGTCACTGATCTTGAAAAACGTGCTAAGTCATCATGGATACTGAGTTCTATAACGCGTTTGCAACACCGTCTGGTCCAGCTGCTATTGCTCAAGCTATGAATTTAGAAAACGAGACGGGAACCACCCAAAAGCCCCCGAAATTGATGAGTATCGAAGAATATTACGGGTGGAAAGATAGATTCGAGAACTGGGTGCAAGCAAATCATCTTAGGTCATGGGAATGTATACTAAAGAAATATGTATTGCCTCGAACATATTTGCAAGTTCTCAAAGAGTTGTCAGAGTTTACTGATCAAGAACGGGTTATGTACAAAGCTGAGAAAATGATGATCAGTCTGTTGCAACAAGCTATAAAAGAAGACATATTCATATTGCTTCAGCATGACAAAACTGCAAAATCAATCTGGGATGCACTTAAAGTCAAATTTGAGGGTAGTGAGAACATGATTGAAAGCAAGAAGGCACTGCTAAAGAAAGAGTTTGATTTGTTCAGTAGCTTACCTGGAGAGGATACGAAGAAGCTGATCGAACGTTACTGCCACCTAGTGCGATCAATGTCGATGTTGAGCATTACCAAAGATCGTGAAGAATGGGTAGACAAGTTAGCTGATGCGTTACCACAGAAAGAGTGGGGAACGTATCTGATGATTCTGAAGAACACGGGTGTTTATGATGGGTTAACGATTTCTCAGTTCAAAGAAAAGATCGAGAGTCAGGATCTGGAACAACTATAGATCGCTAGGATGAACAGTCTGAGTGGTCAACAAGATGTAAAGATGTACTATAAGGGTAGTATTCCAGTTCCAGAATCTGAGAGAAGTCCGAAATTCCAAACTGCATTCAGTGCTAGGGATTCATCAGAAAAAGCTGATCAGGGATCAAACAAAAGCAGCAGCGGATTTTCATCATTTCCAAGTGTCAATCCTAAAGAGTCAAATACAAGCTTTCAGTCTCAAGGCACAAAGACAGGAAATGGTTACGTGATTCAATGCAACATCGCTCTAAATCTTCCAGAAGGTCAAAGTTTTTCAGAAGAAACTGCTAAAGACCACATGGCTCTACTTGGTTCAGTGTTACTCTCATATGAAGGTCTTGTTGCTGGGAGGATCGGAAATCCTATGCTTACAAAGGAGGATTACGATCAAATAGACGCTGAAGAGATGGAACTGATGGATATCAAATGGTGTCTAGCGAGTGTTCTTAGGCGTGCTGAAAAATTCAAAACGATTACCGGGAGAAATGACTTTCTTGATGCTCATGTTTCTACTTTAGGTTTTGATAAATCTAAAGTTACTTGTTTTCGATGCAGGGAGAAAGGCCATTTCAAACGGGAATGCAAGAATAGGGAAGCTAGTGGAGCTCAGAATCCATTTGGAAAAGACGACTACTACCGGAAAGCCATTTATCAGCAGGTTGGTCAATCACAAGATTCACAGACGGCGCATGGTAGAAAGATTGAGGATTCGAAGAGAGCATGTTTGGTGGATTTCAATTGGAGCAACTACGTATCTCTTGATAGCAAAGCCTGTTTAATAGATCAAGATGATGAACAACTACCTGAGGGATTCAGCTGGGATATGTTTGTTGATGAAAAAGGAGATTTCAAAGCTTTCATTGCAAAGATTGTCAGAGAGCCAGACATGTTTGCCACATGGATGAAATCTATTAGTGAAACGGTGAAAAGTGTGGAGGAACAGTCTGTTGCATCTAATGATAGCTCAGAAAGTACTGATGAAGGTTCTCAGAGTGCAGATGAGAGTGTACAGAATGATGTTAGTTCAGAAAAAGAAGTTGTTTTTGATCAAACACCATCTGATTCTGGTGTATCAGATGCTAGTTCTGAAAAATCTGTACATTTTGATCAATCACCAGTTGAGGATAGCAGCAGTGATGATGAAGAGGAAAAACACATTAATGTTGCTAAAACTCATCTTTCTCCTGAAAGTTTTCATTTCTATTTTGCAGATCGCATGGAGAAGCTAAAGGAGAAACGAGCTGTTAAAGAACAACAACAAAAGAAATCTGAAGATGTTGTTTAGAATGAGAATGTTAAAAGTGTTGCTGAGGAGATTGCTAAAGCTGGGAAGGTGAAAGAAGAAGAAAAGGTGGTTGAAGTAGTAAAAATAATCGAGGTTGAGAAGATTGTTGAAGTTGTCAAGCCTTGTACTAAGTGTTTGGAAGCATGCAAGGGATGTGCAGCAAAGAATGATATAATTGCTGAGTATGAGAAGAAGAAGGAGCAGTTACTGTTCAACCTCAACTACGTAAAAGAATCATATGATGTCTAGAACAAAACAGTAACTGGTGTCCAAAAGACAAACTCAGAAAGAGAACAAGCACTAACGATGATGAATGCAGTCATGATGACAAAGCAAAAAACAATAAATTTCTACATCGAAGAGA
The DNA here is from genome assembly GCF_002127325.2 of Helianthus annuus. Classification (NCBI taxonomy): domain Eukaryota; kingdom Viridiplantae; phylum Streptophyta; class Magnoliopsida; order Asterales; family Asteraceae; genus Helianthus; species Helianthus annuus. Next base: position 125,819,608 of record NC_035440.2, on the reverse strand, counting down.
GTGCTAAGTGGAAGCAAGAGTTGGAGACAGAAAAGATTGAGAATGAGAGGATTAGACGTTTATTGCAAAGTTATTCTAGTTCTGATTATCTCATTGACTGTATTTACCCAACTGTTGCAGGTATGGAAGCTTTTCAAGATGAGAAGCCAAAAAAGAAGAAAGATTGTGGTAAGAAACCGACTGTTAGCTATAACAAGTGTCCGCCTCCAATTTGGGAAGGGTATTCTCCTAGAAAACCAAACGAGGAGCAACTTGAAAAAGCAGTCATTATAAAGCTAAAAACCGAGACAACTGATGAATTACCAGAAAACATTGACGTCACGTTTACCTCGTCTGACACTGATCATGAGTCTGAGTTAATCAAAAATGTGGTCGATCAGGTGTTGGATACTGATGAGGAGTTCGAGTCAAAATCTGAGTCTGGAGGGTCAAATTCATCAGTCAACAGTCAAAAGTCGTCGGTTAAACGGTCTTACAGTAAAGAATTTTTATTATCAAAAGCAAATTTGGATGATGAAACATTTGAAGTCGCATACACTTTAAATGATTCGGACAAATTATACTCTGACAAAGAGTTTCCAATAAGAAGTGTTCGTTTTGATTTGATCAAAAAGGTTTTCAAAATGACAAAAATTAATATTTCTGAAATAAAAGATTTAAATCTTACTGAAAAACCTAAAAAATACACTTCAAGAGTTCAACAACGTTTAAACAAGAAAAAGGGTTACAATTCTGGTTCTGGTTTTCAAAAGAAACTTAACCAAAATCGTAGCTACAAAAAGAAAGGTTTAGGATTTATTCCACCAGAAAACCATAAAAATGATAAAAATTCTAAAACAAAAACAGAATTTGTGTCAGGTGGAAGCTCAGAAGATGAACAGAAGAAACCTTTCTGGAGACAGTCAAATCAAGAGTTTCTTGCTGAAAAGAAGAAGAATGGAACTGACGTGTCAAAACCAAAGGAAACTCGTACCTGTTACAGATGCAATGAAGTTGGTCACATTGCATGGAATTGCCAGAAAAATACCAAAACAAAACAGGGAGTTTCTAAGAAGTTAAAAGAAAAAGTCGTTGATGTTGAACCACCAACTGAAAAACTTATAGTTTTTGAAAATTCAACTTATGAGGTTGGTGAGTGTTCGAAAAAGAATTTTTATAAAAAGAAAGAGAATGACAACCAAGTGTGGGTTGTTAAGAAAGTTGATGTGAATGTCGGCGATGAATCTGGTTCCACAAAGCCAGAAGAGCCACAAGATGAGGTAAAAATTTCAGTGAATGATGATGAGTTTCCATCACTGAAATTTGAAGAAGTTAAATAGAAAGTGGGTAAAGTTGATATCTCAAATCAATTTTACACAGAGAAAACTAAGTTTGATGTTGAGAAAACATTCAATGGGAATGTTAAGAAAATTTTTGGGAAAATGTTGAATGGGAAAGCAAAGGGGGTTAAAGATTTTTATGCAACTAAAAGGGCAACATACAACCCCACTGCGCAAGAATTGAAAGCCATCAAGTCTGAAAAGACTTGGATGGAAGTTTGTTTCCCATAAAGTCTAAGGACTACGCCGGAGATCCCAAGTTTATATTGTGGATCAGGAATCGGCATCATTCTAGTGTTTGAAAGTTTTGTTTGAAAGTTGTTAAAAATTTTATAGGTGAAGGACTACGCTGGAGCTTCCAGATTGGTAAGTGCGAAGCAGGAATCGGCATCCTGATTGGTAAAATGATGCATGTAGACGTAACATTCCTACAGTTGGTATTGGTTAGTCATACCTACAAGTGGTATTGTTTGTGATCTTACAAGTAAATATTCTTACAAATTGGATCAGAGGTTACTTGATTGCAAATGGTAAATCAAGGACATTAAGTTGTACTTGATTTACTACATAACTGATTGATAGAAAAAATGATGAACCATATCCCCATACTTAACATGTGGTTAATCTACAAGTGGTAAAAACAAACTCATTTTCCGGAAAAATCATTTTGATTAAAACAAACTTAAGTGTTTTGAGATCTAAATGAGAAAATGGTTTGTGAAAGGGGGAGTCCTGACTGTTTATGCATAGTGAATGACGATTTGATGCGATTCGATGTCAGTTGTCAAGTTTTGTATAGTTTTGTTTTTCAATTAGGTCAAGAGTTTAGTTTGTTTTCAAATTTCCTTTAATGTGTTTGCATTTTAGGGGGAGTAGAAAATTTTCAGAAAATCCAAAAACATTAGAAAAATTGAAAAAGACAAAAACATGATAAAATCAAAAATGAGTTTTGTTGTGAATAGAGGAAATGATAGTACATCAGTGGACTGTCACAACATGCTAAAGAAATGTAAAGATAAAATGTGATAAACAATCTTGCTGCGGATGTGTCAGTAGATTTTTATACATTTAGTAAATTATGACGAGATATAAACTAAATTTCAAACTTGCTTGTTCTGTGGGTTAACAACTTCTTGGATATATAGGTAACCCCTGAAATCTTGTTTGAAAGGTCCCTTATTCTGAGATACTAGGTCTTTATGCTTAGTGATATCTGGGGTTTTATCCCGGGACTTCTACTGTATGGAAATACTGACCTAGTCCCAGAATAATGCTTTCCACAAAAGCTTGAAACATAGCTTCGCCCTCAGCAAGCTGATGAAACAATAAAATTGATAGTCGCTGCTGTTGTAATCAAAAGATCCTCTAAAGGGGACACACCGAAAAGTCGAAGCCGTCATCTCTCTGCGTATACGGAAGTATCGACCTGAGCTCTCACGGCCCTCGCACCTAACCCTGAACAGATATCATCTGTGGTATACTCACCTGTAAGACTGAATATTGGGATCTAGATACGGGAGTATATTCAAGTAGTAGGACACACGAATAAGTTTAAGTGCTTAAGACATTAACATCATATCTCGGATCAATTGAGCTTTGTGTGAAAATTTAAGTGGACAAATATACTGACAATCTAGGTGAATTGTTTAGAGCTTAAAATGTAATGCAGCATAACGGTGTTGGTGACATGTCTCATAATCTGATATGATCCTCTTACACAAACTCACAAAAATAGTTTGTAAACATTTCTGCATCTTGTTGTTTCTACAATTGGTGTCAGTCTTTGTTTTTACAAGTGGTGTCATTTACTTTCTTTCAGAAAATCCAAAAAGATTTTGTGTGTGTTTTAGCATAAACTTTTGAAATAGTCAAAAAGATTTTCAACAACTGATGTTGGAAAGCTTATTTTCAAAATTCCGAGTGCTAAACTTGATGACATTGTTGTGAGGGGGAGTGTGCTTTAAATGACAAAATGTGTTTTTAAAATCAACAAATGGTTCATCCTATGTGAATGATTTGAGGGAGAATGATTGTTGGTGCCTATACATTTGAGAGAGAGTCAGTGTTGGTGCATACGTTTATACTTAAAGTGTTAGAATCTTATTTCTGGGATAAGAATGTGCAGGTTTAGCCAGATTTCGATCTTAGATCTAAAGATAAAGAGCCAGGTCACAATACCTGAGGACTCTGATTGAAGAAAGCCAAGTTTCAATCCTGAAAATTAAACTGAGCCAGGTTTCAATCCTGGAACATGAAAGCCAGACAATGATCCTAATGCAGATGTTGCTGAAGAACAAAGGAATGCCAGCAAATCGAGAGGGGGAGTCTGAAGATATTCAAGCATATATGGTTAAAGAAGAGTCTGTTGATGTAGAAAGAGAGAGAGAAAAGCCCAGAGACGGATCAAGACTGAAGAAGTGAAGACACAGTATTGTCGTGACTCGATAGTCGACTCGTCAACATCTGAGGGGGAGTCTGTTGGTGCACTACATCTGTCGACTTCGTCTTGTATCGAGTCTTACGTTGCATTGTATAGATTAGGGCGCGTTTTACGAGAAAATAGGAAAAGTAGTGTGTTTAGTGAGTTGATTTCGCTCAGAGGGACATAGACATAGGGTTTCGTTCATATGTACACATGGGTTTCGCTTATATGGTCATGAAGAGGTTTCACTCATGTGTGCATGTACCTTGGAGCGAAACCACCAGGCCTATAAATAGTAGTCTCATGAGCGAAATGATTAATCATTCTCTTGTATTCCATACCGAAGTGCTGCCGGTGTGAAGATCGAACTGTAATCATTGTGAAATCAATACAAAGAGTAGATTAAGTGAAGAATCAGCTATTTCTATCTCCGTTTCTTGTTATTCCGCACCTGAAACGAAGTTGAACACCTCTGAACGACTCAATCGGGTCAGATCGCGATCCTACAACAACTTCTAGTCATGATTTACAAAAATATTCCTTTTGTGAAATTTTCTTGTTACAAAAGTGTTCGTACACCTGTTTACTTACTAAAAATGTTTTTAGTTCATATAATATCCAAGTTTTAACAAAACTCGTTCCTTTCACTTAGTTCTTTCGAAAAACCGCTCATAGATCTTTAGATCTACAAGTTTATAACTTTATTTTTCAAGAAAACTTATATTTATTCAAGTTCAAAGTTCATGTGTAGATGGCTTCATCATCCTTCATATCTTTTAACCTTAACATCTTGCTAGTTCATGTTCTTAAACATGATCTAGCAAGTCTAGATGATGAACCATCTTACTTCTACTAACAAACAACATGTATTAAGCATAACAACACAAGATCAACATGATTTCAACATCATTTAACCATACATCTTCTCTAGTTAGTTTAAACTTCAAGACTTTGATGATGTTCTTTAGAGTTCTTAATATTTTATCATTCTTTCAACTATTAACCACTAAAAATAAGAACAAGATGAAGATTTAAATGTGACACCTGTGTCACCAACACCATCAAACAAATACCAAGCCAATGAAATATTGTATTTCATACTTGGGATCTGTATAAATATGTGTATCTTTTGCACGTATCAATTCTTGTTCGATTTCGGGCTTTAAATCGCTTTCTTGAAGGTTATACGCGATCTGATGCGTAAATATAACCAGTTTAATGCAACAAACACTCCGGAACAGTGAAATAGGCTTAACATACCTTAAATAACCATTACATAACTTAGAAATAAGTTTTGGATGGTTTGGTATGCCGAAATCAAGTTTATTTGCTTACAGGGACTAAATTCGACAAACTGCGAAAGTATGTCAATTTGTACTGTAACAGACCTTCCGGAACATGATCATAAGTTAAGTATGCCCTAAATATTCTTTACATAGCTTAGAAATAGGCTTTGAGGTGTTTGGTGCGCAAAAATAAACTTTATGCTCATTCAGGGACTAAAAGCGTCAAAAAGTGCATAAGTTTGCATTTTCGCGCATATTTTACGTTCTGAATACTTCCGGACTTCCAAAAATTTATGTAAGCATTAAAATATTTTATTTTAGTGTTTGGTATGATAAATTCCATTCGTCGCTTAATTTGGATCGTTTTTGCGTTCGTTACGACTCCCGTCGTAATTAAGCGAATAACGCAACCGTACGACCAAACGAACCGACATCCGTGATGTCTTTGAGCATATTTTAAGTTCCCTATACTTTAATATCATTTTAGAGCCTTAAAATGAGGTTAAAGGGGTTTAAAAGTGCCAAAAAAAATCAAGTTTTACAAGTGTAGGGACCATTTTTGAAATTTCTGGCAGATTCAATGAACCTAGTCCATTTTGAAGTGTTAATGGTTTTCACCCATGGTTTTGCAAAACCATGGGATGGTATTCAATGAACATAGTCCACATTAGGGGCTCCCATGGTTTTTGAAAACCATGTGCCCACATGTAAGGTCTAGATCAAATCACGTTTTTCGACGAACTATCTTAACGGTTCAAGGAAATCTATAAATACCCCTCACCCATTTCATTCTTCCTCACATTTGAATCTGATTCTACACTCTCTAAGTGGAAGTATATGCTTCCTACCTGAGAGTGAATCGGGTTCGAATCTTGCGGGGACCTTCTGTAAGTATTCTTTCGCGTTTTTCATTCGTTTGCATTAACCAGTTTATGGTCAATGCAAAGTTCGTTTGAACTTCATAACGTGAGCGTAATAACGATGGTTATAGTCCCTAGTAACTATACCTACTGATTACCACGTTATCTAGGCTCAGTGACGAGTCGTAGTTTCGGCCAAAATGCGTTTTCTCGCGTATTTTGTAACCAAACTACTCTAGGGTATTAAAACCGTTTGTTTTAATACCAAACCTGTTTTCTAACTTTACTAAACATGTTCTAGCATTTAGCTCGTCGCTTTTAGATTTGTGCTTGTTTAGGGTCGTAAAGGTAAGCGATCTAATCAATCGCTTGTGCTTACGAACCCGACCCATTGGTCGATCTTTAGGATCCGACCAAACACATTAGGTGACCATAGTTGTATAGGGAATAACCTTTCGAGGTTATACCTTATGGTCACGACGTTTAGTTAGTTATATGATAGGTAGTTTATATGCCTTAGGTAAATTACCAAAATGCCCTTTTTACGCATAAATTCATTTTAAGTCTATGTAACGAAATTTTTGACATCTAAACTGATTTAACAACAATATTAAACATGTTAAGGCATATCTTGCTTGTCAAAGGACTAGTTAGGCATTCCAAACGCGTTTTACGCAAACGACGCGTTAAAGTGGCGTAAGCTACCTAAACGGGTCGTAATGGGTCAAAAGCACTTAGGATAGGTTTCGTTTTAGTACGTAGGCTTTGTTAAACCATATTACATAAGTTCCCATATTTATTTGGTTTACGAACCCTTCTACTACCCGATCCTCCGATAGGTCCGTTTATTAATGTAGATACCTATATAGGTGCCATTTGATTCCGTGATCTTCTAGCTTTGCTTGGTGGTTATCCTAAGACTTCTAAGCACCCTCAAGTGAGTACATAGACCCCTCTTTTACCGTTTTTCAAACATTTTGGGGTGAAACACATGTGCCTACTTGTTACTTTCATGATTTCATGCTTTTATATCATATACTTGCTATGTTCATTAGTACACTATTAGTACATGATTTCATTATGTTTTTGCTATGTATGCCCATTGTGTGCATACTTAGTACATCGTTTTACATAACATTTCATGCTATGTATGTTCATCATACTTAGTACATTTTACATCACATGCTATGTATGCCCATTGTGTGCATACTTAGTACATCGTTTTACATAACATTTCATGCTATGTATGTTCATCATACTTAGTACATCGTTTTACAAGACATCTTATACTTGGTATCATGCTATGTATGTCCATCCGTCGCATACTTAGTACATTGTTTGTGCATTCTTACCTATGGTTTGGTTGTTACATATTTCACTTGCCATACATGACATTTTGTTTACACAATACTTGATTGACATTTGATAACGGCTTAGACATGGGCAATTTACATTGGTGGTTTATGTGGGTAAGTGATTTGAGTAACGAGACGTGTGTAATGTGATACAAGCATGGTGGATACGCCGCTGCTACTTCCTATATATAAGTGCTTGTATTATATTACATGGCGTAGCGTTATTTAAATCATTCATTTGGATTTATACATTTTTACACAAATAACATATTTTTCACAAGACATTGTTTTACAAAACAGTTTGTTTTATACAAACTCATTTTTACTTGGTTATTCATTTAACCTTACATCATTCTTTTAACTATACATATCTATCATTGATTTTCAAACGTTTTATAAAAGCAAACACTTAAACTGGATTCATGACAAGTTTTTGGTTAAACATTTTCTTAAACCTAAGTCATGGATCCTATTTTTCATAAAACCTATGTACTCGCTGGCATTTTTATGCTGACGTATTTTCACATGTGTTTCAGGTACAATAGTTGATGATATTTGATGATGATATTGATGCATGCTCACATAGGATTGGACGAGACCTTAGTGACATTAAAAGATGCAAGACTAGTTAATTTTTGTTATGTTTCTTTATTGTTAAGACATTGTAACTCATTTAATTTAATAAAACGAAATTTGTTTAATCCGTGGTTGTGAAACAATGATTCTGTTACAACACTCCCCGACGTTTCCGCCACGTTTTGTTGTTTTCGTGGTCGGGGTGTGACAGAAAAGTTGGTATCAGAGCCAATGGTTATAGAGAATTAGGTTATTAGTAATGCTTTGACCTAGACTATAACCTTCCTAGGACCCTAACGCGAGTTTACTTGCGTTTAGTCATAAAACAATACCGTCACTTATCCTTAGGTGACAACCACAACAAGAACATAAATTTGATCTGCTTTGAAAACTAATCATCTGTTCTAGGATGATTGATTACTAGGTTTTGAACCCTTTGTTATAAGGTTTCGAACCCTTTAAGTTTTCAAAATTTCGTCAAAGTTTGGGTCTAAATAATGTGAACACGTGCAAACTGGAAGAGTGGGTGCCTGTACCCTGAGTTTTCTGTCTAAGGCTAGATTGTTCGTACAAATCCGCAATATCGGACCAGTCACTCTTACCTGGGAACTCTTGGGGTGAGTGTCCACTTATAGGCGAGCATGTCTTCGCGATACATTATATTGACCCGCTTACTTTGATTAGTCACTATCTCATTTGTTTGCCTTTGGTAACAAACAAATGGTCACAATCTTCATGCGTTGTCATTCTCTTTTGACTATCTTTTGCTTGTTTCCTCCTATGCCTTCCATTGTCTTCAAGATGCCTCTTCATCGCAATAATACTCAAATGTCTAAACCTGGTGCTGCAATTACCCAGCGAATAGGCGTCGTACTCAAGAGGACCGTTGATTTAGCTACAACCATGACTCGCCTCAGGGATGAAGCTGTATAAGGGAACTGCTCCTTGGTGCAATCAATGCCACCGTCATCATCCGAATCAAATATGTCACACCCCCAAAATCCACCTGCGGAGTATCACCGCTTGGGAGCGTGACTGACCAGGATCAAGCCACCAATCATATAGAACGATACATATAGTAAAAGTAATTGTCATTTAAACCAAACCAAATCCATATGAAAGTTGTTCCAAATCATAAGTAAGTTATCATTGTTTAGCGGAAGCGTATAGATAAAAACCCATCGTAATTAAGTATCAAATAACATAAGTGTTTAACAAGATAATCACGATTCCAAGCCCACAACGACCAGCTTCTCCCTGTGCAAGCTCCATGTATCTAACGACCTGCAAGGCATGTAACAGATGATCAACAACTAGTTGAGCGAGTTCACAGTTTATAGTTCAGTAATTGTAACAGTATAGTAAGCCTCGTGTTCGTTCATTAAGTATTGTATCATATCAGTTCGTATCGCGGCCCTCTAGGCATGTATGCGAAGATTAAGGAAAGTTCTCAAGTATTCTAGACTAGGTATATTTGTAACGCGGCCACCCGGCACCTGTGCGAAGTTTAGCGTATAGTTCGCAGCCTTCCTAGGCATGTGTGCGAAGATCAGTCATAATATCGCGGCCAACCCTGGCGTGTATGCGAAGATCAGTTCAATTAGTATCACTAGTCTAGCAGTATCTTAACCAATCACCCTCCTCACCCGAGGATCATATCACTACGTTCCATTATAGATAAGTATCAGTAAATAATCAAATCCCATTCCCACCCTGGGAACCCCATGCCTTGGCTGTGTGAACTCACCTTGGTTTGCTCGGTATGTTATTGCTTCTAGGGTTTGTTAGGTGTCTAAATCCGTTACACACGACCTAGGTTATATTACACATGATACGATGTAAGTGTTTGTATCAAATTAGGGTTTACACATCTTTGATATCCAAGCGATGGTGTTGTGTGTGTTTATTGTGTACAGGATCATGCAGTTGCAATCAAAATCATGAAATCATATATCGAATCATTCTGTTATAAGCAAACATGAACAGTTGCATGAAACTATATTCAGAAGCATACAAGAAGCTTAATTACTGGTGTTTGTCATAACAGAACACTTATTTACTTATTCAGCATATAAAATCAACAAAACTTGGACAACACAATCCACTTAATAAACTTTGGACTCCTTTGCATCATAAAAAGGTCGGACAGGAGACAAGGACTTAGAAACCCTGACTACATGTGAAAAAGTCGGACCTGAGAGGCTCCTCTTTGAAATTCGGACAAGTTAACATATTAATAAACTCGGGCATGTTAACATATTAAGCAAAAGTCAGACCCAAGGCTTTAGAGCCTAAAACTCGGACAAACAAGTGAAAGGGGAAGGGCTTCCCACTTAAAAGGTCGGACCACATGTGTGGTTTAAAACTCGGATCATGGGGGGGGGGAGTCACAAAAGTCGGACATGAGGAGGTGGGTTAAAGCTCGGACCAAAAACCCCCTTGCAAAGCTCGGACCTTGCATCTTCATTAAGAACTCGGACCTTCTATAAGTCATTAAAGGTCGGACAACAAAACAAGCAAAGAACTCGGACAAGGGTGCATGATTGAAATTCGGACCACATCTAATTCAATAAGTCGGACCTAAGCATGAGTGTTATAAAGTTCGGACAAGTGCACAAAACATGAAATTCGGACCAAGAAGTCTTATGAACTTCGGACCATAATGAGCATTAAAAGGTCGGACTATGTTGGATGTATAAAAGTCGGACCATTTCAACTCTTGTTAACCAAACTCGGACTAACATATGCATTGATCAAAGCTCAGACAATAAAATAACGATTGTAACAGTTACACACATACATTCAATCAGTTACGTTCTTACTTTCTACGATCTGGAAACCTAAATTTCAGTGCATTGCAAACATCAATTCAACATCCAACCATTCTATCATTCACAGGCAATCGATTAAACAACTATTCAATATCATTATCATCATAATCCGAATCAAATCAAGAATCGCAGAGTATTATATGAAGAACTAGGGTTTCTATGAACACCTAATCAAGAATCAAGAATTGATAATAATCAAGCAATCAATTAGGGTTTTCATGAACACATAATCAATAAACAATTACCTTGAATGATTCTAGAGAAATAGAGAAATCGAAAGTGATGAATGCCTTGTGCCAATGATGGTGGTGATGATGATTGCTAGAGGATTAGAGAATTGCAAGTACGTGTTTTGTTTTGTGTGCAAATGATTAGTGAAAAGGGATTAGGGTTAAGTATCTCTAGGATTTCACTAATTACCCTCTACCTCCCTAAGTATCATATTTTACACATGTACACCATCTCATAACCATTTCTTAGTTTCACCACCAAGTTCATATATTTACCAAGTCTTTCACAATTAACAAACAACCATGCACAATCACACAATACGATTCATTGCATCAAAACGTATATAATTCCATAGCAATTAATTGTGCAATTAATCAACTAAACAATACAAGAACGTGCAATAAATGCGAAATAGAAATCTTGGAATTTCGAGCTGTCACATTATCCCCTACTTAAAAGAAATTTCGTCCCGAAATTTGGTACGCACTCACTGGGGAAGCTAGGTAAGCTGTATCGTTCACTGGTTTTCCTGGGGTGTCACATCATCCCCCCGTTGATTTGGAATTTCATCCCGAAATTCAGTAGTAGTAGCTTCAGCCTCAGTAGTGGTTGCATTGGTTCCGAATAACTGGGGGTACTTTTCTTTCATTAGGTCTTCGCGTTCCCAGGTGTACTCTGGGCCACGTCGGGAGTTCCAACGAACTCGAACAAGAGGGATTCTCTTGCTTTTGAGGACCTTAACATCCCGGTCCGTGATTTCAACTGGTTCCTCGACGAACTGCAACCGCTCGTCGATAGTGAGTTCCTTAAAAGGAACTATGAGGGTCTCATCTGACAGGCACTTCTTCAGATTCGACACGTGAAATACATTGTGAACTGCACCGAGTTCAATTGGTAGGTTTAGCTTGTAGGCCACTTTGCCTATTTTCTCTATGATCTCGAACGGTCCGACATACCGCGGATTTAGTTTGCCCCGTTTGCCAAAACGAACCACACCCTTCCAGGGTGAGACTTTTAGTAAAACCCGGTCCCCGACCTGAAATTCCAACGGTTTCCTACGCTTATCCGCGTATGCTTTCTGACGGTCGCGTGCTGCCGCCATGCGTTGTCGTATTTGTGCAATCTTTTCCGTGGCGTCCACTACAATCTCTGGACCCGTGATCTGACTATCCCCCACCTCTGCCCAACAGAGAGGTGACTGGCATTTACGTCTGTACAATGCCTCGAATGGAGCGACTTGTATGCTGGTGTGATAACTGTTATTATACGAGAACTCCACCAAAGGGAGATGCTTTTCCCAGCCGTTGCCGAAATCAATAACACATGCCCGAAGCATGTCTTCCAGGGTTTGAATAGTGCGCTCAGACTGCCCATCCGTCTGAGGGTGATACGTTGTACTCATGTCCAGGCGAGAGCCAAAAGCTTTGTGCATCGCTTGCCATAGTTCTGAAGTGAATCGTGCATCCCGATCCGAAATGATGGAGGTGGGCACCCCGTGCCTCGAAACAACTTCTTTAAGATAAACGTCTGCGAGAGTGGAGAACTTATCCGTTTCCTTAATAGCCAGGAAGTGTGCAGACTTGGTGAGTCGATCCACGATCACCCATATAGTATCATTCCCACGCTGGGATCTGGGTAGGCCTGTAACAAAGTCCATGGAAATTACTTCCCATTTCCATTGCGGTATCTTGGGTTGCTGAAGCAGGCCCGCTGGTTTCTGATACTCTACTTTGACTTTTGCACAAGTCAAACACTTGCCGACGTAAGTAGCGATGTGGGCTTTCATGCTAGGCCACCAGTATGTAGTTCTGATGTCGTGGTACATTTTATCCGACCCTGGATGTACCGAGTAGCGGGACTTGTGAGCTTCGTCCATTACCAGCTCGCGTAAACCGCCAAAGAGTGGGACCCAAATACGCCCCGTTACATAGTAGGCGCCGTCTTCCTTTTGTTCCATTCGTTGCCTTGAGCCGCGTAAGGCTTCAGCTTTGACGTTTTCAGGCTTTAATGCTTCCATCTGAGCAGTTCGTATCTGTGCTGGAAGACTGGACTGAATAGTGAGCTGCAAGGCTCGTACGCGTCTAGGTAGAGTGTCTTTCCGACTGAGAGCGTCAGCCACAACATTGGCCTTGCCTGGATGGTACTTGATAGTGCATTCATAATCATTAAGTAGCTCGACCCATCGTCGTTGACGCATGTTCAATTCCTTCTGCTTGAAGATTTGCTCGAGACTCCTGTGATCGGTGTAAATAGTGCACTTGGTACCGTACAGGTAGTGTCGCCATATCTTAAGCGCAAAAACAACAGCTCCCAGCTCTAAATCGTGCGTCGTGTAGTTTCGTTCGTGAACCTTGAGTTGCCGAGAGGCGTAGGCAATAACTTTATCCCGCTGCATCAATACACAACCAAGCCCCTGTATCGATGCGTCACAATATACTACAAAATCGTCTGTGCCCTCTGGCAATGAGAGAATAGGTGCGCTGCAAAGCCTATCCTTTAGGTACTGAAAAGCCGTTTCCTGGGAATCTCCCCAACGGTAGGTAACTTCCTTTCTGTGTCAGCATAGTAAGCGGCTGCGCGATCTTCGAAAAGTCTTTGATGAATTGCCTGTAATACCCCGCCAAACCCAAGAATTGGCGTATTTCTGTCGGTGTACGCGGTGCAGGCCAGTTCCTGATCGAATCTACCTTGGATGGATCGACATGAATCCCATCCCTGTTCACCACATGGCCTAAGAAGTGGACTTCACGAAGCCAGAAGTCGCATTTTGAAAACTTTGCGTACAGTTGTTCCTTTCGAAGAAGTTCCAAGATAAGGCGTAAGTGCTGCTCGTGTTCCTCCTGACTCTTGGAGTAGATCAGAATATCATCGATGAAGACAATGACGAACTTGTCAAGATAGGGTTTGCACACCCTGTTCATTAGATCCATGAATACTGCAGGCGCGTTCGTAAGCCCGAATGGCATAACAAGAAACTCGTAGTGACCGTAGCGAGTTCTGAATGCTGTTTTGGAGACGTCCTCCTCGCGAACTCTCAGCTGATGATACCCTGACCTCAAATCAATCTTGGAGTAGTAACTCGACCCTTGCAACTGGTCGAATAAATCGTCAATGCGCGGAAGAGGATAGCGGTTCTTCACTGTAACCTTGTTCAGTTCGCGATAATCAATGCACATTCTAAAAGTGCCATCCTTCTTTTTCACGAATAATACTGGAGCTCCTCAAGGCGAAGAGCTTGGACGAATGAAACCTTTATCCAAGAGCTATTGTAGTTGCTTAGACAGTTCTTCCAATTCAGTTGGAGCTAAACGATACGGCGCGCGAGCTATAGGTGCTGCTCCTGGAGCTAGCTCGACTTGAAACTCGACTTGACGATGAGGCGGTAGGCCAGGTAGATCTTCAGGAAACACTTGAGGAAATTCGCGTACAACTGGAATATCCTCTATTCTTTTCTCTTTCGTCGCTGCATCAGTAACTAGTGCCAAGATAGCCGTATGACCCTTTCGTAAGCATTTCTGAGCCTTCAAGAAAGAGATGATGCCAACCACAGCACCACTCTTGTCGCCTTGAACTTCGAGAGGTTCCTTTCCCGCACGAGGAATACGAATGATTTTCTCCTTGCATAGGATCTCCGCCTGCTGCTTGGATAACCAATCCATGCCGATAACGATGTCGAAACTACCCAGAACTATTGGAATAAGATCAATCGAGAAGGTCTGACCCGCTAGAACGATGCTACAACCCTTGACTACATGCGTGGCTTCTACACTTTTACCATTTGCTAGTTCTACGACATGTTTGGTGTTTAGGGGTGTTGGTGTACGTTTTAACAATTTACTCATTTTCAAAGACATATAACTCGTATCCGCACCCGAATCAAACAAAACAGTAACATAAATATAGTCGAGAAGAAACTTACCCATAACAACGTTGGGATCATTTCTGGCATCACCCTGCCCCAACACAAACTCACGACCCCTTGCTTCATTGCCGTTGTTCCCACCATTGTTGTTGTTGTTGCCATTTCCCTGATTGTTGTTATTGTTGTTGTTGCGGTTCTGGTTTAACTAGGGACAATCACGCTTGAAATGACCTTCAGCCCCGCACTGAAAACATCCCTGTTGCCCCGCTGCTGCTGCTGATGCTGATACTGGTTCTGTGGAGCTGGTGGTGGGTGTTGCTGATTCTGGTTTGCAGGTCGCAAACTCCTGCAGTCTTTAGCTTCATGCCCTAACTTGAGACATCTCTGAAAACGCTCCTTACGACACCGCCCGCTGTGGTGTCTGTTGCACTTATTACACAGTGGGTGAATTCCCCGATATCCACCCTGCCCCTGACTGCCAGATGATTGCTGACTCGGATTCTGGTAGTCATTTGTCTTGCGCTGCTGAGACTGAACAGAAACTGATCCCTTACTGGAATCCCCCTCCCATTTTCTCTTGTTGTCACTGGGAGTAGCAGAAGTAGTGACAGCAGTAGTGGTAGCACTGATACGTTTTGGCAGCCTGTTCTGATCCACTGCCTGATATGTAATACGATGAGCAAGGCGCTGAATAGCCTGGATATTATCAAGATTAGCCGATGTCACATGGCTCTGGATCTCTGGCGCTAACCCCTTGAGATACAACTCAATGCGCTTGACTGGAGGGTCCACCATAGTTGGACACAGAACGGCCAGCTCGTTCGATCTCTTAGTATATGCTTCTATCTCTGACCCAGTCATTTTCAAATGGTAAAACTCATCCTCCAGCTTGTGGATGTCTTCTCGGGTGCAGTATTCCCTCTTTATCAGCTCCTTGAAATCATTCCAAAGGGTGGCGTTAGCAGCTGCCAACCCTAGGATCTGTACTTGCGCGTTCCACCATGTCAACGCGATTCCTTCCAAAGTACCAGTGGCGTACTTGACCCTGCGAGCCTCAGGGCATTCACACATTTCGAACACAGATTCTAGCTTCTCAAACCAATGGAGGAGTCCCACTGCCCCCTCGGTGCCACTGAATGAGCTTGGACGACAGTCCATGAAGTTCTTGAAAGTGCAGACGGGCTGCTGAGCGTGTTGACCTATTGTGTACGAATAGGACAAAGTTAAATACAAGAGTTAATGTAGGATCTAAAGATCCTAGTGTGTGTCTATACTGCAGGGTATACTACCTGCTTGAGCAGCTGCAAGTGCCGCAGCAACTTGTTCATTAACGAAAGCCGTCAACTGGGCTTGTGTCATGTTAATTCGTCCGGCCATTGATCTTCACATCAAAGGCAACATAAGTGAGAAAGGTTCGCGAATAGTGCGATGACAGAAGAGTGTAAGCACATAGGTGTTCTCAAGCAATAACAAGTAGTGAGCAAAGTAATATAAGCATACTACGAGCAAAGTTCTATGCAATTCTAGCATGTAGGCAATAAACATAAACCTTATTACCTAGGATGTTGAGTCTTGCACGTGGAGCGAAGCGTCGTTGTGGATCGTTGAGAGCACTGTTCTGATTATAGTCTGGTTTTAATAAAAACGTTTTCCCATATTAAAACCAAGTTCTCTATAACCAATGGCTCTGATACCAATCTGTCACACCCCCAAAATCCACCTGCGGAGTATCACCGCTTGGGAGCGTGACTGACCAGGATCAAGCCACCAATCATATAGAACGATACATATAGTAAAAGTAATTGTCATTTAAACCAAACCAAATCCATATGAAAGGTGTTCCAAATCATAAGTAAGTTATCATTGTTTAGCGGAAGCGTATAGATAAAAACCCATCGTAATTAAGTATCAAATAACATAAGTGTTTAACAAGATAATCACGATTCCAAGCCCACAACGACCAGCTTCTCCCTATACAAGCTCCATGTATCTAACGACCTGCAAGGCATGTAACAGATGATCAACAACTAGTTGAGCGAGTTCACAGTTTATAGTTCAGTAATTGTAACAGTATAGTAAGCCTCGTGTTCGTTCATTAAGTATTGTATCATATCAGTTCGTATCGCGGCCCTCTAGGCATGTATGCGAAGATTAAGGAAAGTTCTCAAGTATTCTAGACTAGGTATATTTGTATCGCGGCCACCCGGCACCTGTGCGAAGTTTAGCGTATAGTTCGCAGCCTTCCTAGGCATGTGTGCGAAGATCAGTCATAATATCGCGGCCAACCCTGGCGTGTATGCGAAGATCAGTTCAATTAGTATCACTAGTCTAGCAGTATCTTAACCAATCACCCTCCTCACCCGAGGATCATATCACTACGTTCCATTATAGATAAGTATCAGTAAATAATCAAATCCCATTCCCACCCTGGGAACCCCATGCCTTGGCTGTGTGAACTCACCTTGGTTTGCTCGGTATGTTATTGCTTCTAGGGTTTGTTAGGTGTCTAAATCCGTTACACACGACCTAGGTTATATTACACATGATACGATGTAAGTGTTTGCATCAAATTAGGGTTTACACATCTTTGATATCCAAGCGATGGTGTTGTGTGTGTTTATTGTGTACAGGATCATGCAGTTGCAATCAAAATCATGAAATCATATATCGAATCATTCTGTTATAAGCAAACATGAACAGTTGCATGAAACTATGTTCAGAAGCATACAGGAAGCTTAATTACTGGTGTTTGTCATAACAGAACACTTATTTACTTATTCAGCATATAAAATCAACAAAACTTGGACAACACAATCCACTTAACAAACTTTGGACTCCTTTGCATCATAAAAAGGTCGAACAGGAGACAAGGACTTAGAAACCCTGACTACATGTGAAAAAGTCGGACCAGAGAGGCTCCTCTTTGAAATTCGGACAAGTTAACATATTAATAAACTCGGGCATGTTAACATATTAAGCAAAAGTCGGACCCAAGGCTTTAGAGCCTAAAACTCGGACAAACAAGTGAAAGGGGAAGGGCTTCCCACTTAAAAGGTCGGACCACATGTGTGGTTTAAAACTCGGATCATGGGGGGGAGTCACAAAAGTCGGACATGAGGAGGTGGGTTAAAGCTCGGACCAAAAACCCCCTTGCAAAGCTCGGACCTTGCATCTTCATTAAGAACTCAGACCTTCTATAAGTCATTAAAGGTCAGACAACAAAACAAGCAAAGAACTCGGACAAGGGTGCATGATTGAAATTCGGACCACATCTAATTCAATAAGTCGGACCTAAGCATGAGTGTTATAAAGTTCGGACAAGTGCACAAAACATGAAATTCGGACCAAGAAGTCTTATGAACTTCGGACCATAATGAGCATTAAAAGGTCGGACTATGTTGGATGTATAAAAGTCGGACCATTTCAACTCTTGTTAACCAAACTCGGACTAACATATGCATTGATCAAAACTCAGACAATAAAATAACGATTGTAACAGTTACACACATACATTCAATCAGTTACGTTCTTACTTTCTACGATCTGGAAACCTAAATTTCAGTGCATTGCAAACATCAATTCAACATCCAACCATTCTATCATTCACAGGCAATCGATTAAACAACTATTCAATATCATTATCATCATAATCCGAATCAAATCAAGAATCGCAGAGTATTATATGAAGAACTAGGGTTTCTATGAATACCTAATCAAGAATCAAGAATTGATAATAATCAAGCAATCAATTAGGGTTTTCATGAACACATAATCAATAAACAATTACCTTGAATGATTCTAGAGAAATAGAGAAATCGAAAGTGATGAATGCCTTGTGCCAATGATGGTGGTGATGATGATTGCTAGAGGATTAGAGAATTGCAAGTACGTGTTTTGTTTTGTGTGCAAATGATTAGTGAAAAGGTATTAGGGTTAAGTATCTCTAGGATTTCACTAATTACCCTCTACCTCCCTAAGTATCATATTTTACACATGTACACCATCTCATAACCATTTCTTAGTTTCACCACCAAGTTCATATATTTACCAAGTCTTTCACAATTAACAAACAACCATGCACAATCACACAATACGATTCATTGCATCAAAACGTATATAATTCCATAGCAATTAATTGTGCAATTAATCAACTAAACAATACAAGAACGTGCAATAAATGCGAAATAGAAATCTTGGAACTTCGAGTTGTCACAAAATACCCTGTTTTAAGTGTACCCACAGTGGACGATGGGGACATTTGGTTAACATGTGCCGCTTTGCAATCCAAAGCAAAGCTGTTACAATCTTGCTGTTGCTTAACCTTCAATTTCTGCTTCATATGTCGCCTTGGCATATCTAGCGCCTCAACCTCATGAACTTTCTACCTTGTGTATCGACGTAAGCACGCCTAGTGCAGGGTGTCGGAACACCTCTCGTTACACAAACTCCAAAATCCATATAGGATCTTTCTATCCTCATAATTAGATCCTTGTGGGTGAGTAACATTCATCGGAGTCCTTAATTAAATTCTCTGTATGATTCAATACGTACATTACAATTCAATAAGGACAAAGCCGAATTCCTACTAAGATTTTTCTATCTTCATAGATAGATTCTTGAAAATGATTAAAGTGCCAAATGAAATCCACGGATTGGATTCCTGGTGTACTTTAAGTATCCGCGTCCAAAGATAACAAATTAATAACTGAGTTAAGCAACTATGTGATTATGTGCTTATGTGTTCCCTTTTATGCTTTTGGTGTAATCCAAGTTTTTGTTATCCAAATCCTCGTAGAATCGTCCATATCATTCGTATAAGGGATTCATAGTAGGATATCCAAAGGTACTATATTAAATCCTCAATGGGCTTTTACGTAATAGTAAAGACCCTTGGATTATATTGTACTATTCCATAATTAGACCCCTTGAGTGGTCTAGTTAAACAGATTGATCCAAAAATCTAGTTAGGAATATCATGTGATGATATAGCTGAAAGGACTCCTTGGTGGCCTAGTTAAAAAGATCGTCTGTCGATCTAATTAAAAGGACCCTATGGTAGTCTAGTCACCCTCATCACAAGTTTGATATTCTTCCCCAAAACATTACAAAACAAACTGTGCGGACTGTGCAAGGAATTACGTAATTATGGATGCATACATAATTATAGAATTTAGTGCACAGAAACCACAGCAAGTTTTGTCGTGTATCTAGAGTTAACCATGTTCATTTTTGTATCTGAAGAAATTGTGGAAAATGACTCATTCCGTTTCTTTTTCGTATCTGAAGAAATTGTGGAAAATGACTCATTCCGTTCATTTTCGTATTTGAAGAAATTGTAGAAAATGACTCGATCCGTTCATTTTCGTTTCTGAAGAAATTATGGAAAATGACTCATTCCGTTCATTTTCGTTTCTGAAGAAATCGTAGAAAATGACTCATTCCGTTCATTTTCGTTTCTGAAGAAATTATGGAAAATGACTCATTCCGTTCATTTTCGTTTCTGAAGAATACCCATTAAGGAAAATGACTCATTCCGTGCATTTTCGTTTCTAAAGGATACCCATTAAGGAAAATGACTCATTCCGTGCATTTTCGTTTCTAAAGGATACCCATTAAGGAAAATGACTCATTCCGTGCATTTTCATTTCTAAAGGATACCCATTAAGGAAAATGACTCATTCCGTGCATTTTCGTTTCTAAAGGATACCCATTAAGGAAAATGACTCATTTCGTGCATTTTCGTTTCTAAAGGATACCCATTAAGGAAAATGACTCATTCTGTGCATTTTTCGTTTCTGAAAATTTTCCCTCGAAGGGAAATGAATATCCCTGATCTTTCCTTCATTTCCGTTTCTGAAGAGTCTCCGTTAAGGAAATGACAGGATATTGCCTTGTATATCTTTGGTGGCTATTTGACACAAAGTCACAGATAGACTCCTACGAATAAATTTCGGGACGAAATTTCCTAAAGTAGGGGAGACTGTGACACCTGTGTCACCAACACCATCAAACAAATACCAAGCCAATTAAATATTGTATTTCATACTTGGGATCTGTATAAATATGTGTATCTTTTGCACATATCAATTCTTGTTCGATTTCGGGCTTTAAATCGCTTTTTGGAAGGTTATACGCGATCTGATGCGTAAATATAACCAGTTTAATGCAACAAACACTCCGGAACAGTGAAATAGGCTTAACATACCTTAAATAACCATTACATAACTTAGAAATAAGTTTTGGATGGTTTGGTATGCCGAAATCAAGTTTATTCGCTTACAGGGACCAAATTCGACAAACTGCGAAAGTATGTCAATTTGTACTGTAACAGACCTTCCGGAACTTGATCATAAGTTAAGTATGCCCTAAATATTCTTTACATAGCTTAGAAATAGGCTTTGAGGTGTTTGGTGCGCAAAAATAAACTTTATGCTCATTCAGGGACTAAAAGCGTCAAAAAGTGCATAAGTTTGCATTTTCGCGCATATTTTACATTCTGAATACTTCCGGACTTCCAAAAATATATGTAAGCATTAAAATATTTTATTTTAGTGTTTGGTATGATAAATTCCATTCGTCGCTTAATTTGGATCATTTTTGCGTTCGTTACGACTCCCGTCGTAATTAAGCGAATAACGCAACCGTACGACCAAACGAACTGACATCCGTGATGTCTTTGAGCATATTTTAAGTTCCCTATACTTTAATATCATTTTAGAGCCTTGAAATGAGGTTAAAGGGGTTTAAAAGTGCCAAAAAAAATCAAGTTTTACAAGTGTAGGGACCATTTTTGAAATTTCTGGCAGATTCAATGAACCTAGTCCATTTTGAAGTGTTAATGGTTTTCACCCATGGGTTTGCAAAACCATGGGATGGTATTCAATGAACATAGTCCACATTAGGGGCTCCCATGGTTTCTGAAAACCATGTGCCCACATGTAAGGTCTAGATCAAATCACGTTTTTCGACGAACGATCTTAACGGTTCAAGGAAATCTATAAATACCCCTCACCCATTTCATTCTTCCTCACATTTGAATCTGATTCTACACTCTCTAAGTGGAAGTATATGCTTCCTACCTGAGAGTGAATCGGGTTCGAATCTTGCGGGGACCTTCTGTAAGTATTCTTTCGCGTTTTTCATTCGTTTTAGCGTTAAAGTCAAACTGCGTTTGACTTTCTGCATTAACCAGTTTATGGTCAATGCGAAGTTCATTTGAACTTCATAACGTGAGCGTAATAACGATGGTTATAGTCCCTAGTAACTATACCTACTGATTACCACGTTATCTAGGCTCAGTGACGAGTCGTAGTTTCGGCCAAAATGCGTTTTCTCGCGTATTTTGTAACCAAACTACTCTAGGGTATTAAAACCGTTTGTTTTAATACCAAACCTGTTTTCTAACTTTACTAAACATGTTCTAGCATGTTTAGCTCGTCGCTTTTAGATTTGTGCTTGTTTAGGGTCGTAAAGGTAAGCGATCTAATCAATCGCTTATGCTTACGAACCCGACCCATTGGTCGATCTTTAGGATCCGACCAAACACATTAGGTGACCATAGTTGTATAGGGAATAACCTTCCGAGGTTATAGCTTATGGTCACGACGTTTAGTTAGTTATATGATAGGTAGTTTATATGCCTTAGGTAAATTACCAAAATGCCCTTTTTACGCATAAATTCATTTTAAGTCTATGTAACGAAATTTTTGACATCTAAACTGATTTAACAACAATATTAAACATGTTAAGGCATATCTTGCTTGTCATAGGACTATTTAGGCATTCCAAACGCGTTTTACGCAAACGACGCGTTAAAGTGGCGTAAGTTACCTAAACGGGTCGTAATGGGTCAAAAGCACTTAGGATAGGTTTCGTTTTAGTACGTAGGCTTTGTTAAACCATATTACATAAGTTCCCATACTTATTTGGTTTACGAACCCTTGTACTACCCGATCCTCCGATAGGCCCGTTTATTAATGTAGATACCTATATAGGTGCCATTTGATTCCGTGATCTTCTAGCTTTGCTTGGTGGTTATCCTAAGACTTCTAAGCACCCTCAAGTGAGTACATAGACCCCTCTTTTACTGTTTTTCAAACATTTTGGGGTGAAACACATGTGCCTACTTGTTACTTTCATGATTTCATGCTTTTATATCATATACTTGCTATGTTCATTAGTACACTATTAGTACATGATTTCATTATGTTTTTGCTATGTATGCCCATTGTGTGCATACTTAGTACATCGTTTTACATAACATTTCATGCTATGTATGTTCATCATACTTAGTACATTTTACATCACATGCTATGTATGCCCATTGTGTGCATACTTAGTACATCGTTTTACATAACATTTCATGCTATGTATGTTCATCATACTTAGTACATCATTTTACAAGACATCTTATACTTGGTATCATGCTATGTATGTCCATCCGTCGCATACTTAGTACATTGTTTGTGCATTCTTACCTATGGTTTGGTTGTTACATATTTCACTTGCCATACATGACATTTTGTTTACACAATACTTGATTGACATTTGACAACAGTTTAGACATGGGCAATTTACATTGGTGGTTTATGTGGGTAAGTGATTTGAGTAACGAGACGTTTGTAATGTGATACAAGCATGGTGGATACGCCGCTGGTACTTCCTATATATAAGTGCTTGTATTATATTACATGGCGTAGCGTTATTTAAATCATTCATTTGGATTTATACATTTTTACACAAATAACATATTTTTCACAAGACATTTTTTTTACAAAACAGTTTGTTTTATACAAACTCATTTTTACTTGGTTATTCATTTAACCTTACATCATTCTTTTAACTATACATATCTATCATTGATTTTCAAACGTTTTATAAAAGCAAACACTTAAACTGGATTCATGACAAGTTTTTGGTTAAACATTTTCTTAAACCTAAGTCATGGATCCTATTTTTCATAAAACCTATGTACTCGCCGGCATTTTTATGCTGACGTATTTTCACATGTGTTTCAGGTACAATAGTTGATGATATTTGATAATGATATTGATGCATGCTCACATAGGATTGGACGAGACCTTAGTGACATTAAAAGATGCAAGACTAGTTAATTTTTGTTATGTTTCTTTATTGTTAAGACATTGTAACTCATCTAATTCAATAAAACGAAATTTGTTTAATCCATGGTTGTGAAACAATGATTCTGTTACAACACTCCCCGACGTTTCCGCCACGTTTTGTTGTTTTACGTGGTCGGGGTGTGACATTAAAGCACTTACTACTAGCACAAGGCTAGGGGAGTTTCAAAGCGTAAAAGTGGTGGATAAAAGAAAACAAGAGCGGTCCTTGAGCTTCCGAGTACACCAAGCTTAGTTGTAGGGCCTCTTGCACCTTTGTATATGTATGAATGGCTTGAAAAAGACTTGATGGTGGTGGTATGGTGGTGATAGGGTGGCGGCCGAAAGAAAGGAAGGAGGAAGAGGAGAGCTTGTGTTGATGTTGAGTTTGTGAAGTGAGAGAATGATTAACTATCATACTTATTTATAAACCATTTCCATCTTTAACCACCATGTATTATGCTTCTTTAACCAACAACATTGGCAAATAAAATAATCAAAAGAAGTGTGGGGATATCCCCACATCCATGACCGTCGAATAGGGGGGGGGGTAGGGGGTTGGGTTGTAAATGTATGGTTACTAAATTAGTTAGGTTTGAATGATATAGTTAGTGTGTTGTTGTGTGTTATGTAATATAAGGTGTGTTAGGGTGTTCAGGGACCCTAACTAGCTCAGAAAAGTAAAAATAATGAGTTTGGCAATATTTTTATGTTCCGGGTAAAGTCCGGTTGTTCGGTTGGATGTTGATCCGTTAAAGTACTAAGTTAGTCTACAAAGTGTCTTTTATATTATTTTTAGTGACACAATTAATTCCCAACACTTTGGAAAGTGTCTAGGACTATTTTACCAAGTTTTTGCACTATACTAGCATTGTTAAATGCAGAATTTTGGTTATTTAGTGCAGAATTCTGCACTTAAAGTATGTTTTAGGCACTCCCGGGCAATATAACTATCACCTAGTGATGCAGTTTTATGGTCCTCACTTCCCTACACTCCCTACCAGTGTAGTATTCTATCTCTGGCTCATACTGGCCTCAAAACATTGTCTGTCTAGGTGCTGGCATTGTCAGCATGTCTCTGGGTTATCCGCTCACTGTGCTAACTGTGCTTTGTGCATCAAGTTTGTCACTATTGTTTGTGTGAAATAAATGGAGTGACAGTGTAAAATGTGATGCATATGTATGTATGTAACAGAAAACAGAAAGCAGTTTAATCACAGTTGAAATTAAGCACAGTCGTTAAACATAAATTAATTATTAATTAATCGTACGGATGCATGCAAGTTTGACAGTTGTCACACATAGCAAGTATATGTCATGAAAAGCATGAAAACATGAAAGTAACACATAGGCACATGTGTATCACCCCAAAATATTTGCAAAAAGTAAAAGAGGGGACTATGTACTCACTTTAGATTGCAAGGTATCCTCGATTAAGTGAACTAACAAAGCTCGGGCAATCAAGGAATCAAGTGGCACCTAGTATCGGATCACTATGTTAATAAATCGAACCTAAATCGGGAGGTAGGATAGAATGAGGTTTTGTAAACCAAATGAGTGTTGGAACTCATATGATATGGTTTAACAAAGCCTACATTTTGATTTGAAACCTATCCTAAGTGCTTATGACCCGTTAAAGTAGTTTACGCTACTTTAAAGCGTCATTTGCGCAATGCGTGTTCGGATGGTCTAACTAGCCCTATGATAAGTCTTATATGCCTGAACATGTTTAATTATGTTGCATAATCAGTTTAGGTGTCAAAATTTTGGTTACATATGCTTAAAATGAAATTTTGTGCAAAAGGGCATTTTGGTCATTTTCCTAAGGCATATAAACTACCTATCATACAACTAATTAAACGAAGTGACCATAAGGTATAACCTCGGAAGGTTATTCCCTATACAACTATGGTCATAATTTATGTTTGGTCGGATCCTAAAGATCGACCAAACGGGTCGGGTTCGAAAGTCTAAGTGGTTGTTTAGACCACTTGACTTACGACCCTAAATAAGCACTAAACTAGAAGTGGTGAGTTAAACATGTTAAAACATGGTTAAATAAGTTAGAAAACTGTTTTGATATCAAAACAAAGTGTTTTGATACCCGAAAATAGTTTCGTCGCAAAATGCACATAATCGTGCATTTTGACCAAAACTTTGACTCGTCACTGATCGATGTCGTAAGGTCGGTCAAAAATATAAGTTAAAAGTGTCCTATTCACCTTTTACTAGTAAAGGGCAAGTAGGGTGTCGAATCCACGGGGAATCAGTGGAAAGTATGAAAGCTCGTTGTTTTTAATGTTTATCTAATTCTAAACTAATTGCTTTTTGCTGATTAAGAGAGTAATTATGAGAACGTATTTGAAATTGTAGGTGTAAACAATAATGAGAAAAATGACCAATCTCCGGGTTTTCAGGTTATGTAGAAAATCAGGTTACTTAGTTACGACCAATTAGAAATCACATAGACATGATTTGAAAACTTGTTTTGATAAATAATTAACGGACAATATATTTGAATGCAATGATCCACGATCGAAACCGAAAGATTGATGCAAATGAATAGTAGTCCAATTAATTACCAATTTCAGATTTCATAAACATGGTCAAGTTCAATGATTAAACGTTTAAAACAATGACATCCTAGAATTTTATCCCGGTTGTTGATGAACAAACCAAATAATTGATGAACTCAAATGATTACGATAATCAAATATTGTTTAATCGAAACAAAAACAATAAGAATAACTAACCGAAAGATTAATCAATTCTCAATCCAAAAAGTCTTAACATACATAAACCCAATGTTCAAACATAAACCCTATTTCCGGAGACGGTCACGGGACGACTAGCCGCTCATGATCCTCATACAACCTTCAATAGCTTGAGATGAGATTGAGTTCATGATGACTTGGTGATTGGTGGGGAATTATGATGTTGAAGATGATGGATCGAGAGCCAAAAAAAAGTATACGGCTGCCTCTCCTCCTCAATCATTGTTTGTGGCTGCCAATCATTCATGATGATAATGGGCTGCCCATTTGTCGATATCCAAAAGCCCACTAGTAACTAGGGTTTAAAGCACTTATATTCTCCTCTCAAAAAATTCACGTGCAGCATGTGATAAAAACCGTAAGCATTGATTCTGGTTCGTAAGCCTCAAGTAAAAGCTTCTGTTTCTTTTTGTCATTCATGCCATCGAAACCGTAAACCCTAGTCACCATCCGTAAGCCTCAAATACATGCTTCTGTTACTTTTCGTGTGCATGCTTCCTAAGTCAGCACCAACATTATTAATCCACTTTATTGTCTGCCTCCAAAGCTCATTCCCAGCCGCCAAAATCAAGATTGATGTTAATTAATTAAGGCTGCCAAAAAGTTACTCCTCACACATGTGATCCCCCTTCCTTATTCATGTGAATGCCTTTAGGGATTTCCTTAGAATTCTTTTATTTTTTATTTTTTTAATCCCTTCCAATGCATGCCTTCCTCTTGTTTGTTTCTAAAAATCTGCCAACACAATTGTATATGTATGCGTGTATATGTATGAAGTAGTTGACTGACTTTCCAATGCTTCTCAATTAGTTCCCATGTGCTTCTATTAATATCCACCAAATATCTCCAATTCATGAATAATAAATTGATGAGAATTGATGTTGACAATTAAAATCATGATGCCAGAATCCGAACAATTCTCATTTAACGCGATATCTCTTTAATAATCATCCGTGTTTGTTCTGTTTCATCCCCATGTATTCCAAACTTCACCGTTTTACGCGTTTAACCTGTGAAACCATAAAACCCGTAGTTATCATATTCACGACGCGTAATCACTTAAAACACAATAAAACACGTAATTTAACACTCTTCACGCTCGTGCTTTGCACTCTCCATCACATCCCCACACTTACCTTTGATTGTCCTCAAGCAAACCGATAAGGAACTACTCACCATAGTAACAATACCTCTGAACCCCTTAACCGATACAACAATTTAAGTCACAAGTCATACCCGTTCCATAGACTGACACAATCGAGATTGACAGTCCGACAAGCAATTGGTGCAATTTTTAAAACTTAAGACTTATCTATTCAAAAGTAACATGCTTAGGATTATACACATGCTACACGCCCCTTACAATAGACTCTCTTCTCGGTTTAAAAATATGAACTAGCGTGTAATGTGCTAGTATGTCTGCACTCAAAACCAAACATGAAATTCTGTAATCATATGCTTGTATGACAATCACACCTCCACTGTATCATGTAACACGGCACATATCAAAAGGACTTT
Organism: Helianthus annuus; assembly: GCF_002127325.2. NCBI lineage: Eukaryota > Viridiplantae > Streptophyta > Magnoliopsida > Asterales > Asteraceae > Helianthus > Helianthus annuus. The sequence goes on along the minus strand of NC_035440.2, from coordinate 125,791,455 downwards.
CGGTTTTGGGCTTAGGTTAAGGTAGGAAATTTTTGGCTTATATTTATTTATTTATTTATTTTTTTTTTGTGGCGTACAAACAAACGACCAAACCGTGACAACTTTATTTGCAACACATAACGAACTTTTGGGTTGGTTTTTACCCAAGACATAAACAATCTTCACAAAACTTTCTTTTTGTTTTTTTTTTCTATTTTTTTTCTTTTCTTTTTTTATTTATATATGTCACTTTTTTTTTCATAACTTGTCATTCACGGTCGGTATCACAAATTTCACATCGGGTGGATAACTGAAAGGGTAAATAGGCTCAACAGGGGTACTAGGGTTAGTGATTAGGTAAACATGAAACTAACAAACAGGTGTAAGGTATATCCTAATGCCTTTATCATTTACGTGCACGTATCAAACCACAATCTCAACATGTATCAAATCATACAAGTTCTAACACAGAATAACACGCGGCCTGCTCTCAACAAATGAATTCAATATGTAAATCATTCTATCATTCTACAGGCTCAAATCTCACCAAAGAAGGGTAAAAAGGTTGCCGACACGTAGCATATGCAATCTAAAGCATGTTACCCCTAAATAGACATCTCTTTTCAATTCTTTTATCCTAAAAATACCTGTCGGACCTACTCTCATGAAACTTAAAGGAACAACCATGACAAGGGACTATGTTAGTTTACTACCGGCAAGGAACCCATTAGTGATTGAAACATTCGGTTTTCATATCCATTTAGTTCACCTAAGGCGATGAAATTCTTTAAAATTTTCAAAATTTTCAATTTTTTTTCAGTTTTTCATCGTTTTCAATCACTTTTAACCTCTTTCCCAAACCTTCCCTTCCCGGGTTTCCATATCCCCACACTTGGGCGACATTGTCCCCAATGTACCGTATTTAACAAAAACAGAACCTGGGAATACCTACTGTCAAACATCATGAGCAACCATTCCTAACACAAATAGTTCGACACCACCAAAAACACGAATAAAAATGCAATAATAAAAGTGGAACAGACTCCCCTGGTTTTAATTGTAGAATCCTCATGCTTCCTATTCCACCACGACCGTATAGCATTTCATTTGCGGTCGTGACCACAAGTACTCAGGTCAATCTCTACAATTAGTGTGCAAATCGTCCTTGTCCAAATGGAGATTGAGTATGGACAGTTCTGATTGAACTCTAATCCGTGCATTGTTCGCAATTGCAAGTAGAATATATGGGACTTCAGCAAACATCCCCACACTTGGACCATTGCATCCGTAGAGATGAATAACCTGATAAGCTGCAAAAATACTCATGCAAAAACAAAACAAATATACACTACTCTACATCCTCGGGCTGCCTCCCGATAGCGCTAAGTTTATAGGTCTTCAGCCAGACCGTACCTGATATACCCTCATGGTGGTCGAGTGGGATGTTTGCATCCCATAGCCTCTAAGTATGTACCTCGCCAATGCTCAAGTAAATTGTCCACTGTGTTCCACATTGGACCAAATAACTTTAACCTCCATTTTGCATTATCACATTCAGGCGGTTTCTTTTTCTTCTTCTTCCCTCGTGGCTTCCCTTTGTCTGTTTTGAACTCCTCATGAGCCACACTTCCATTTTTTCTTACTGTTTTGCTCTCTGCTACTTCAAACCTGTCAATCATAAAACACTCATATTTGGTTTGAATCTCCTTTGCAGGAGAGACATGCTTATCACCACTTTTAGCCTTTGAGTGTTCACCTGAAATGGGAGGATTAGTCGCATCCGAAAACACATTTAACCGCAATTCGCGGTCACCAAACTTCATACTTACCGTTCCATCAACACAATTGATAATCGCATGAGCAGTCGCTAAGAACGGTCTACCCAGAATGACTGGAGGTTGCGTGTTCTTTGAACTTGTAGCACAATCAAGCACTAAGAAGTCAACTGGGTAATAACACTCTTCTACCTTAACAATTACATCTTTTACAATCCCCCTCAGACACATGGGAGTCTGATCAGCCAACACCACGGTGGTGTTGACCTTTTGTAGCGGACCAAAATCATATTGGTCATACAGACTCTCTGGTAGAATACTAACACACGCTCCAAGATCCAAAAGTGCCCTTTCTATTTTAAATTCTCCCACTTGTACTGAAATAATGGGTGCTCCTGGATCTTGGAGTTTCGGGGGAAGGGTACCCAACAAAACGGCATTCACATTTGCAGTCAAATCAAGTTTTTTAGGAAACTTGTGAAGCCGTTTTTGGGTACTTAACTCTTTCAGAAACTCAACTTGATCGGGACTCTCTCTAATCGCATTAAGTAAGGGTAGATTAATTATAGCTTGTTTAAAGCTTTCCCACCTTTCATCCCTTGGTAGGTCCCGATCATGTTGAGAGTCCGATCTATTACCAACATCCTCCACCACCCCCTCAACTAATTGTGATGGTGGAGTAATTGTGACACTACCCAATTCAGAAGTTGGAAGAATACTTACCGCGTTGATGTGCACATTTCGTCCATTTTTCAAGCTAGATGATTGATGTGCTGGGTTAACTGTGGTAGTGCTTGGCAACTTACCTGGATCTCTTCTCAGCTGAGCTAGATCTTCTGCTAGCTGCCCCAACTGCTTCTGCATTGCTTCAGACGTTTTGTCCCGAACTTCATTCTCTTTCAGGACGTCCTTCATGAACTTCATAATAGCATCCAATTTGTCATCACTCGTTCCACCACTAGCACTTGAGGAGTTCCCTTGCCGAGTACCCGGATTATATGGGCCCTGATTTTGGTAATTACCTTGCGAGTAATTACCTTGACGACTCTGATACTGCTGGCCTCCTTGCATAGGTACCTGAAAATTAGGGTTCATTTGATTAGCAAAATTACCGTAAATAAAATTGGGGTGGTTTCGCAAACCTGGATGATATGTATTCGATTTCATATCATATTGCTTTCGTTCACCATAGATTTGATTCACTTCATCAGTCTGACCACCCAGTACAGCACATTCTCCAACTTGATGCCCTAACTCTCCACACTCAGTACACACCGAAAACGTATTAGCGGTTTTAACTTTAGCTCCCTTTCCCAACTTCATCTGAGCCACTTGTCATTCAAGCAATAAGTTTTGGTGCCTCAACTTCTCGACCAGCTCCTCAGTTTCATAATCAACCGACTTTGCTGAACTCGATCTTGCCCTCCTGCTAGATTGTGCCTGTCTCTTCGAAGTGGCACTTTGTCTCTCCAAATATGCCCAATCCGCAGCTTCTGTATTTGTGAGAAACATACCATTGCTGATGGCTATAAGATCTCTTACATCATGAGGAAGTAACCCATCATAAAACGCCTTAATTAATTCCCATGTCTGAATTTCATGATGTGGGCATTTCCTAAGCAACTCCTTAAACCTTGTGAACGCTTCACGGAACGGTTCCCCTAAATGTTGCTGGAATGCTCTGATTGCATCTCGAGCTTCACTAGTTCTATTCATGGTGTAGTATTCCTCCAAAAACACCAGTTGCATCTCTTGCCAAGTGTATATACTACCTGGAGGTAATGTGGCGAACCAGTGGCGTGCTTTGTCTTTCAGGGTAAATTGAAACAACATTAACTTTACTTCATCCTTTGTAAACCCCGAAACCCCAATTGTTTGGCAAATTGAATCAAAACTTGCAATGTGCAAGTATGGTTCTTCGGTCCTCTTTCCATAAAACTCTGGCAAATGGCCTAAGTATTGAGGCCTCACCCAAAAGGTCTGTTATTGTTTCCAACTGGTGTGGCTATAGCCGTCGAGTTAGGCACTACAACTGGTCGACAGTGACCTTCAACGCCTTGAATTGGTGCCCCTTGAACGACTTGGGGGACACCATCCACAAACTGTATCTGATCGCCCCTAAACCGATTATTAGCTCTTCCCGCATTAAACTGCGGAACTCCATTATGAACTTGATTTTGTGGAATCGGTTGCGGAATGTGATGTCTCTGATTGACTTGTTGTTGTACTGGGTGTCCTTGATTCACATTGTACCCCTCATCGTATCTGTAATCCGCGTACCTCCCATCATACTGATTCTGATAATCATCTTCTTCCCAACCAGATTCCCAAGTATGCACACTGCCTTCTCTGTGTTGGAAACCCTCATCATACCCGTGTTGATGTTGTGGTTGGTTGAGACGAATAATTTCCCCATGTCGGAGATTCAGATCTCCCGGTTGGTTTTGTGGGCCTGGGTTGAATTGTGGAAATGGTTGTGGTGGTGGTGGTTGATTCTGGTTTTGGTTATTGAGCTGGTTTTGGTTTTGAGGGATTGGTGGATCTGGAATGGGCGGGATTGGTTCGTTTTGTGGAGCTTGGTTTTGTGGCTCTTGGTCAGCCATCTCGTTAGCTGCTTGTTCAAGGTCTTGAGCAACTGTTGACGACTGAGCTTTAGCTTTCACTGCTGAACGTAGAAGAACGCGATTCTGTCGAGCAGTCTTTTCTATCTCTGAATCAAACAAAAGCGGTGATGATTTCTTGGAAAACCTGGTATGCATGCAACACGAGAATCACCTGCACACAGATAAACAAGAAACCGAGCGTAATACTGAACGAAACAAATAAAAGACAAACAAAAAGAAATATTTTTGGATTTTTGGGTTTTTTCGTAAATTTTTTTTTTCGAAAAACAACTAACTAAACTAAGCGCACCGATTCCCCGGCAACGGCGCCATTTTGATCGATGTCGTAAGGTCGGTCAAAAATATAAGTTAAAAGTGTCGTATTCACCTTTTACTAGTAAAGGGCAAGTAGGGTGTCGAATCCACGGGGAATCAGTGGAAAGTATGAAAGCTCGTTGTTTTTAATGATTATCTAATTCTAAACTAATTGCTTTTTGCTGATTAAGAGAGTAATTATGAGAACGTATTTGAAATTGTAGGTGTAAACAATAATGAGAAAAATGACCAATCTCCGGGTTTTCAGGTTATGTAGAAAATCAGGTTACTTAGTTACGACCAATTAGAAATCACATAGACATGATTTGAAAACTTGTTTTGATAAATAATTAACGGACAATATATTTGAATGCAATGATCCACGATCGAAACCGAAAGATTGATGCAAATGAATAGTAGTCCAATTAATTACCAATTTTAGATTTCATAAACATGGTCAAGTTCAATGATTAAAGGTTTAAAACAATGACATCCTAGAATTTAATCCCGGTTGTTGATGAACAAACCAAATAATTGATGAACTCAAATGATTACGATAATCAAATATTGTTTAATCGAAACAAAAACAATAAGAATAACTAACCGAAAGATTAATCAATTCTCAATCCAAAAAGTCTTAACATACATAAACCCAATGTTCAAACATAAACCCTATTTCTGGAGACGGTCACGGGACGACTAGCCGCTCATGATGCTCATACAACCTTCAATAGCTTGAGATGAGATTGAGTTCATGATGACTTGGTGATTGGTGGGGAATTATGATGTTGAAGATGACTTTCCAATGCTTCTCAATTAGTTCCCATGTGCTTCTATTAATATCCACCAAATATCTCCAATTCATGAATAATAAATTGATGAGAATTGATGTTGACAATTAAAATCATGATGCCAGAATCCGAACAATTCTCATTTAACGCGATATCTCTTTAATAATCATCCGTGTTTGTTCTGTTTCATCCCCATGTATTCCAAACTTCACCGTTTTACGCGTTTAACCTGTGAAACCATAAAACCCGTAGTTATCATATTCACGACGCGTAATCACTTAAAACACAATAAAACACGTAATTTAACACTCTTCACGCTCGTGCTTTGCACTCTCCATCAGTCACTTCGACTAGTCAACTTGGTAATCAGTAGGTATAGTCACAAGGGACTATAACCATCCTGATTACGCACACATTGCAAAGTTCAAACGAACTTTGTCTTGAAAGCTGAAAGTCAAACACTGTTTGACTTTTAGCTTAAAATCAATAAACAAGACATGAAAGAACACTTACAAGTGCTCCAGGATAGAAGGATGACTAAGAAAGCTCAGGTATGAAGCCTCCAACCAAGTGTGGTAGCCTCAATTCAGAGCAAGAGTGAAAAAGAAAGAAGATGAGCAAGTTGGAATGATGAAGAACATGGGTATTTATAGTGTTCTAGGAATCACAAGATCTTGACATGTATTTGTGTAATGCCCAAGGCTTAATCTTATCCCTACAAGTGTGTGGACCAGGTTTTAAGCCTTGGAGGACACTTATCTTACCCACAAGAATCCAAAAACCATGTTAGAAATCAGTTTGCAACAGCTGGGAAGCTGTTTGGAAAATTCTGAAAACAGGACTCGTTCGCGTGTCGCGCCAGAGCACCATGTCTCTTTCGCATGGCATGAGGGGAGCCAGTTTGTCAAAAGTTTCTGTTTTTGACAGTTTCAGTCCCTGCAGCATGTTTTGATGGTTTTTACGCGTATGACCCCCGTTAACCTCAAATTCAGGTATTTTAAGGATGTTACAACATAGGGGACTTGAAATATGTTTGGAAATATCATGGATGTCGGTTCGTTTGGTCGTACGGTCGTGTTTTGCGCTTAATTACGACGAAAATTCAAACGGACGTGAAAACGATCCAAATTACGCGACGAATGATATTTTTGCATTCCTATCACTAAAATACAATATTCTAGTGTTTACAAAAATTTTTCGAAGTCCAGATATTGTCAGAACACAAGATATGCATGAAGTTGCATACTTTCGTAGTTTTGATGCTTTTAGTCCCCATGATCAATGAAGCATATTTTCGCATACCGAACCCATCAAAACTTATTTCTAAGCTATGTAAAGGGTATTTAGGGTATGTTTAGCTTATGACCTTGTTCCGGAGTGTACGTTGCTACGCGAATTGGTAGACTTTTGCAGTTTGTCGCAAATAGTCCCTGTGATTGAATAAACTTGTTTTTCCCATACCAAACCCTTTAAAACTTATTTCTAAGTTATGTAAAGGTTATTTAAGGTATGTTCAGCTTATGTCACTATTCCGGAGTGTATGTCGCGTTAAACTGATTATGCTTACGTAATAGTTTGCATAAAACTTTCCAAAAAATGTTTAAGAGTTTGAAATCGAATAAAACTCAAAACGTGCAAATGTCAAACATAAATAAACAAACATTATGATCAAAACTCATTGTTTTATTGATAATTGAATTGTTCGAAGTTGTACAATGATTACACAAGCACAGATGTCACATTTCATTTCTTGATAAAAATCATATGTACGCATGCATTGTTTGTTACGCATGTGGTTAGCTTGATTCGTGGAGAGCATCAGGGACTTCACATCGAAGGGTTGTTCTATCAATAGTTCAAATATTATTTCGCTATACCCAATTATTGCATTGTGATTTTGATGACTTGCATTATTGTAAGTGTTGACTCCTTGATATCGAGTCAACGAATTCTTTGAAACTACTTTTCTTGTCGAGTTATATATATGGTTTTCTGTTGTAGTTGTGTTGAAATTTCCTTGACAATACGTGTCACACCCCCAAAATACCCCAAGCAGAAACCCCCCCTCCCCGCGGGGCGTGTGACGTACTAGTTAACATTAAGTGCTACAAAACAGTAATTACAATTCATCGTGTCCAGCGGAAGCATAAAACATTAGTTAAGTGTTTCATATGTATGATAACCATTAAACCCCTCTCGCGATTCCATGTATCTCGACCCATGACCACTCCAGCATCCCAGACAGCAAGTTCCACATCCACACATACCTATAGCCTACGAGCATGCACACACGTGTATCAGACAACGCTGGTGAGTTCATAGTTTTACGAAAACGTTAGTTACCAAGTGTTTAGTTCAGTTCATTGATTATAATGTTGATAATACCTTGGATAGAGAAGGCTCCTGATTTATTTTGCCCTTTCCCCAATGCTCCTATCAAAGCATTGGTCATGACTAGGTCATTAGTTCACACCCGTCCTCTCCGGTACGGGGTGAGGGTGCCAAACCTAAGTAGCGCTACCAACTAATACCCTGTTACCTCTCAGGTAACAAACAACAAGGAGGGACTTTAATGGTGATAGGACGAGTATATTATCCAACATTCTAGATTTACCACAAGACGTATTCCTCTCAGGAATACCGAATTGATTTACCCAAACCCATCCCTCTCAGGGATGCCCAATGACTGTCCCAACCACCAGGACGCATGCTCAAGAGAAATGAACTCACCTTAGATTGCTCGGTACGTTACGTTACATTACCCGTTCCCAGTTGGTCTACCAAACCCTACCGTGGTTACCAAGAGTAGTCAGTTTCACCCTCACGTATCCAATTCACGTATCATATAGTAAACATTCAGATTTCATGCACGATTATAATCACAGGTTCATGTTTCCATCGATGGTTACTAACAACGTCAGTTACAGTTTGCATCTATCCCATGATTACAGTATACATGTAACACGTATCCAGTTCCTTTACAAGTTAACGTCTCATGTACCAGACTCTTAAATAGCATTTAACGATTGAGTTTGCTACTCACATAAATCAGTTCACATTCCACATGCATACATGCGATAGTGTTCAATAGTTACAGTGATTATTCACATTAATACATACAAGCTCCCTAGTTTCCAACTAGTGTTGACATCAAGCACAGACAACCTTATGCAGTCAACCTCTACATTAAACACACAATATGCTATATTAGCAGTCCTATTAATTTGTTCTCAAAAGGTATCCGACGAAAGTTCACATATGACGAAACACTCTCATGTTTCGTCGAGATCAGTCATGGCGAAACACTCACATGTTTCGTCGAGCCCAGTTATGGTGAAACACTCACATATTTCGTCGAGACCGGCTATGGTGAAACACTCACATGTTTCGTCGAGATCAGATTGTGCTCTTCGTCGCTGCATATTCAAGATGGTGGTTCCCTAATCATGGCCTCTTCACACATCAACACACAATTGTTAACCAATTCCCTATCATCACTAGTTCATTGCACAGAATTAACAGACCTCATATTAAACGTACACAGATTGTCAAAGCCTTATCATACCTGCTCAGATTCAGTATCAAGATATCAGAACCCTTTTTAAAGACCAACCCTATTCATACATTCGCTGTTCGAATCTATTAGTTTTGTTATTGCAATTGATTCATCAAATCTGCTATCATGCAACCCTAGATATTCTAATCTTTCATGTTATCAAATAAGCACCAAGATCATGATCAATTCACATCAAAACACATATAGCCAAGAATAATTAATAGAAACCAAAATACATATGAACACTAACCAAGAGATCATGAGAGATGTGTTAGAGTAGGGGAGAGGATGCTTCGAAGTGAGGGCTTTGTCGGGTTCAAAGGGCTGTCGTCGGGTATGCACAGGGGAAGAGGAGAGCTAGGGTTTGTGTTTGGCCAAAAGAATACAAGGATTAAACATAACAATAACAGTTGGGCCGTAACTTTCCTGGGCCGAGGCCCTTAATGGCGAAACAAGGCTTTTCGTCGAGATCGGGTAGTGACGAAAGACCTAGTCTTTCGTCGAGACCAATTATGACGAATCACTTAATCTTTCGTCGAAGGGGAATAGGTGGGTGGGTTGTGACGAGGATCAACACATTAATCACTACCATTACACACTTAGTCACTAACATTTACACTAACATTTCACATAGATCAGTACAGAGCTAATCACTAACATATAATTTAATCGTTCAATTAAGCTACAGATTACCCTACGCAAAACAAACTGTAAAAACAAGATTGCAACATAACTGATGCGTGTGGGAAAGATCTTGGAATCTCGGGTTGTCATATCATCCCCAACTTGAAAGAAATTTCATCCCGAAATTTGACAAGTAGTCCAAAACGGCAATATGTTAACTCAGGATGACTGTGGATTTTTCGCGGGTACCACAATACGTGTATTCATTGTTGGGTTGTGCCTAGTTGTCTAAACTGGCTCACTGTATATACATTCAATTCGAGGCTTTATATGATGTATTGAGGTCATGGTATTCAAAATAATCTCGACAAGCACTTCATCCGTTTCGAACCATAGTGGACTTGTTTAGTCTTCACCTCCATCGAATCATTTGTTTGGTTACGACACCTTGTGGTGGCGTTTTCACTAACTTAAAGCTTGAGCTAATCTCGTTTGGATAGATCATGTGCGGATTTATTTATTTTTAAATCCACCTTGTTGGTTTATTATCTTAAAGCAGTCTTAATACAGTTGTTTGTTAAGATAGTGGTACACAAATTCATGTTATATTCTGGTGTACCTCTAACGGTTCTTTCATCATCGATCGAAAATTTTATAATATTCATTGTTCTTTCATCATCGATCGAAAATTTTAAGATATTCATTGTTCTTTCACCATCGATCGAAAATTCCATGATATTCATTTGTTCTTTCATCAAAAAATCCTATGAGATTTATTTGGAATGAATATTCAGATTTACTTTGTTGAGTCTTTCATCTTATTGCAAACACGGTGAACTTGTTCGGTCACCGCTATTATTGAGCTATTTCGAGCATTACGACACCTTGTGGCGTCGGTATAAACTTGTAGCTTGGGCTAATCATGATCATACGTTTCATGCAAAACTATATATGCCTATCATTTGACTCATCATTGAAAGTAGTCTTAATGCAACTATGTATTAAGGCAATGATACACTAAATTAGGTTGTATTTCGGTGTATCTTTGAATTCAATAATGTCAACACACTGATTTTTCATTCATGTTATGGTTCGATAGTCGGCAAATCATTTTCGTGCTCCTATTTCATTTGAGCTTGTTGATCTTCCTTATTCGACGACTAAAGCAAGTTTTCATTTGACAGGAAATTCTATTGATTCTAAAAGCCATTTGCAGATTGTGAATATTCATTTGGACATCTATTGATCATAATCCCTCTTTTGTTTGACCCATGTAAACTTAGTCACACTGGTGATTGTATCATTACACCTCGTTCACTTAACATCGATTTCTGAAACAAGTTCAGTTGAACCGTTGGGTTCTTATTACGATAGTATGTTCTCATATTCACATAATTCGAGCATGCCTTGATTCAAGTACGTGGTCATTTACGTTGATACTATTCGTGTCTACCAACGCATGACATAACTCTAAGATGACATTATAGTCTAAAATTCGAGGACGAAATTTCTTTAACAGTGGGAGAATATGACAACTTGTAATTTTCGGTTATAATTACGTGCATAACAAACATTAAGACAATTATAAGTAGTATTTTAAGACGCAAATTAAATGAGTTAGGCCTTTGGAATGCCCTGTGTCACACCCCCAAAATCCACCTGCGGAGTATCACCGCTTGGGAGCGTGACATGACCAGGATCAAGCCACCAATCATATTGAACATGTAGTTAAATAGTAAAAGTTATCCATCAATACGAAAGGTGTTTATCAAAACCAACATAAGTAAATGTAGCGGAAGCATAATGTATAAACCCAAACATAAGTGTTAATGTTTGAAATGTCAATAGTATTTAATAATCATTCACGATCCTTTGCCCACAACGACCTGCTCCTCCTTGTGCAAGCTCCATTAGTACCTAAGGTCCTGCAAGGCATGCAGCAGAGAGTCAACAACTAGTTGAGCGAGTTCACAGTAAGTAAAAGCATAACAGTAAGTCCGTATGTAACATGTGGCTCTACTGGGCCGATATTGGTTTCTATTGGTGGGGGCTTCCCATGTTATTAATCCACTAGACTATGCGTTACCATAAGTGTTCTACATTCCCGAGAACAGTAATACGTACAAATTTACGTAGGATTTACGTAAGTATCCTTCACAACCGAGGATAGGGGTACGTGGGGGTTTACGTAGGTTTTACGTAAGTGCCTGACACAACCGAGGCAGTAGTGAGTGTAAGTTCACGTAGGTTTTACGTGAGTGTCCTTCGCAACCTGAGGACAGTGAGCAATACAAGTATACGTAGGTTTTACGTATGTGTCCTGCACAACCGAGGACGATGGTATGGTAGTCTAGTAATAGTGTCCGTATGAATCTATTCAGCCTTATCCTTTCAATCCCATTCCCAACACCCCGGGAATCCCATGCCTTGGTAAGAGTGTGAACTCACCTTGGGTTGCTCGGCAGATACACAAAAAGGGTTCTTGAACTAAGGGTGGTCAACCACGTCCTAACAGGGTTACCACACAAGTCAGGCTTTGACTCAAGTGATACACGTATAAATCATACAAGTTAACACGTTACTAACACGTATTGATCATGGCAACCACGTAACAATCATAACATAACAGTCTCAACTTGTGCGACTCGGATGGTTGGGCCATCAAGCTTGTGCGAGCCCAACCATCTTGTGCGATATGAACGTCTAAGCCCAACAATACCCCGACCCAACGTGTAAGTGACAAGTCTAACATATCCAGACCAAATAACATATCAACAACATCTTGTGCGACCCGGTTAACCTTGTGCGACCCGGTTAACCTTGTGCGACCCGGTTAACCTTGTGCGACCCGGTTAACCTTGTGCGACCGAGTTGGGTTGTGCGATCCGGACCGTTGTGCAATCGGGATTGGGCTTGTGTGATCCGTACCAGCCCAATCCAGTATGTATACCCAGCCCAACTTATTAAGTAACTTGTGCGATCCAAGGGATCTTGTGCGTTCAGGTTCAAAATCCAAATATTAAGCCATTCGGTTACAATTCATTCAACAGTTTCCTTTTACAACAATCAATTAACATAATTCCAAATATTCGGTTAACCTAATGTCGATCAAACAGGCCATTACATCATGAATTCTTATGAACCCTAATCCGATTCAACATGAACAATATTCAAAACATTTAAACATATAATCTAGATTCGTGTTCTTGATCCCTAACATCAAACATGTGAACAATATCCATCCGAATAACATCATACAACAGCCGATTAACACCCATCCGGTTCTAAAACAATACATAACCCATTCATACAATCAACCCTAACAACACGTGGAACCATATCATCATTCATCCGGTAACAAATCACAGCCGATTTCTATGTGTTTAGCTCTATATCATGCAATCCAATTCGTAAGAACATAATCAAACATGTAAATCAAGAGCCCTAGATCATCATGCGAGGCTATTGTAACACACACCAAAACATCAACAACAATTAATCAAACACTAACCGATTGTAGGTGATGCAAGAACAAATCCAAACCGTGCGCCTTGGGTGCCGTCGGCTTCGAGAGAGAGAGAGAAAGGGACGAGAGAGAGCTAGAGTTCTTGTGTGTGTATTGTGTTTTGTAAAAAGTGTGAGGTAGTTACCCTACCCCAAGTGTATACGAGTAGAGGATGGGCCGAACCCAAACATGGGCCGCCCTATAGTCTGATTACAAGCAATGCGGCCCAAAGGGCTTGTGCGATTGATTGAGTAATGTTGTGCGGTTCGGGTTCTACGTATCATGTACACATATTACACATAGCATTCATATAACATATCATGCATTCATTCAATTAATATAGTTCACGTAAGCATATAACGTTACACAAGATAAGTTCGAAATACGAGTTGTCACATTATCCCCAACTAAAAAGAAGGTAAGTTATATTGTTCACTGGTTTCGTTCATTGGTTTTCCTGGGGTGTCACATCCTCCCCCCGTTGATCTAGAATTTCGTCCCGAAATTCCGCAGTAGTAGCTTCAGCCTCAGTAGTGGTTGCATTGGTTCCGAATAACTGGGGGTACTTTTCTGTCATCTGGTCTTCGCGTTCCCAGGTGTACTCTGGGCCACGACGGGAGTTCCAACGAACTCGAACAAGAGGGATTCTCTTGTTTTTGAGGACCTTAACATCCCGGTCCGTGATTTCAACTGGCTCCTCGACGAACTGCAACCGCTCGTCGATAGTGAGTTCCTTGAAAGGAACTATGAGGGTCTCATCTGACAGGCACTTCTTCAGATTCGACACGTGAAAGACATTTTGAACTACCCCGAGTTCAGCTGGTAGGTTTAGCTTGTAGGCTACTTTGCCTATTTTCTCAGTGATTTCGAATGGTCCGACGTATCGTGGATTTAGTTTGCCCCGTTTGCCAAAACGAACCACACCCTTCCAGGGTGAGACTTTAAGTAAAACCCGGTCCCCGACCTGAAATTCCAACGGTTTCCTACGCTTATCCGCGTATGCTTTCTGACGGTCGCGCGCTGCCGCCATGCGTTGTCGTATTTGTGCAATCTTTTCTGTGGCGTCCACTACGATCTCTGGACCCGTGATCTGACTATCCCCCACCTCTGCCCAACAGAGAGGTGACCGGCATTTACGTCCGTACAATGCCTCGAATGGAGCGGCTTGTATGCTGGTGTGATAACTGTTATTATACGAAAACTCCACCAAAGGGAGATGCTTTTCCCAGCCGTTGCCGAAATCAATAACACATGCCCGAAGCATGTCTTCAAGAGTCTGAATCGTTCGCTCAGACTGCCCATCCGTCTGAGGATGATATGCTGTGCTCATGTCTAACCGTGAGCCAAAAGATTTGTGCATCGTCTGAGGATGATATGTTGTGCTCAGTTCTGTCATGCATCCCGATCCGAAATAATGGAGGTGGGCACCCCGTGCCTCGAAACAACTTCTTTGAGATAGATGTCTGCGAGAGTTGAGAACTTATCCGTTTCCTTTATAGCTAGGAAGTGTGCAGACTTGGTGAGTCGATCCACGATTACCCATATGGTATCATTCCCACGCTGGGATCTGGGTAGGCCTGTAACAAAATCCATAGAAATTTCTTCCCATTTCCATTGCGGTATCTTGGGTTGCTGAAGTAGGCCCGCTGGTTTCTGGTATTCAACCTTGACTCTCGCACAGGTCAAGCACTTGCCAACGTAAGTAGCGATGTGGGCCTTCATGCTAGGCCACCAGTAAGTAGTTCTGATGTCGTGGTACATTTTGTCCGACCCTGGATGTACCGAGTAGCGAGACTTGTGAGCTTCATCCATTACAAGCTCGCGTAGACCGCCATAAAGGGGGACCCAAATACGCCCCGTTACATAGTAGGCGCCGTCTGCCTTCTGTTCTAATCGTTGCCTTGAGCCGCGTAGGGCTTCAGCCCTGACGTTTTCTGGTTTCAATGCTTCTACCTGAGCATCTCGTATCTGTGTAGGAAGGCTAGACTGAATCGTAAGCTATAGCGCTCGTACGCGCTTAGGTAGAGTGTCTTTTCGACTGAGGGCGTCAGCCACAACATTGGCTTTGCCTGGATGGTACTTGATGGCGCATTCATAATCGTTCAGTAGTTCAATCCATCGACGTTGACGCATGTTCAATTCCTTCTGCTTGAAGATATGCTCAAGACTCCTGTGATCGGTTTAAATTGTGCACTTGGTACCGTACAGGTAGTGTCGCCATATCTTGAGCGCAAAAACAACAGCTCCCAGCTCTAAATCGTGCGTCGTGTAGTTCCGTTCATGAATCTTAAGTTGGCGCGAAGCGTAAGCAATGACCTTATCCCGTTGCATCAATACACATCCAAGACCCTGGATGGATGCATCACAATAGACTACAAAATCGTCCGTGCCCTCTGGCAATGAGAGGATAGGTGCACTGCAAAGTCTATCCTTTAGGTGCTGAAAAGCAGTTTCTTGCGTGTTGCCCCAACGGTAGGTGACACCCTTCTGTGTGAGTAGTGTAAGCGGCTGAGCAATCTTCGAGAAATCCTTGATAAATCGTCTGTAGTACCCCGCCAAACCCAAGAATTGGCGTATTTCTGTTGGTGTACGCGGTGCAGGCCAGTTTCTGATCGAGTCTACCTTGGATGGATCAACATGGATCCCATCCTTGTTCACTACGTGGCCTAGAAAGTGGACTTCATGAAGCCAGAAGTCGCATTTCGAAAACTTAGCGTACAGCTGTTCCTTCCGTAGGAGTTCCAGAATAAGGCGTAGATGCTTCTCGTGTTCCTCCTGACTCTTGGAGTAGATCAGAATGTCGTCAATGAAGACAATGACGAACTTGTCAAGATAGGGTTTGCACACCCTGTTCATAAGGTCCATAAATACGGCAGGCCCGTTCGTTAACCCGAACGGCATGACAAGAAACTCGTAGTGACCGTAGCGAGTTCTAAATGCTGTCTTGGAGACGTCCTCATCCCGGACTCTCAGCTGATGATAACCAGACCTCAAGTCTATCTTGGAGTAATAACACGACCCTTGCAACTGGTCGAATAAGTCGTCTATGCGTGGAAGAGGATAACGGTTCTTCACCGTTACCTTGTTCAGTTCCCGGTAGTCTATGCACATCCTGAAGGTACCGTCCTTCTTTCTCACGAATAATACCGGAGCTCCCCAAGGCGAAGAGCTTGGACGAATGAAGCCCTTTTCCAAGAGCTCTTGTAGCTGCTTTGACAGTTCCTCCAATTCTGATGGAGCTAGACGATATGGTGCGCGAGCTATGGGTGCTGCTCCTGGAGCGAGCTCGATTTGAAATTCGACCTGACGATGAGGCGGTAGGCCAGGTAAGTCTTCAGGAAACACCTAAGGGTAGTCGCGTACAACTGGAATGTCTTCCAATTTCTTTTCCTTCACTGATGCATCTGAAACGAGTGCAAAGATTGCGGTGTGACCCTTCCGCAGACATTTCTGAGCCTTCAAGAAAGAGATGATGCCAACCACAGCACCACTCTTGTCGCCTTGAACTTCGAGAGGTTCTTGACCAGTACGGGGAATGCGAATAATCTTCTCACTGCATAAGATCTCTGCCTGATGTTGGGATAACCAATCCATCCCTATGACGATATCAAAACTTCCCAAGACTATGGGAATAAGGTCGATGGAGAAAGCTTGACCGGCTAAGACAATACTACAACCCCTGACTATTTGCGTGGCTTCTAAACATTTACCATTAGCTAGTTCTACGACGTGTTTGGTGTTTAGGGGGGTTGATGTACATTTTAACAATTTACTCATTTTCAAAGATATGTAACTTGTATCCGCACCCGAATCAAACAAAGCAGTAACATAAATGTTGTCGAGAAGAAACTTACCCATAACGACGTTGGGATCATTCCTGGCATCACCCTGTCCCAACACAAACGCGCGACCCCTTGCCTCGTTGCCGTTGTTGTTTCCCCCGTTGTTCTTGTTGCCATTGCCCTGATTGTTGTTATTGTTGTTGTTGTGGTTCCTGTTCAGCTGAGGACAGTGCCTTTTGAAGTGACCTTCAGCACCGCAATGAAAACATCCCTTATTGCCCTGTTGCTGATTTTGTTGCGCTTGTGGCTGCTGCTGATTCTGGTTCGCAGGCCGAGGGCTTCTACAATCCTTGGCCTCGTGACCCATCTTGAGGCATCTTTGACAGTGACCCTTGTTACACTGGCCACCGTGGTGTCTGCCGCAGTTGTTGCACTTTGGGAGGTTCCCACGATATCCGCCCTGCCTGTGACTACCAGAAGAGTGCTGACCAGGACTCTGGTAACTGTCAGTCTTTCGCTGCTGGGCCTGAGACTGAACTGAAGCTGATCCCTTGCTGGAATCCCCATCCCATTTTCTCTTACTGTCACTGGGAGTAGCAGGAGTAGCTGAAGTAGTAACGGTAGCAGTAGCGCTGATACGTTTAGGCAGCCTGTTCTGATCCACCGTCTGATCAGTGATGCGATGAGCGAGGCGTTGTATAACCTGGATGTTATCAAGATTAGCCTAAGTAACATGGCTCTGGATCTCTGGCGCCAACCCTTTGAGATACAACTCAATGCGCTTAACTGGAGGGTCCACCATAGTTGGACACAGCACGGCCAGTTCGTTTGACCTTTTGGTGTATGCTTCAATTTCGGACCCAGTCATCTTCAGATGGTACAACTCATCTTCCAGCTTATGGATGTCTTCCCGAGTGCAGTACTCTCTCTTGATCAGTTCCTTGAAATCATTCCAGGGTGTGGCGTTAGCAGCTGCCAACCCTAATATCTGAACTTGGGCGTTCCACCAAGTTAGTGCTATTCCTTCTAGCGTGCCAGTGGCGTATTTCACCCTGCGAGCCTCAGGGCATTCACACATCTCGAACACGGATTCGAGCTTTTCGAACCAGTGGAGGAGTCCAACCGCTCCTTCAGTGCCACTAAACGTACTTGGACGACAGTCCATGAAGTTCTTGAAAGTGCAGACAGGCTGCTGCGCGGGTTGACCTATTGTGTACGAATAGGACAAAGTTTAAACACGAGAGCTAGTTTAGGAGGGTAGGATCTAAAGATCCTAGTGTGTGCTATGACTACAGGATATACCTCCTGCTTGTGCGGCTGCAAGTGCCACAACAACTTGTTCGTTAATGAGAGCCGTCAACTGGGCTTGAGTCATGTTAATTCGTCCAGACATGATCTTCATAGTAAAAGTAGCGTAAGTGAGAATGGTTCGCGAGTAGTGCGATGACAGAAAAGTGTAAGCACATAGGTATTCTCATGCAATAGAGTCATGTGTATCTAAGCGTACTACGAGCAAAGTTCTATTCATTTCTAACAAACAGGTAATAAACATAAACCATATTACCTAAGATGTCGAGTCTTGCACGTGGAGCGAAGCGTCGTTGTGGATCGTTGAGAGCACTTTTCTGGTTATAGTCTGGTTTTAATAAAACGTTTTCCCATATTAAAACCTAGTTCTCTATAACCAATGGCTCTGATACCAATCTGTCACACCCCCAAAATCCACCTGCGGAGTATCACCGCTTGGGAGCGTGACATGACCAGGATCAAGCCACCAATCATATTGAACATGTAGTTAAATAGTAAAAGTTATCCATCAATACGAAAGGTGTTTATCAAAACCAACATAAGTAAATGTAGCGGAAGCATAATGTATAAACCCAAACATAAGTGTTAATGTTTGAAATGTCAATAGTATTTAATAATCATTCACGATCCTTTGCCCACAACGACCTGCTCCTCCTTGTGCAAGCTCCATTAGTACCTAAGGTCCTGCAAGGCATGCAGCAGAGAGTCAACAACTAGTTGAGCGAGTTCACAGTAAGTAAAAGCATAACAGTAAGTCCGTATGTAACATGTGGCTCTACTGGGCCGATATTGGTTTCTATTGGTGGGGGCTTCCCATGTTATTAATCCACTAGACTATGCGTTACCATAAGTGTTCTACATTCCCGAGAACAGTAATACGTACAAATTTACGTAGGATTTATGTAAGTATCCCTCACAACCGAGGATAGGGGTACGTGGGGGTTTACGTAGGTTTTACGTAAGTGCCTGACACAACCGAGGCAATAGTGAGTGTAAATTCACGTAGGTTTTACGTGAGTGTCCTTCGCAACCTGAGGACAGTGAGCAATACAAGTATACGTAGGTTTTACGTATGTGTCCTGCACAACCGAGGACGATGGTATGGTAGTCTAGTAATAGTGTCCGTATGAATCTATTCAACCTTATCCTTTCAATCCCATTCCCAACACCCCGGGAATCCCATGCCTTGGTAAGAGTGTGAACTCACCTTGGGTTACTCGGCAGATACACAAAAAGGGTTCTTGAACTAAGGGTGGTCAACCACGTCCTAACAGGGTTACCACACAAGTCAGGCTTTGACTCAAGTGATACACGTATAAATCATACAAGTTAACACGTTACTAACACGTATTGATCATGGCAACCACGTAACAACCATAACATAACAGTCTCAACTTGTGCGACTCGGATGGTTGGGCCATCAAGCTTGTGCGAGCCCAACCATCTTGTGCGATATGAACGTCTAAGCCCAACAATACCCCGGCCCAACGTGTAAGTGACAAGTCTAACATATCCGGCCCAAATAACAAATCAACAACATCTTGTGCGACCCGGTTAACCTTGTGCGACCCGGTTAACCTTGTGCGACCCGGTTAACCTTGTGCGACCGAGTTGGGTTGTGCGATCCGGACAGTTATGCGATCGGGATTGGGCTTGTGTGATCCGTACCAGCCCAATCCAGTATGTATACCCAGCCCAACTTATTAAGTAACTTGTGCGATCCAAGGGATCTTGTGCGTTCAGGTTCAAAATCCGAATATTAAGCCATTCGGTTACAATTCATTCAACAGTTTCCTTTTACAACAATCAATTAACATAATTCCAAATATTCGGTTAACCTAATGTCGATCAAACAGGCCATTACATCATGAATTCGTATGAACCCTAATCCGATTCAACATGAACAGTATTCAAAACACTTAAACATATAATCTAGATTCGTGTTCTTGATCCCTAACATCAAACATGTGAACAATATCCATCCGAATAACATCATACAACAGCCGATTAACACCCATCTGGTTCTAAAACAATACATAACCCATTCATACAATCAACCCTAACAACACGTGGAACCATATCATCATTCATCCGGTAACAAATCACAGCCGATTTCTATGTGTTTAGCTCTATATCATGCAATCCAATTCGTAAGAACATAATCAAACATGTAAATCAAGAGCCCTAGATCATCATGCGAGGCTATTGTAACACACACCAAAACATCAACAACAATTAATCAAACACTAACTGATTGTAGGTGATGCAAGAACAAATCCAAACCGTGCGCCTTGGGTGCTGTCGGCTTCGAGAGAGAGAGAAAGGGACGAGAGAGAGCTAGAGTTCTTGTGTGTGTATTGTGTTTTGTAAAAAGTGTGAGGTAGTTACCCTACCCCAAGTGTATACGAGTAGAGGATGGGCCGAACCCAAACCTGGGCCGCCCTATAGTCTGATTACAAGCAATGCGGCCCAAAGGGCTTGTGCGATTGATTGAGTAATGTTGTGCGGTTCGGGTTCTACGTATCATGTACACATATTACACATAGCATTCATATAACATATCATGCATTCATTCAATTAATATAGTTCACGTAAGCATATAACGTTACACAAGATAAGTTCGAAATACGAGTTGTCACACCCTGGAACGTCTATTGGGCTTTATAGTACGCGAATGGTGATTTGCGGGAAACCTGACAAGCGATAAACGGTAACGAACTGACACCGGATGAAATACTGACAATGCCCACAAATAAGAGTTTTATACATATATTTTGTACACATGAATTTATTTGCGAAATTTAACTGCTTCTGAACGCCACGGAACGCACACGTGAACGAAAAACGCGACAGTAAGAACGCACCGACAACGAAACGAAAGCATCAGACTCGTTTATTAACTTGAAAAATAGAAATATTATGATATATTTATCTTCGTTGTCAAATTTTATTACTCGTAGTTGAAACGGATCGAAAAACGGACTAGAAACGACAACCAAAGCACTATACGCGATTTTAACGCAACTGACAAACGTACGCGTCAAACATCGACTTCTGTGACAACCCGAATAACTATGGTTAGCAATACTTAAAATTCCACAACCTTTGGCGTATACTTTCACATTTGTTGTTTATTTTGTGCACCGCTAAATGTTTAGGTGTATGTGATTTGATTGATTAACTATACAAGTAACCGTTAAACAAGTAACAGTTAAACACTAGTATGTATCGTTGAGCTAACCTAGAAAACTAATTTATTTGGGCTGCGAGCTACTTGATATATTTGGGGCACACGTATTGGGCCACATTAATAATCGGAACCGAAGCTAAACCAAATAACCCCGGCCCAACTTCCTTGAAGCCCACGCGGGTACAAAACTCAATGGGTTTAGCCCACTTGTTTCGAATATATGCATGAATATGCATAGTTTTCATGCATCTCTCATATTTACACAATTATAACAAACCCTACCTTTCTTTTTCCAAACACGTGAACGGCAGAAACCCTCCCCCACATCGAGACAAATCTGACACTTTTGATACACCATCTTATTTAATCAATCGAGGCCACTACCATCTTATTTAATCAATCGAGGCCACTAACTTGTAAGTTCATAATTTTATTATTTGATGATTTTATTATTTGATGATTTTGTTATTTAATGATTTTGTTTATGTGCGATCAAATCAAACAACAATATTTGGTGTGTATGTGAAACCATGGCCAAGGTTGTCGGCCATTTTCTTGAAGTGGTCCAATCATATAAGAGGGTCCAATCAATTAGAGGGATCTTTAGGTGGTATCTAATTAATGTTGTCAAAGTGTGTGATGATCGTATGCATGGATCGATGTTATTATTGATAAAAGGATAAGTGATTCAGATGTGCATGATGTTAAATAACTGTTGCTAATGTAGTTCGATGTGTGGGCATATAGGATAATATGTATGACTAAAGACCACTCACATAGATCTGATTGGGCCGCACCATAATAGCATGTGACTGCCTTATCTTTTAGTCTTATTCTATGTATGTTGGTTAATTTTGATGTATGCCTTTTGTTAAGCCTAACCGATTATATATTAGTAGTTGAGTGGTCCAATAGTATTAAAGGGAAATGGCCTAATAAAGTGATATCTTTGACTAAAAAGTGACGGCACATGTGTTTGATCTAATCAAACAAATATTGATATTATAAATAATGTTGTAAGTAAAAGGATATCATATGTATTAAATGAAGAGATGATGTTTTGCTTGTTGGAATCGAAATCTGTGTGAAGAATTGAATTGGTAATATGTGGAGTATTGTTTTGGGCAATAAATGTTATCGGACCACTTTAGCTATTCGAAAACATCTAAACTGAACTGGGCCGCATAACAGCCGAGCAACACCACCGGAATGGGCTGGGCCAGATGGGCCAGCCAGCTCTTTTATTATATGTTATGTTGGGCTGTTATGTTGGATAGATGTTTTGTCGGGTTTGTCAGGACTTGTGACCCGCACATACAACTTGCGAGCACTTGAACTTGGGCCGGAAGTCAACTGGGCCGCAGCGGGGCTGGGTTTAAGAGTGGGTCACAATGTGGGACGGGTCGAGCTAGGAGACATAGGGCCGAAGCCTAGTGGGCCGTACAGTTAAAGTATTAAGTTAGAGTTTACATTGGGTTTTATATGCTAAGTTGGGCTTAATTGTGTAGATATACTAATTGGGCCGTATTGGGTCAACCCTTGCCTTACATAGGGCCGATCTATAGGGTGCACATCAGGAGGGTTTGTTTAAGTGTTCATGAAATGTGCTGACTAATTGTGTATCATTGATTTGTATGTTGTACCCTTTCGGGTATCAACGGACTAACTGTTGCATGATTGGTGCATATGAAGTAATGTGACGGATTGACTTATGAACCAAGTATATGCTAGAGATTACTTGATTAACTGTTATGACATGAATCATACGTGTATACTGCATGTGCCTTAGTTGTGTATTATGTGAATAAGGAGTACATGAATTAATTGTACGTGGAATGTGTGGATTATGTGCACTCGAAACTGATTAATGTCGGTAACCATGATAGGACGTGTGTAAGCAATTGACAAACAAGTAACTAATCATACCGAGCAAACCAAGGTGAGTTCACACTTTTCACAAGGCATGGGATTCCCAAGGGTTGGGAATGGGTAAAGGATTTAAACTGAAACTGCGTGATCTCCTGGTTTGGAACACGTACACACCCTCTGTATTGAAGGGTGACAACATGTGATAAGGAATTGATTTGGAACCTACGTGATCTCCTGGTCTAGGGATTTCGTACACACCCTCTTTATTGAAGGGTGACAACACGGATACTAGACCAAAATCTCTATCATGAAGTCCCTCTTTTTTATATCGACTTAATCGTCGGGCCAATGGCGAACGGGTCATTAGTTAGATAGCGCTATTTAGGTTTGACAAGCCTCACACCGTGCCGAAGAGGACGGGCGTGAACTAATGGATCTGGGCACTAGTCAATGATGATAGACATTAACGTCAGGGCACCAACTTACTTTAGTCAGTGGTCGATATGGTAAACGGGTCTAGTGTTTCACATGAGGAAGCCCACACTAGTTATGGTTTGGGAAAGAAGGAACTGGTTAATCATATTTTCAACTATGGGGTAACCCCCACGGCTAGTAAGCCAGCTAAAGACAAACTATGTTTTCGGTAACAACTTAAAACGAACACCCAACTGTGAACTCGCTCAACTTTGTTGTTGATTCGTTGTTACATGCCTTGCAGGCCTCTAGGTGCATATTGTTGGAACTTGCTATCTGGGAAGCTGGAGTGGTCATGGGTCGAGATACATGGAATCGCAACACAAGACTAACGGATTTTACTTGTGGTTTATAAACACTTAACGAATGAATTATGCTTCCGCTGTACACTGTAATTTATTTGTAATGTTGTAATACTTAACGTTAATAAAAGAAAGTTTTATTAAAATATACCTATGAGTTCAATATGATTGGTGGCTAGATCCTGGTCATGTCACGCCTCCTGCGCTGATACTCCGCTAGTGGATTTTGGGGGTGTGACAGATTGGTATCAGAGCCATTGGTTATAGTGAACTTGGTTTTATTTAAAAAGGGAAAAGCGTTTTTGTAAAACCAGACTATAACCGAACAGTTCTGAAGACGTGAATACGACCATGACACTCAGCTCCAAATTGCAAGGTTCGCCTCTCGTATACTCATTGTACTGCATAACTAGTGAACACCTACATATAATATTGCATGTGATTGCACGTTTAGCACAACAGTATGAATTCATGTACACTTGCATGTGTTATGTGACTGATAGGGTGGTGTTTCCCTAAACCTTCATGACTTACGTTTCGTGATACTCTTTGTTTGTTACTTGAGTTTGAGGAGCCATTTGACATGAGTTAAGAGGAGCTAAGATGAGCATGCAAATCACAATATTATTGTGGGTGCACACATAATAATAATGTGGGGTGCATGTGAGTCCCAGGGACGCTTAACAAGTGGAAAGGGGGTTCCATTCCGTCATATGGTCGATGTGAAACATAACAAACCTATAGGGGTCATAGCAGCGATTGTCCCCTACTCGAACGTGAACTTTTCATTCATCTCTAGATCCCTTCGAATCTCGATGCTATCGAGTATTACCTGAACACCCATCTGAACTCAGCGAACCGTGTAGAATGTTAGTTGCTTATACGAACGTCCATGTGTTGGATGTCGCAGCATCGAATGATTGATCGATATCTTTCTCACCTTTCTTCGCTTGCTGGAACTTAACGTATTGACGCCTCAGGTTCTGAAGTGCGATCACTTCTGCAACACTCCCGCAACATACTGGGTATTACTCGAACCACTTGCAACATCGATGGACAGGAAGATGAGCGTAGCACTTTACCGACCTCAGTACTTTGACGACCCTGATTACCGGCAATGAGCACCAGCGAATTGGCTTCAAACGAATCCTTAACCCTTGTCAGCGACCCATGGGAGTCAATTCTTACAAAGCAATCGAGGCATAAGTGATGATAATTGACCTTAGTGTAGTATGCGTAACTACCAGCACAGTGAGTAACGCGTTAGGATGTGGCGGAATGTGAAAAGATGGACTCTGATGGTGAAGTATCATAGGGCTTCATTTCGAGCAACGACATTGGGAGCAGCAGTCGCAATGACAACAAGGTATTCGTAACCCTAGCCTACAGTAAGGAAATAAAAGTGCCTACAACATGGATTGGCCTTGGTTAAGTTAAGACGACAACGATCAAAGGAACAACGACAGTACTTGGAATCCTTGTAATGAAAACAGCAACACCAGAAATGATGCTCTTGGAAGGGCATTTAGAATTGGCGTGGGCGACGTCAGGGCTTTAATGACATGGTAGCTAGTATGAGTAGCAATCCGCTTCGTCTCTGTTCTGTTTGACCCCGATGCTCCCGAGAGTTTGAATCTGTTGTGGAATCGGCTGATGGCTAGACGATGGAAACCTCATATGATCGTTGGGATGCAAGCACGACCTTGTGGGACAAGTGTTCGACATCGACCTTTCTTCTGTTATTCTTGATAGATGTACCCCGTGAGAAGACAATTCTACGTATCCCTCTCCTTCGTGGAGGATTGTTATATATTCCAACGCGTCAGGGTGGCGCAATGGTTAGTGGTATGTCAGCAATGAGAGCCAGGAGTGTCTACGGAGGGATTACCCACTATGTGGCAACTGTTATAGACGTGAGGATCGAGGATCCACCAGTTGCTCGTGATTATCCTCCATGTGCTGCCCGAGGAACTTCCAGGATCATCTCTACAACTGTTAGGTAGGAACTCAGTTTGACCTCACGTCGGAGGCAGTTCTAACTACTCGTACCCCTTACCGTTTTGCACCAGGAAAGTTGCAGGGGCTGTTTAACCAACTACAGGAACTACTTGACAGGAGTTTTCGCTTTAAGGAGCCCTCGCTATACCCATGAAGAGAAGTCTTTTCGTATGTGTACTGACTGTCGAGAACTCAACAAGGGGACAATCAAGAACCGTTTGCCTTGACCGTGTATTGACAACCCGTCGACCAGTTGCGAGGAACAAGCTTCCATTTGAGGATTGGCTAGTGAACGAACTATCATCAGATGGAACCCCAAGAGGAGAATGCTCTTAGAATAGCATGTCGAACGCAATGCAGTCATTTCGACTTTGTACATCATGATCATTGAGTTGATCAACACATCAGCAGCTTTAGGGATCGCATGAATCGACAGTATTTGTTGACAAGGTTCTAAATCCTGACCCGGAGAATGGAACGCCATGGGTGGCATTTGTATCTTATTTTAGAACTTCTAAGGGAGGAGCCACTACGCGCAAAGTGTTGTTAAATGTAATTTCTGGGTTCGAGAGGTACTTTTAGACATATTATCAGCGAAGCGGGAATGCACGTGGATCTCACTAAGATCCGTCTTGGTTGGAAACCGATCGACACCAAAGAGTCCTTCGAGGATACAGCAATTTCTTGGTCTCGCTTGATATCATCGCAGATAAATCGCAGGATTTTCAAAGCTCACGCAGCTTAAATCTCTCTAGCACAGCAGGGTGATGTGTTCGTGAAAGACAGAACAGGAAGACGTCTTTTCAGCTTTTGAATCCCAACTCTGTAATGCACTCAGCATCGTCTTTACCTAAGAGTACGAGCGATCTAGTGGTATACCATGACGGTTCGAATCAGAGTCCCAGTTATACACCGACACGACGCGACACGAGAGAGTGATGACTTACGTGGTGGAGTTACAAGAGGAACTGCACGACACACAACTGGCGGTGAAAACCGTGGTCTAGGGATTTTAGGTGAAGGCATTACTTAGACGGTACTAGATGTGTTATTTAGACCGATCACAAGGGCCTTCCGTGTACCTTGGTTTCGGCAGAGCTAAATCGGTTAATGGCATCGCTGGAGGGAACTTTTGGATTATTATAACCATGAAACTTGAACGTGCACGAGCTTTGCAGCTCACTATCGACTCTAACTTACCTGATCCGACTCGCCCTGTTCAAACTGGAGAACTGAAGGAAGAGGATTTTCAACTCGAACCCATGCGGGGCATGGAGAAGCAACCTGGGCAGGTCAGACGATATTCACCACCCCATGGAACGAGTGTGGATCTCATTATGCAGTAACTGTAGGAAATTTGTGTTGAGCAAAGCACATCGGCTTCGATATTTTAGTCGTATGGGTTTTGATGAGAGGCATTAGGATTTATAAACCTTGTACTGGTAATCGGGCATGAAGGCGCACCTAGCGAGGTATGGGAATGATGTTCGATTTGTGGGAAAGCCAAGGTGAAGTGATAGCAACCAGAAACACCTATATGAAAAGTGAAAACAGACTGCCATGGATTTGGTCGCTAGTCTACTTACAACTCGAAATGGAAACAATATCACCTAGATGATCGTTGATTGTCTCGCGTAACCAGCACACGTTTTAGCCATCAAGGAAACGGATAAGTTTTCTACACTTGCAGTCATCTACCTGAAAGAAGTGGGTGCTAGGCACGGGGTGCCAACCTCCATTATCTCTGATCGCAACCCACAATTTACATCTGATTTGTGGCAAGCGATGCACAAATCCTTTGGCTCACGTCTAGACATGAGCACATCATATCATCCACAGACGGATGGGCAGACTGAACGCACCATCCAAACTCATGAGGACATGCTTCGAGCATGTGTAATCGACTTTAGCAACGGCTGGGAAGGACACCTCTTTTTAGTGGAGTTTTCGTATAGCAACTGTTACCACACCAGCATCCAAGCTACTTTGTTCGAGGCATTGTACGGGCGTAAGTGCCGATCACCTCTTTGTTGGGCAGAAGTTGGAAACAGCTAAAGCACTGGCCCAAAACTCGCCGTAGACACAGCAGAGAAGATTGCTCAGATACGACAACGAATGGCGGCAGCTCGTGACCGTCAGAAAAGCTACGCTGATAAGCGTAGGAAACCACTCGAGTTCCAGGTTGGGGGATCGAGTGCTATTTAAAGTCTCACCTTGGAAAGGTGTAGTTCATTTTCGTAAACGAGGCAAACTCAACCCGCGATATGTTAAACCTTTTGAAACCACGGAGAGAATTGGCAAGGTGGCCTACAGATTAAATCTACCCGAAGAACTCGATGGAGTTCACAACGTATTCCATGTGTCGAATCTGAAGAAGTGTCTGTTAGATGAAACCCTCATAGTTCCTTTCAAGGAGCTCACCATCGACGAACAGTTGCGATTGGTCGAAGAACCAGTGGAAATCTTAGACCGGGAGGTCAAGATTCTCAAACGCACCAGGATACCTATTGTTCGGGTTCGTTGGAACTCCCGTCGTGGCCCAGAGTTTACCTGGGAATGAGAAGACCAAATGAAACACAAATATCCCCAGTTGTTCCAGATCAATGAAACCACTACTGAGGCTGAAGCTACTGCGGAATTTTGGGACGAAATTCCAAACCAACGGGGGGATGATGTGACACCGCAGGAAAACCAGGAAAACTATGCAACCTAACTAGCTTCCTCAGTAACTACGTGCTAAATTTCGGGACAAAATTTCTTTCAAGTTGGGGATGATGTGACAACCCGAATAACTATGGTTAGCAATACTTAAAATTCCACAACCTTTGGCGTATACTTTCACATTTGTTGTTTATTTTGTGCACCGCTAAATGTTTAGGTGTGTGTGATTTGATTGATTAACTATACAAGTAACTGTTAAACAAGTAACAGTTAAACACTAGTATGTATCGTTGAGCTAACCTAGAAAACTAATTTATTTGGGCTACGAGTTACTTGATATATTTGGGCCACACGTATTGGGCCACATTAATAATCGGAACCGAAGCTAAACCAAATAACCCCGGCCCAACTTCCTTGAAGCCCACGCGGGTACAAAACTCAATGGGTTTAGCCCACTTGTTTCGAATATACGCATGAATATGCATAGTTGTCATGCATCTCTCATATTTACACAATTATAACAAACCCTACCTTTCTTTTTCCAAACACCTGAACGGCAGAAACCCTCCCCCACATCGAGACAAATCTGACACTTTTGATACACCATCTTATTTAATCAATCGAGGCCACTACCATCTTATTTAATCAATCGAGGCCACTAACTTGTAAGTTCATAATTTAATTATTTGATGATTTTGTTATTTGATGATTTTGTTATTTAATGATTTTCTTTATGTGCGATCAAAACAAACAACAATATTTGGTGTGCATATGAAACCATGGCCAAGGTTGTCGGCCATTTTCTTGAAGTGGTCCAATCATATAAGAGGGTCCAATCAATTAGAGGGATCTTTAGGTGGTATCAAATTAATGTTGTCAAAGTGTGTGATGATCCTATGCATGGATCGATGTTATTATTGATAAAAGGATAAGTGATTCAGATGTGCATGATGTTAAATAACTGTTGCTGATGTTGTTCGATGTGTGGGCATATAGGATAATATGTATGACTAAAGACCACTCACATAGATCTGATTGGGCCGCACCATAATAGCATGTGACTGCCTTATCTTTTAGTCTTATTCTATGTATGTTGGTTAATTTTGATGTATGCCTTTTGTTAAGCCTAACCGATTATATATTAGTAGTTGAGTGGTCCAATAGTATTGAAAGGAAGTGGCCTAATAAAGTGATATCTTTGACTAAAAAGTGACGGCACTTGTGTTTGATCTAATCAAACAAATATTGATATTATAAATAATGTTGTCAGTAAAAGGATATCATATGTATTAAATGAAGAGATGATGTTTTGCTTGTTGGAATCGAAATCTGTGTGAAGAATTGAATTGGTAATATGTGGAGTATTGTTTTGGGCAATAAATGTTATCGGACCACTTTAGCTATTGGAATACATCTAAACTGAACTGGGCCGCATAACAACTGAGCAACACCACCGGAATGGGCTGGGCCGGATGGGCCAGCCAGCTCTTTTATTATATGTTATTGATGTGTGTAAAATGCAACATATAAATCACATCAATTAAGGCATAAAACTAACCCTTTTTAAGTACTAATGTTGGAAAAAGAGTGTTTTTGTCTTCCTTTTGTATTTTCAGGATAAAATGAGCTCAAAATCACAAAAGAAGCAAAAAGACAACTAATTCTACCATACATACAAGAAAAGGAACAAAAGTGGACTGCCCGGACCCTCAATGGCACCTCCCAAGGCAAAGGAGAAGAAACAGAGTCTGAACACGCCCCGTGTCCAGCGAACACGGGGGCGTGCCCATGAAGCAGCAGAAAAGACAAACCAGTAGAAGCTTCCATTGCCCACCACGGGGCCGTGTCAAGCGGGCACGGGGGCATGGTGAAAGTACAGCAGGCGCATTAATTGTAATTCGCAATTACAATTAATGAAGAGAGAGAAAGTCAGACGGGCACGGGGCCGTGTCCAGCCTTCTGTTCAGCCTATAAATAGAGGAGCTTGGCTTCATTTTCTCTCATCCCTTGGCACACCACCTCTCTCACACTTCATCCACCACCCACCACCACCATAACACCATCATCCACCACCATCATCCATTGTCCATCGTAGAGTGTGTGAGTCGTCTCGGGATCCAAGATTGATCGTAAGAGTTCTTGACAATCAAGGCCATGTTTGCCTAAGTCTCTTACATCACTTGGTGAAGACAAGTGTTTAGTATAATACTTTTTATTTTTAATCTTTTGCACTTTTTATTTGGTTTTGTATTAATGACTTTAATAACTAGTTACTTATGTTGAAGGTGATCTTTCCTTATCGTTTGTCCGTGGTGTCTTGGCATTATTTTACTGTCTATATAAAATAAAAGATTTTCACCATTCATATCTCCACGGTCTATATGGAGGTATGTTGGCTACCTGGTCGGGGGTTAAGGGAATGGTTTGGTAAGGGTCTTGCCCTTGTTCAGCGTTTAGAGGTCCTGCTTGGGACCTGGGTCAAATTTAGTAGGATCTCCTTCAATGCCCATAGGTATTGGATGGCGGGGATCCAAACTCTTTGACCCCCTCATAAGTTAACTACTATTAATACTATAACCCGGCTATTTAGGACTGTATCCCTGCTAACTCAGACTACTTAGCCGAGGGTAACGTCACCGCCAAAAGCGGGGCCTACCACAATTTGCATTAATAACTTAATTCATTATCTTTCAATAATCCGACCCTTTAGGATTGTATCCTTGCTGACTCAAACTACTGGGTTGAGGGTAACGTCGCCTTCAAAAGAGGGGCCTACTACAATAACTAAGATAATCTCTTAAACAAGTGCAAAAGTGCAAAAATAATCAAAGGTTATACTAATACACGTGTCGGATCCAAGTGATTCATCTTGTCTATCTGTTTTTATTTTATTTTTATTTTCAGCATTTAGTTAGTTTTTATTTTTCTTAGTTTAAAACATTTTTCTAACTTTTTGATTTGATTAGACGTTGAGGATAAACCGGTATTAAAAGCTCTTGTGTCCTTGGACGACCTCGGTATCTTACCAACACTATACTACGTCCACGATGGGTGCACTTGCCCATATGTGTGTTTAGTGTTAGTAAATATCGTGTTTTATAAATTTAAAACTTGGCTAAAAGTGTAAAAAGGGGCTTAAATATACATCAAAATTATATTACACTACACACGCATCAAGTTTTTGGCGCCGTTGCCGGGGACACAAGGATTTTAAGAAAGTTAGGAATCAACGGCCTAATCATATTTTTATTTTTCTTTAATTTTTTAGGATTTTTTCTTAGATTTTTAGCTTCTGCAGAGCTCAACACGGGGCCGTGCCCGCTGAACACGCCCCGTGCTCAATCATTGGAACTGGCAATCCTGTTTTAAGTCAGACAGTAGGCTGAACACGGGGCCGTGTCCACTCAACACGCCCCCGTGCCCAAGATTCAGTTGCTGAAAACAGAACCGTTAGATCCCGGCGGTTGGTAATTTCTGACACAAACATGAGTGATAGTAATTCTTTTTACTTTCGGCACTCTTATGGTTTGTGGTGTCGAATATGTGGAGGCGAACATGAGGAATTAAAATGTTTTTTTCTCACTTATAGGCCCCACTATATAGACCCACCGATTCCTTGTAACCTTAAGAGGGGCGAAAGTAAAAATAAGCACTATTTCTCCCTCGAATGCGCCCGGCCAGATATTCTAGGAGAAATGCTCCTTGACGAGTTATTTCAACTAGAAGAACTACTTCTCAATTGGTCAAAAGAGCTTAGGAAGGATTTTTTAGATCCATCCCAAGATGATGACCATGAGGAAATGTTGGAACCGCATTCCGACAACCTCGTTGCTCCCGAAAATACCTTCATACCTAGAAAAGACGTGGACGATAGTCGTCCCTGTGCCGATTGTGCCGTGAAGGACTCCCCATCGACTTCGTTCGGTGCATACATAGACCTGAGCGATTCGGCATACACCTTCTTTAACGAGAGCCCGGGAAAGGGTTGGACTTTTCCACCTAGAATGAAAATAGGAATTACCCTCACCAACAACCTCTTGCGTTCTCGCCTTAGTATAGGACAATTAAGGTATCTTAGGCACTTTGGGTTGTTCCAACAAGTCAAGAGCCACCCGATATAGATTAGCTCCTTAGTAGGGACAAAACTTCATAAAACAGCTTTCCGACACGGGGCCGTGCCCGGCCAACACGCCCCCGTGTCCACCATAAGATTCCCTTCTGATCAGAACGTCAGAATACGGACAAACTGTGTCAGAATTTTATCTGCACACGGGGCCGTGTCCGGCGGACACGGGGCCGTGTCCAGCAGGCTGTCGTTTTCTATAAATGCAGCCAAAAATCCTGCACATTTGGACCAACTTGGGACAGAGATTTGAAGGAATCTTCTCTCAAACAATCCTAGGTAAGTCTAAAAGAAGTTTCCAACAACCCATCTTGTCCTTTACTCTTCTAGACATTTCCTTCTTCTTCATCTTTCTTCAAGAACTTCCATGAAAAGTTTGAATTTTCAATCTTTGTGGTAGGGAACAATGAGTTTTGATCATGGAATCTTGGTAAAAACATGTTATGTAACATTGTTTAGAGTTATTTACTGTCAAAAAGCTTGCATAAACTCAGGAAATAACTTAAAAACCCAAGATTCCTTGCTCCAAAATTCTGCAGAAAGATGAACACGGGGCCGTGCTCAATGAGCACGGGGCCGTGTCCAGAAACTGTTTCGTCATATAAACTGCTTTTGGTTTATTTTTCGTAGAATGGCGAGTGAAAACAGCGAAACATCATCCGTTCATTCCTCAAACAGCCGAAGGGGAAGGAGGCCCTCCGTTGAAGCTACACTTGTGCACTACGTGATAGCATTGAGGGAAGCTCTCGACGAAATGACGTCAGTAGAGGAGGTCCTCATTGACCGTATTAACGATCTTACAATGGGACTTGAAAGCAGCTTCCAAGAGATTAACCTTTTGCACCAAAGGTTAAACATTTTGGTAGCACCTCCTATGGAACCAGTCCTTCCACAACAAGACTGGAACTTGGCACTCGGTGTTACCAACCCTACCGGGTGGGGAGACTTTCCCGCAGAACCTCCCATGGAAAACCCACAAGAAGTTCCAGCGGAAGTTGAAACTCCTCAAACTAATGCGAACGAGCCCTCTTTTCTCCTTCCAAGGGAGGTAGAGGAGTGGCTTGCCGACATATGAGGAGAACCACACCCGGAAGTAGGAGTTCTACAAAGCCTTATCTAACCAAGATTAGTAGCTTCTTGGAAATTTTGCTAAATTAAAATAAAACATAGGGCTAGAACTCCATAAGTTTAATATTTATGTAATTTTTATCTTTATCTTTATCTTTATCTTTATGTAATGTCTCTCTATGATTAGCAATGTTATGATGATTTTTAAGATTGATGGTTATTTTGAGAATAAAACACACTCATGGTGGTAATGGATGAAAAAGGGAACGAGAAAAATGGAACCATGCACGAAGAACAGAGCAACCCGACAAAAATCTCCATCACAGAAGGCTCAACACGGGCCGTGCCCAACCAACACGGCCCCGTGCTGAGCCCCTGCAGAAAATCACCCAGTTCAGGTAACTGGACACGGGCCGTGTTCAGCGGACACGCCCCCGTGTCCAGGCTTCTGTTTCAATTCTCTAATTTTTGTTACTGGCACTTGACCACGGGGCCGTGCCCGGTCAACACGGGGCCGTGTCCAGGATGCCAGTAACACAAAACTTTGCTTTTAAACCCACTTTTACACATTCTAATCAACCAAAAACATTATTTTTGGACACATTGAGGACAATGTGTAATTTAAGTGTGGGGGGATGCTAAAACCTTGAAATTTTGCAAAATCCTAAACACAAGCCTTACACAAAACTCTATTGGAACCGCTAAACACCCCAAATTTTTTCAAAAACTTTTTTGTCTTAGTTTAAGTTGGGAATAACAAGTTCTAAAAAGGTTATATTTTTACAAGTTTACAACCGATAACGTCGTGATAAAAAAAAAAAGAACCAACATAAGAAAATTATGAAACGGCATAACAAGTCTAGTTAAAAATTCGATTATATATACTTGGTCACATAAAAACCCATTCCCACAAAAGTGAGTTTTGAGCCTTTATTGAGCATAAAAATATACATATTTAGACTAAATGCTCATTTTTCGTTTCTTGTGTGAATAGCCGCTTGGTTCTTACAAATCTAGAACTTGCCACGACGATACATTCCCGGTCCTTACCAACTTAAACCCAAGTAAGTAAATGATGGAGGGATTAGGACTAACCATTTTTCTTTCAAAACCATTATTTTTCATTTTTTTTTATCACCTACCCAAAATCCCCCTAGATAGCCCCTTTGAGCCTAAACCTTCCATTTCATTACCCCAAAAACCCTTTTTACCCACCAAAAACCTTTTTATTTTTTTCACCCTTTATTTTAGTAACAAGCTCGCTTTTTCGTAAACTCACCTTTTTATGTGACGATCAAAAAAAAAAATAGTGATGAAGTAAAAAACAAACAAAAGCTATATAAAAGCTTGTTTAGAGAAATACTTCAAAAATAAAAAGTCACTAAAAACAAGGTACTTCACGAAAACCGACGCTTGTTACGATTTTCGCCCTTTTTACTAACCATTAACCCAACCACCCACCTTTAACCCAAGCCTAACCCTTCACCCAAAAGTCCTCTTGATATTTACAAAGGTAAAAAGTTAAAAAGGAGGAGGATTGATTGCTTGCCAAGCCTATGGAAGGCATAAGTTCAGTGCCGCTCTCGAGTGATTCACTAAAAATATACACCTTCGGCCGAGTGTTGAGTGATCTCCCGTGAGGTATGTGAACTTGTATATAAATGGAATTTTAATAAGGCATGTTATGCCCAAATAAGTAATTTATCTTATGAAAAGTTCAAATAAATCATAACGAATAGGATTGTAAATAAATAAAAATAAAACTTATAAAGACCTTGGATTCCCGACACTCTAGGACAAGCTAAAAAAACTTCTCTCCTACCTATTCCATTTGGGAGTGTAAGCCACATTTAAAGAGTTTTGCTTGAGGACAAGCAAAAGTTCAAGTGTGGGGGTATTTGATGTGTGTAAAATGCAACATATAAATCACATCAATTAAGGCATAAAACTAACCCTTTTTAAGTACTAATGTTGGAAAAAGAGTGTTTTTGTCTTCCTTTTGTATTTTCAGGATAAAATGAGCTCAAAATCACAAAAGAAGCAAAAAGACAACTAATTCTACCATAAATACAAGAAAAGGAACAAAAGTGGACTGCCCGGACCCTCAACCGCACCTCCCAAGGCAAAGGAGAAGAAACAGAGTCTGAACACGCCCCGTGTCCAGCGAACACGGGGGCGTGCCCAGGAAGCAGCAGAAAAGACAAACCAGTAGAAGCTTCCATTGCCCACCACGGGGCCGTGTCCAACGGGCACGGGGGCGTGGTGAAAGTACAGCAGGCGCATTAATTGTAATTCGCAATTACAATTAATGAAGAGAGAGAATGTCAGACGGGCACGGGGCCGTGTCCAGCGGACACGTGGCCGTGTCCAGCCTTCTGTTCAGCCTATAAATAGAGGAGCTTGGCTTCATTTTCTCTCATCCCTTGGCACACCACCTCTCTCACACTTCATCCACCACCCACCACCACCATAACACCATCATCCACCACCATCATCCATTGTCCATCGTAGAGTGTGTGAGTCGTCTCGGGATCCAAGATTGATCGTAAGAGTTCTTGACAATCAAGGCCATGTTTGCCTAAGCCTCTTACATCACTTGGTGAAGACAAGTGTTTAGTATAATACTTTTTATTTTTAATCTTTTGCACTTTTTATTTGGTTTTGTATTAATGACTTTAATAACTAGTTACTTATGTTGAAGGTGATCTTTCCTTATCGTTTGTCCGTGGTGTCTTGGCATTATTTTACTGTCTATATAAAATAAAAGATTTTCACCATTCATATCTCCACGGTCTATATGGAGGTATGTTGGCTACCTGGTCGGGGGTTAAGGGAATGGTTTGGTAAGGGTCTTGCCCTTGTTCAGCGTTTAGAGGTCCTGCTTGGGACCTGGATCAAATTTAGTAGGATCTCCTTCAATGCCCATAGGTATTGGATGGCGGGGATCCAAACTCTTTGACCCCCTCATAAGTTAACTACTATTAATACTATAACCCGGCTATTTAGGACTGTATCCCTGCTGACTCAGACTACTTAGCCGAGGGTAACGTCACCGCCAAAAGCGGGGCCTACCACAATTTGCATTAATAACTTAATTCATTATCTTTCAATAATCCGACCCTTTAGGATTGTATCCTTGCTGACTCAAACTACTGGGTTGAGGGTAACGTCGCCTTCAAAAGAGGGGCCTACTACAATAACTAAGATAATCTCTTAAACAAGTGCAAAAGTGCAAAAATAATCAAAGGTTATACTAATACACGTGTCGGATCCAAGTGATTCATCTTGTCTATCTGTTTTTATTTTATTTTTATTTTCAGCATTTAGTTAGTTTTTATTTTTCTTAGTTTAAAACATTTTTCTAACTTTTTGATTTGATTAGACGTTGAGGATAAACCGGTATTAAAAGCTCTTGTGTCCTTGGACGACCTCGGTATCTTACCAACACTATACTACGTCCACGATGGGTGCACTTGCCCATATGTGTGTTTAGTGTTAGTAAATATCGTGTTTTATAAATTTAAAACTTGGCTAAAAGTGTAAAAAGGGGCTTAAATATACATCAAAATTATATTACACTACACACGCATCAGTTATGTTGGGCTGTTATGTTGGATAGATGTGTTGTTGGGTTTGTAAGGACTTGTGACCCACACATACAGCTTGCGAGGACTTGAACTTGGGCCGGAAGTCAACTGGGCCGCAGCGGGCCTGGGTTTAAGAGTGGGTCACAATGTGGGACGGGTCGAGCTAGGAGACATAGGGCCGAAGCCTAGTGGGCCGTATAGTTAAAGTATTAAGTTAGAGTTTACATTGGGTTTTATATGCTAAGTTGGGCTTAATTGTGTAGATATATTAATTGGGCCGTATTGGGTCAATCCTTGCCTTACATAGGGCCGATCTATAGGGTGCACATCAGGAGTGTTTGTTTAAGTGTTCATGAAATGTGCTGACTAATTGTGTATCATTGATTTGTGTGTTGCACCCTTTCGGGTATCAACGGACTAACTGTTGCATGATTGGTGCATATGAAGTAATGTGACAGATTGACTTATGAACCAAGTATATGCTAGAGATTACTTGATTAACTGTTATGACATGAATCATATGTGTATACTGCATGTGCCTTAGTTGTGTATTATGTGAATAAGAAGTACATGAATTAATTGTACGTGGAATGTGTGGATTATGTGCACTCGAAACTGATTAATGTCGGTAACCATGATAGGACGTGTGTAAGCAATTGACAAACAAGTAACTAATCATACCGAGCAAACCAAGGTGAGTTCACACTTTTCACAAGGCATGGGATTCCCAAGGGTTGGGAATGGGTAAAGGATTTAAACTGAAACTGCGTGATTTCCTGGTTTGGAACACGTACACACCCTCTGTATTGAAGGGTGACAACATGTGATAAGGAATTGATTTGGAACCTACGTGATCTCCTGGTTTAGGGATTTCGTACACACCCTCTTTATTGAAGGGTGACAACACGGATACTAGACCAAAATCTCTATCATGAAGTCCCTCCTTTTTATATCGACTTAATCGCCGGGCAATGGTAAGCGGGTCATTAGTTAGATAGCGCTATTTAGGTTTGACAAGCCTCACACCATGCCGCAGAGGACGGGCGTGAACTAATGGATCTGGGCACTAGTCAATGATGATAGACATTGACGACAGGGCACCAACTTACTTTAGTCAGTGGTCGATATCGTAAACGGGTCTAGTGGTTCACATGGGGAAGCCCACACTGGTTATGGTTTGGGAAAGAAGGAACTGGTTAATCATATTTTCAACTATGGGGTAACCCCCACGGCTAATAAGCCAGCTAAAGACAAACTATGTTTTCAGTAACAACTTAAAACGAACACCCAACTGTGAACTCGCTCAACTTTGTTGTTGATTCGTTGTTACATGCCTTGCAGGCTTCTAGGTGCATATTGTTGGAACTTGCTATCTGGGAAGCTGGAGTGGTCATGGGTCGAGATACATGGAATCGCAACACAAGACTAATGGATTTTACTTGTGGTTTATAAACACTTAACGAATGAATTATGCTTCCGTTGTACACTGTAATTTATTTGTAATGTTGTAATACTTAATGTTAATAAAAGAAAGTTTTATTCAAATATACCTATGAGTTCAATATGGTTGGTGGCTAGATCCTGGTCATGTCACGCCTCCTGCGGTGATACTCCGCTAGTGGATTTTGGGGGTGTGACAACTTCCAACATTATTTTACGTGTTTTTGACCCTAAAATAACATTTTATGACATCCTAAAAAGTTTGGGTGCGAAACGGGTCGGGGAAACGCGATTGGGCCACACAAGAGACCATACACGCACTAATGGGCCTTGGGCCCAACCCACCTAAAAACCCTAAGTATATAAACTCCTCTTTCTCTCATTTTCTCAATTTGAAAACCTAGCCACCAAACACTTCCACTCTCTATCTCCCTTACACATATCCGGTGACCGGAATCCGGCCGGCCACCGGCGGAGCCGCGGCGGCGCCACCGCCGACGACGGTGGTCTGGCGCCAATTTCCGGCGAGCGAACGCGCGCGCCCCCTAAATCGCACCTTCTGAACACGATTCCTACGTCGGTTTTCTGATTTAAGCGACGGTGGTGGTAGTATGGACACCGACAGTCGTGACTCAAGATTCCCACTTCGGTGGTGGCAGCGAGGGGTGGTTCAAAGGCGGTCATTGTGCGGGAGATAAAAACGGCACGGGGGTGTTGGTGACGATGATGACGGCGCTGAGGTGTTGACGACGACGGCATCGGGGGCACCAAAGTTAGCTACAAGTAAAGGTGAAGCCACTGTCGTACGGTGGCTGTGGAACCGTGGTGGTGGCGGTGCTGGTGACGACGACAGGTGGCGGAACAAGAGCCGCAGCCGGCGGCGCTAGAGCCTGCCGACGGCATCAGTTGTGGTGGGTTTGGTTCGGGTTTCGGGGGTTGGGTCTACTCGGGTCAGTTTTCGGTTCGGGTCAACATGTCAAACCCGGTCAACCACGAGTCAAACCGGGTCAGATTTGGTGCTCGGGTTAACGGGTCAAACCGGGTCAGTTTTGGTGCTCGGGTCAACGTGGTCAAACCGGTCAACCGTGGTCAACTAGTCAAGGTGGTCTATTTCTGGTTTTGTTATCGACTCATACCACTCTACGCGTTCCTTGTAGTTTTTGTTGATGCAGATTTTGTGTCCGATGCTTGTCGAATAGATTAGTTTTACTTTACGCTGAATTTGTAATAGTTAGTGACACGGTCTATCGAACTTGTATAGACCCGCTCGTTTGAAGTGGTCAAACGAGAGGGTTATTCGTTTGACCGTGTGTGTTCGCTAGACAAATTATGGTTGTATAATGTTTGGTGTCGAAGGATAGGGCATCGAAGGATTGTGTATATCCTTCGATGAGCTCGAAAGATATCCATCGAAGGATGAAGATGGATCTCGAAGGATATGTTATCCTTTGAGGTATATGTGTATCTTTCGAAAGCTGAATGATCGACAGATGATCTATCGATCAGTCAGTTAGATCCTTCGACCATACAACCTGTGTTGGGTATAAATACCAACACCTTGTCATTTGCAACATAAGAGAGTTAGAGGAGGTTTGGTACCTCACCGGGAGAAATCACCACTTGATTTCTCCCTGGATGTATACTTCTTTGGTATTAGTTCGGTTATCATGTAATCGGGCCGACTTGTAATGTTTACTACCGGATTAATACAAAGTTTGTTTGTTTATCATCTCTATCTTCTTCCATCTATGAACATAATCATGAAAATCACGGTTTGGATCCCGAAACACGGACCTACAATTGGTATCAGAGCCGTGGCTCTTTTCCTTGTTAAAACCGGGTTTGTGCAAGACTTTGGTTGTGTTTGGACAAAAACTTTCTTGGCTTAGCACCCGTTTTTAGTGTGTTTCTTGCATTTCTAACCATAAAAACGTGTTCTAAACTAACCGGGTGTGTTACGGGAAGGTTTGGGTAACTTAAAAATCTTGTTTTGAAAGGGTTGCTATTTTTCCGGCCAAAATTCCGGTTGAATTCCGGTACTGGTTGTGGATAAGAAGCTTCCTTTTTGGGCAACTTTTTCAAAGTTGGTGAAAAGTTGGTGCAGAAACATCCCTTCTGCCGAAAGTTGGCTCACCAACCACATCAACCTGTCACCAACTTGTCAACGTCTGTGTCAGTGTGTCAGACGTAGTCGAAAGATACCTTTCGAACTCGAAAGATCATCCTTCGATCAAGGAGATTCGACAGATAACCATCCTTCGAACATCTTTCGAAGTCAGTGAGTTGTCTTTCGAGTCAAGGAATCTTTTCGAAAGATACATCCTTCGAGTTACTGTTTCCCTTCGAAAGATAAGGATCCTTCGTGTAGGAGAATCTTTCAAAGTGATTGTTCGAAACTCAACAGTGATCCTTCGAACACTGTTGATCCTTCGAACAAGTGTCATCTTTCGAGCATCTTTCGAGTCTTATCTGTTTAGACTTAACAGTTTGTGATTTTCAGGTCCTTCGATCCTAGATCCTTCGGCTGTTGTTATCCTTCAATCGTTAACATAGTTTGTGAAAATCAATTTTTTTAAAATCAATTTTCACCTAATATATTAATTATAAAATGGGAACAAACGGTCAATGGGATCCATCTGCGTGGACTACAACAACCTTGACTCCTCAGTCATCATCTACGCAATCATCAACCACGCAATCTGCGCCAGAGTTCAACAAAACTGCATGGATGCAGGCTATTACCCCAACTCAAGCTGCAATGATAACTGCAAATCAATGGGCATTGGTCACTAATCAAAGCAGCAGCATTCAAGCAATGATGCAGAACGATAGTGAAACTGGTACAAGCACAAAACCGCCAAAACTTAATCACATCAATGATTGGGGATGGTGGAAAGAAAGGCTGAGAACTTATGTTCAGGGGCAAGGTCAAGATCTATGGATGTGTTTCTTTACTCCATTTGAAAACGAGTTGGAAGTTGCAGGATCAAATCCAGAAACTTACAGCACGATGTCTGATGATGATAAGAAGAAGTTTGAATTGGAAAAGAAAGCATTCATGATTCTCACGCAAGCTCTTCACAGAGATATATACCACCAGTTTGTTTACTGTACAACAACTAAAAGCTTGTGGGATATGCTTACATTGAGATGTGAAGGAAACGCTCAATCAAGGAAGATCAAGCAAGAGCTGCTAAAGAAAGAATTTGAAGGTTTTACCTGCATGGAGAATGAAGGTCTAGTAGAGTTGTCTACAAGATTTCACCATCTGTTGAGTGAAATGTTTGCCTTCAGAGTCTCTGCCACTCCACAAGAAATGGTGAAGAGATTTGCTGATGGCTTACCAGCAAAGTGGAGCAGTTATCTTGAGATTCTCAAGGAAAACGGTGTTCTGGATACAATTACCGTTTATGAGCTAATTCAGAAGTTGGAAAACAAAGATGTTGAAGAAAAGCTCAAGGCGAAAAGAACAATCACTCCTCAGAATCCAGAGATGTATTTTGGGATTGCAGGTGGTATTACTGGAGAAAAGCCAGCTTCTCAGCATGCTAAGCTTCAAACAGCGTTCATCTCCAACACCGGACCTTCAACAGCTAATCAGTTTGATCCTTCAGCTTACACAATGATGTATTCAAGACCAGATTCTTCTTCTCAACAACAACAACAACAGACAGCTCAACAATTCACACCACCGCCTTTCATGGATCCTAACAGAGCTCAACAGCAACAACCACAACAGCAGGGATTTTATGGAAGTTCTTCAAGCTTTCAAGCTACTTCCAATCCGAACACTGTCAGATTGGATACTTCCAATTTTTCAAAAGTCAGTGTTGAGATAGCCAAGGAACATATGGAGATGTTGAACACCTTGGTTAGCGCCTACTGTGGGTTGGTTGCGGGTCAGATTGGAAATATCAACCTAACCAACGAAGATTATCAGCAGGTTGATAAAGAAGAGTTTGAGATGATGGATATAAAGTGGGCTCTTGCTAGTGCTATCCGTAGAGCTAAAGAGTTTATGGAGAGAACGGGGAGAACCAACTTGGAAAGCAACAACAACACCAAGTATGGTTTTGATAAGAATGCTGTCACTTGCTTCAACTGTGGTGAAAAGGGTCATTTCAAGCGGGAATGTCAGAAACCACCCAAGCAAGGCAATCAGAATCCTTTCAGGAATCAAAGACAGCCTCAGCAACAACAGAACAATTCTGACAGACAAATAGTCCCCGTGGGAGGAAATACATCTGGAACCACAAACTCTAATCCCCACAGAGGATTAGTTGTTCAAGCTGATGAGATTTGCAACTGGAATCTTCAGCTTGGTGAAGGAGGAAATGGTGGAACAGCATGTTATGCTAAGGTGGTTGAAAAGGTTGAAGAACCCGTGTCTGCTGGTGAATCTTCAGAAGATGAAGATAGCTCGGGTTACAGTGGAAGTATGGATGGAGAATCACTTGATGCTGGTGATTTATCAAGTGAGGCTTTAGATCTGGAGGTTGATGAGCTATTGGCTGATGCTGAAGCTTTATGCAAGAGAAGATCTATTCTTTGCCAGAAAGCTGCTGGAACTTCTGAGAAGCTTTCTCAATTTTTCTCTGAAGATGGATCTTTTTCTTTTCATACAGCCTTCATGGCTCATGTTGAAGGACAAACCTCTCAGGTATGTGATTCTAAACCTGACTCTATTTCTGCTGCTGTTGAATGTGCTAAATGTCTTGAATATGCAGAAAAGGAAAGTCTTTTTGAAATCACACACAAACACAATCAAGAATTGATTGTTGATCTTTCTAAAGCAACTGAGGCTAACTTGTTTTTAACAAGAAATGAAAAAGAGTTTAAAGCAACAATTGCGTCATTAAAACATGATGTTTCTGAACTTCAAAAGGCTGTTTTGAGAAAACAACATGCTAATAATAATTTGATTGACACAATTGAAAAACAAATGGTAGAGTTAGCTACAGCTAGATGTGAATGTGAAACAATCAAGCAGAAATTGGAAAGCTATTCCAATTCCCGCTATGTTTTGGATCACATTATTGATGTCCAAAGGAAAAAGGGGGATGCAAAATGTATTGGTTACAAATCATGCCCTCCCCCGATGAATCACAATTATTCCAAATTGCCTAATGACGAGGATATGCCCGGTTTTGAACCTACTGTGCCACTCGGTCTAGATGACTTTGCAGCAGGCCTCGGGTTCACAACTGGTACATCATCCTCGGGGCAATCTGAATCTGAGAATGTGAAAAATTCATCATCTGTTAAGGAACAGAGTTCTCCGATTATTGAGGATGCTGATTCTTCGGACGATGAATCTGAAGAAAATGAGAAACCACAGTCTAACTCGGTTACACCAGACATTCCAATTGAGAATCACATCTTGTGTGATCCACCAGTGAAACCGAGTAAGGCTGAAACACCAAAGGCAATGAAGCCCAGTGTACCGAGCATTGAAAAGAATAACTTGTTGTATATGCTCAAGGGAGACAGCAAAATCTATTCTGACAGAGATTTTCCAATCAAAAATGTAAATCAAGATTTAATTGAGAAAATTTTTGAAGGACGAACTGATAAGTTTTTGGGAAACAAAGGTAACAAAGTGACGGTCACTCAATGTGAACCAATTCCGTGTGAGCTAATTAGAAAACAATACGGAAACCAAAAACTGCCAGTTGAGCG
The DNA here is from genome assembly GCF_002127325.2 of Helianthus annuus. Taxonomy (NCBI): domain Eukaryota; kingdom Viridiplantae; phylum Streptophyta; class Magnoliopsida; order Asterales; family Asteraceae; genus Helianthus; species Helianthus annuus. The sequence goes on along the minus strand of NC_035440.2, from coordinate 125,746,826 downwards.
AAAACAACAAGTGAATTCTGGAAAGGGTAAGGGCCAAGTACAGGAAAAGAGGGCTCAAAACAAGAATACTCAAGCACCAAAAGTTCAGCAGCCTAAGACTGAACAACCAAGGGTTCAACAACCTAAAGTTGAGCAGTCTAAGGCTTCTCAATCTAAGGCTGCACAACCTAAGATTCAACAATCTAAAGTTGAGCAACCTAAGGTTCAAAAGGTGCAAAACAAAAGAGCTCCAGCTAAGAAAAGAGAACAGAAAGTGAACTTTGTTGGATCAAAGGGTACGGACAAACTTGAAACATTTCAAAATAAATCTAACATTGATTTTGTAAAACAAGTTAGAATTTTAAAGAGAAATGATGAGAACAATTATACCCAACACATTAGGTCCAAGCACATCTAGATCACAAAGTTCAGTATCTGGTTCTTCGTCTGGTCATCAACACGTTTCTCCGAGGTTTGTAGAGCGGAGAATGTGTTTTGAATGTGGAACAGTTGGGCACATTGTAAGATATTGCCCATACTTGCAAAAATTGAAAGGAAAAACAAGTGCTCCCCAAGAAACCAATTACCAAAAACAACCGGTTTCCCCGAAACAAGACCCACGTGTCTTGAAAGAAAGGGAAAAGAAGGTAAAACAAAAGAACAAAAGGGTAATTGAGAAGGCCTTAAAATCAGAGGTCAAGGATGAAAAACCTGTTCAAGCTAAATCTACAAATGTAAAACCAGTAAATACAAAAACAATTAAAACAAATACTGGTACAGGACAACAAGCTTGGAAACAAAAACAGGTCACTAAATCAGGGGGAGCACCAGAGGTTTTATTTCCTACTCATCAAGTGATTGAGATCACTTTCCTTGATGATCAAGGACGACCCAAGTCAACAAAGGCTTGGGTCCCCCTCTCAAACTGATGTGTTAATTGCATGTGCAGGCGGCTCCAGGAGGAACTATCAATAGTCTTTGGATCGTTGATAGTGGGGCTTCCAGGCACATGACTGGCGACTATCGTCTTCTTTTCGATGTGCGAAGTATAAGAGGAGGATATGTTGCGTTTGCTGGAGACAAAGGAGGGTATATCACCGGCAAGGGAATGATCTCAAATGGAATTGTGAGTTTCGACAAAATCAATTATGTGCAACAGTTGGATCACAATCTCCTGAGTGTTTCTCAAATCTGCGACAAGAAGTTCACCGTGCATTTTGATGATGCCGGTTGTTATGTGCTGAAGCCAGGATTCAAGATTCCCGCTGAATGGATTCTCTTATCAGCACCAAGAGTTAATGATTTGTATGTCCTTGATATGAGCCAAGCAATAACTCAGTCAAAACAAGTTACTTGCTTTATTTCAAAAGCCACTGAAAAGGAGACGATCTCTTGGCACAGACGAATGGGTCATATTCACCTCAGAAAAATGAATCACCTTGTCAAAAACAACTTGGTGAGAGGTGTCAATGTGAAGAACTTTCAACTTCAAGATGTCTGTGTGCCATGTCAGAAAGGGAAGCAGACCAAGAAATCACATCCATTGAAGAAGGTTAACACTGTCAACATGCCACTCGAGCGTTTGCATATGGACCTTTTCGGCCCAGTCAAACACAAGAGTGTGCACGGAGAAGTTTTCTGCTTGGTAGTTACTGACGACTACTCAAGATTTTCATGGGTTGACTTCATGGTCCACAAGAGCGAGACTCCAGAAATTCTGAAGAATTTGATCACCTTGTTGGAAAATCTGTATAATCTAAAGGTGAGGCGAATTCGAAGCGACAACGGTACCGAGTTCAAAAACAGGGTTATGGATGAGTTTTGCACTGCAAGAGGAATCCTTCATGAATACAGCTCTCGGTACACACCACAACAAAACGGAGTCGCTAAAAGAAAGAACAGAACCTTAATTGAGACTGCAAGAACCATGTTGGTTGAGTCTCAGCTTCCAGTTTGATTCTGGACTGAAGCTGTTGCCTCGGCTTGCTACACGTTAAACAGGGTTCTCACAGTGAAAAGACATGGAAAAACGTGCTTCGAACTCCTACACAAGAAGACTCCTGACTTGGAATATCTAGAACCTTTTGGTGCACCATGTACCATGATTGAGCCTGACGGGAAGTTTGGTGCCAAAGCTATCGAAGGTTACTTCCTTGGGTATGCTACTCCTAATCTGCGAGTATGGAACCTGACTACCAAAAGGATTGAAGAATGGGGTGAAGTAAGAGTTCAAAGATATTCTAATCCTCCGAAGCCTTCTGGAGATCCATGGATGTTCGATTATGATGGTCTTTTCGACTCATTCAATCTGCCGACATTTGATGATGACAATGCAATTGCTCAAATGTTGTCTGAAAGCGAGAATGCGACTGGCTCTCAGTTAGCTCGTCCAATCATTGTTGACTCACAAGCGTCTTCTTCTGTCAACAATCTCGCTTCAAATGAGGTGTTTAATGATGCTGTCGATTACAATTTGTCATCGGAAGATGAGGAGTATGTTGATGCAAATGATGGTGAAGCACTGCGTCCGGTTCAAGGTACTTCAGAAGCAACGGATCCAGTGTCTGCGCCAAATATCCAAGAAGAAAATGCATCATCTTCTACAACTCACCAGCTTCAGAATGATATCGGGAATTTAAATATCACTAACTTGAGGTCAAATGTTGACGTCCCTCCAGTTTCTGAAACCCGAATTCATAACATTCATCCTCAGCAGAATATTATAGGTGATGTTCTCAGTGGTGTAAGGACAAGAAATCAAATCAGAAACAACGAAAATGCTGGCTTGTATGCTGAGATACGAGAATCGGGACAACAAAATGATTGGTCTTTCGCCTGCTATGTTAGCCAAGAAGAGCCTAAATCTTGGAAGGAGGCATTGAAAGATGATTCCTGGGTGGAAGCCATGCAAGAAGAACTTCAGCAGTTTGAGAAGTTGGGCGTATGGAAATTGGTTGATAGGCCCGACAACTACAAGAAGATCGGAACTCGCTGGGTGTTTAAGTGCAAAAAGGACGACCGTGGGATTGTTGTCCGAAACAAAGCAAGGTTAGTGGTTCAAGGCTTCAGTCAGATTGAAGGTATTGACTACAATGAAGTGTATGCACCTGTTGCTCGTCTTGAGGCTATTAGAATCTTTCTAGCCTACGCATCATTTAAGAAATTCAAGGTGTACCAGATGGATGTTAAAAGTGCTTTTCTACACGGAGTAGTCGAAGAGGAAGTATATGTCGAGCAACCGCCGGGGTTTGAAGATCCATTACATCCTGACAGGGTTTTACTGCTTAACAAGGCATTATATGGTCTTCATCAAGCACCTCGGGGTTTGATCGACTGTACCCTCTTCATCAAAGAAAAAGGTGAAGATCTTCTGTTGGTACAAGTGTATGTCGATGACATTATCTTTGGTTCTACCGATGATAAGTTGTGCAAAGAATTTGAGAAGGTGATGCAAGATCGATTCGAGATGAGTGCGATGGGTGAAATGACGTTCTTCTTGGGTTTGCAAGTTAATCAGTCCGAATCTGGAATTTTTATTCATCAAACCAAGTACGTCGGAGACATCTTGAGCCGGTTCCAGATGTCCGATACGAAGCCAATTTCTACTCCTCTTCCACAGAATCACGGGATTACTCCGGATGAAGAAGGGGATGCTGTGGATTCTTCACTCTATCGTGCTATGATTGGATCCTTAATGTATCTCACCGCATCAAGACCCGACATTATGTATCCAACTTGTCTTCTCGCTAGGTATCAAGCGAATCCGAAGGTCTCTCACTATGCTGCTGTCAAAAGGATCTTTCGTTATCTGAAGAGTTACCCTGACACCGGGTTATGGTACCCTAAGGATGATAACTTCGATCTCAAAGCTTTTAGTGATTCTGATTTTGGCGGCTGCAAGAAAGATGGAAAATCAACTACAGCAGGATGTCAGTTCTTAGGCAATCGCCTAGTCACTTGGCAATGCAAGAAGCAGACATGTGTGGCTACGTCTACATGTGAAGCAGAATACATTGCTGCGTCTAGTTGCTGCTCCCAGGTTCTATGGATCCAACAACAGATGCGGGACTACGGTTTTGAATTCCTAACTACTCCTATTTATGTTGATAATGAGGCTGCCTTACAGATCACTAGAAATCCTGTACAGCACTCGAAAACGAAGCACATCGATATTAAATATCACTTCATACGTGATTGCTTTGAAAAGAGACTTATCGATGTGGTTCATATTCATACCGACCACCAACGTGCCGACCTTTTTACCAAAGCATTTGATAAATCAAGATTTGATTATTTACTTTTGGTAAACGGCATTAAGGTGAAGCAAGAGTAACCGACATCAGGAAATCGATTTTGTAAATATTTTTCTAAAAACCAAAAATCCAAAAATATTTTTACTTCACTTTATTTTTGAATTTTAGGGGGAGAAAGTTTCAAGAAAAATACAAAAACATTGAAAAACCACAAAAATACAAAAATATGTCTTTAATTTATTTACTTTCTGCATTTAAGGGGGAAAAAATTCAGAAAAACACAAAAACAATAGAAAAACAAAAATGAGTTTCTTGGTAATATAAGAGAAAGTGATATTACATCAGAGGTCGGTTGAAACATGCTTCTAGAAATCAAAAGAAAAAGAAAATGATAAGTAGCTCTACTAATGATGTACCGGTAGACTCACGATCATTTTAAAGTATGCAGGAGATATAAACATAACAGACTGAAAACCGCGTGGGAACCGCTCATTGGCATATGGTCTTGGTACCGAAATTTCGTTTGATAGATTGCCGAGGTTCTGAGATATTCGGGGTTTATGCTGTTTATCATCTGGGTATCATGGTTGTTTCTATAAAAGACAAAGTCTAAGTTCTTCCATGATACCATACATACGTGTACATATTTCATACTGCATTCGACCTCAATAAGTGATAAACAATCACATGTCCATCAAAATAAGTGATAAAATATCACATTTATCCGGGAGTCAAGTTCGTCTCTCTGCTGTACGGAAGTACTGACCTGTTCACGGACTTGCTCCTGTGCCCTCATGCATCGAAAATCAAGTTCCTCATCAATAAGTGATTCTATCACATAGGGCTTGTTTTCAACTCAAATAAGTGACTTGTTCACATTGTAAATACATACGTTAAAACGGATGATAAATGGTATACTCCCCAGTAAGATGAACTCTCGTGCATACCTTGATACGGGAATGTGTCGTGAGTGGATGAACACCGGTCGGTAAGTATAAATCATACCTTAAACGTATCTCATTGTATTATGATTACACTTGATCGCTGAGTTTAAGTGGACAACAATATCGGTAATTGTGGTAGAATACTTATCCACCTCTGTAAAAGAATTTTAAAAGGAAATGTGTTTTGACAAAAGACCGCAAGCTGATATGATTCTCTTCGCCAGAAACTCGCAAAAATATTGTTGTGTTTGTACATATTTACTTACTGCTTAATTTTTTACTGCTTTATTTTTTAAACAGTTTTTGTCGTTTGGTGCATATCAGCACGACATTAGCGGTGATGTCGTTTGATAACATTCAAAGGATATCAAAATTGTTGCCTTTTATTTTATCAAACCACAAAATCCAAAAAGATTTTCAATTTAACATTATTTTTGATTGAATGATGTTGGTGCTCGATCCGATACCTGACAAGCCGAAATACTTCATAAAATTAACCTTGCAGAACTTCATAACGGACAACTTTTCAAAATGGTCACTTCTGAAAACCTCCAAAATTTGAAGTGTGTGAATTGGAAATTCCCAAAATCCAAAGTGTTGGTGGGAAATCTGATCCTTCGAGGAAGCAATGGCCCTCGAAAGATCAGATGGTCAAGAAAGTCAATGAAAGTCAACTGTTTAGGTCGAAAGATACTTTGGTCAACGAAGGATTTGACCAGTTGATCCTTCGAGTTGACCAGACCCTTTGAAAGATGATTTAGATCGAAGGATAGCTTTCGAAGGATTCCAAAATATCTGGTATCCTTCGATCCAGATCCTTCAAATATCTGGATCCTTCGAGCCACATATGGATCTTTCGAGATAAAGATCATCCTTCGAGACAACTATTCATCTTTCGAATGGTCTTGCGTCCTTCGAGGCGGTTGGACTTTCGAGGTCAGGGTATAAAAGGCATCTTCTTCTTCATTCATCATTATCAGTTTCAAAAATCATCACAAAAACACTCTCACCCTCTCGAACCTCTGCCCAAATTTTCAAAATTTGTTAAAGTATCAGGATTTCATTAACACTTTCGGTAGGATAATCATTGTCATTTTAACTTCAAATGATTCAAACATAAACATGATCTTGTACTCCTATTTTTCAAACTTTATTAACTAGAATAGGATAATCTGAATATGTTGTGTATGAATCAATGATTAGTTTTGATGATCATATGAAGTTCTTTTATCTGTTTATTTGTGTTCAGAATGTTGTTTTTGAATCTTGATGACAGGGGTGTTTGGTTTGGGTAAAACAGGGGATTGATTTGGGTTTATGGTCAAAAACTGATGCATGTGTGTTCATGTCTGGTTTGGGTCTAAATCTTGATGGTTTGAAATGGTGGATGATGTTGTTAGTGTTTGGCATAAAACACATTTGAATGAAACTTAAAAGAAATCATCAAAATTTCAACTAAATCTCACCGGAAAAACACTCAAAACCCCACCGGAAAAATACGCCGATGAACAGTTGCCGGAACGGAAGATGATGACTCATCACCTCGATAGATGTGCTAAACAGCATCCTTCGAGGTGAATCTCGAAAGATGGTAGATATCACGAAACATCATCCTTCGATTGATCAGCCTTCGAAAGATCAAGATATCTTTCAAAATTTCTTGATTATTCGAAAGATGATCCTTCGATAAGGTTGACATCTTTCAAGATAAGTGACATCTTTCGAGCTTAGTCAACATCTTTCGAACTGGTTACCATCCTTCGTGCCATGATTCAATCTTTCGATGGATAATTGGATCCTTCGAAGAGTTCAACACTTAGAATATTTTCAAGAAATTGAAAATTTTCTAAGTGTGGAATTCCAATGTTGACTGTTTGACCTTTTTCTTATTACGTGTCAATGTGATGTGCAGAAATGGCACCGAAAGTGAAAAAGGAGCGGGCAAAACCAACAAAGAAGGAGAAATCGGAAGTTGAGGCTATGTCTGAATCTAGACATAATATGGCTGCATATTTACAACCGGAAGGCAGTATCAGTCCGGAGTTTGCTGGCATCATGGAGTACCTTCACCGCTCGCGCATCAATTATGCTATCACAACGCAATACATTGCCTATCAGTCGCACATCAAGGCATTCTGGAGTTCTGCTGGGATTGAAACGGTAGATAATAAGGAAGTGATCAGGGCTACTGTTGCTGAAAAACCTGTGGTTATTACTGAAAACACTATCAGAGAACGTCTACGACTTGGAGATCAACCGGAAGATCCTACTTCTATAGATCTACAATGTCAACGGGGGTTACTGATGAGGATTAAGTACAGCGAAAATGTTTTGGCTAATCAAATCAACAAGAAGTATATGCCACTTCGGTATAAGTTCTTGCTACATATTCTGATTCATTGCCTGAGCAACAAGCGTTCTGGGTATGACTTGTCACCGATCGATTTGACTGGATTGTTTACGGCGTTGATCCTGAACAAGCCGTTTAACATATCTCGCTATATCTTCGACAACCTAAAGGAAAACGCTCGAAGGCCACTTCCGTCTGCAACACAGCGAACATCCACCAAGTTCTGGTTATATCCCAGGTTTCTGCAGATGATGATAGATGATCAGATTCCTGATCTTGCTAAAGCCGAGGCAGATGTTCTTCCTGTGAATCCGATGATCGAACGCACTCTGCTGATATTCAAGTCTATGGCCGCCTATAAGGAATCGGACCCAATTAGGAAACTGATTGGTCATCTTAACATTCCTAACTATGAGGCACCGCAGCACCACAAATGGCGACATGACGCAAGTGATTCTGACGATGAAGAACCAAGGTTGATTGCTTTGGCTGACACTCAGCTTGGAGCTAAACATGGAATCAAGGCAACTAGAAGGTCTGTTGGCAGTTCTAGTGCTGCAGCACAAGTTGAGGTTGACGTAAATGTTGCTACTGAAGAGGTTCAGGAAATGTCTGTAGATCCTGATGTTCGTGTTAGTACTGGTGGTGATGGTGGTGCTGTAGTTGTTGAAACGGGTGGTAGTGCTGGTGGTACTGGTGGTGATGCTGGTCAGTCTGGTGCTGTTGCGACTGACAAGGGAAAAGGCAAGATAGATGAGGCGAGGAAGATAGTTGATGAAAGCAGTTCATCTTCTGAAGAGGAAGGAGGTTCTGATGATGGTGGTTCTTCATCTGAGGATGATAATCCTCCTCCTCCAGGGATGATGAAAGTCTTTCATAAACGCGGGAACCCTCGATTTGTGCGTATCAAGAAGACGGGTGATTCTGGAGACTCTGACAGGGATGAGGATTATGTCCTTACTTCTCCGGGTTTTATCAGAAAGAGGAAAGCTAAACGACAAGGTACTCGTGCGTCAAAGAAAGCTGCTGGTGATTCCTCTGTTCCTGTCTCTGTCCAGCCTTCATCTGCTCCTGAGCAGCAGGTTCCTTCCTCTGGTGATCAATTTACTGAAAAAGAGACGCTGGAGTTAATGTCTTCTCCTCAGAGGTCTTCTGGGACACGACAGGTGACTGTTGATCAATAGCCACCTGAAACTCCCACCTCAGGTACACATGCTCGACCCCCTCTCACTATTACTGGTCCTACAGGTGCCTCGGGTCAGGCTGGTCAGTCTGGTTCTTCAAGACCTGAGCCTTCAAGGCCAACTCTGGCAGAACTCTGGCAGAAACCTTGTCTGGATTTTCTGAAGCTGCCAAGATACAATTCCTGATTGAACAAGTCAGCGAAATGGGATCTATAGTTGGTCGACACACAAGAACTATTGAAGAATATCGTGTCCAGCGTAAACAGGATGCAATGGCACACAATCATCTGTGTAAAATTGTTGAATCTCAGAATATTAAGATCAAGGAACAGGTTGATGAAATCGAAAGGTTAAAAGAGGCAAACAGGGCACGAGATAGGGAGGTGGAAATTATGAAGAGGCATAGTACTAACTTGGAGACTCAGGCGAAGGCGTTAAGGGAAAAGGTTAGTAGTCGTGATGATAGACTGATGGAAGCCTTCAAACCCATGTATACAAACTTCAATAAGGTTCATTCGATGGTTGGTACATTGTGGAATGAAAGGTGCAAAACCCTAGGGATAGTTCCCTCAAGGCGTGAGGATGATCAAGATGATGATGCAGCTAATCCAGATCAAACAACTGCCTCAGGCTCCGGTGCAACTGCATCCGGTGCTGCAGGTGGATCTGGTACAGCTCAGGATACTCCTTCTGCTCCTCCGACAGCTACCACTGGCCCATCAGAACAGACAGAAACACTGGAAACGTCTGCAGGTCCTGAACAGATTAGCCTGGAACCGGAAACATTTACTACAGATCTCCCTGAATCTTCAAGTGCCCAGAAACATCATCCTGTGACGGGTGAACTGCTGGAAGAGGGAGAGTTTATTTCTGAGATGACTGATGAACAGATTTCGATTTTGACTGATTTGGATGAAGTTGCTGTGTGTATGATTGATGCTACTCCGCTGGTACAGGATCAAACTGATTTCTCCTCAATTGAAGAAATCTTCATCAGTTCTGATCCTGAACGTCCTGTGTATGTTGGAAAGGACAATGCGGAGGTGAATGCCCTTGATGATGACTTTGTTGCTGAAAAGACTGCAGAGTTCGCCAATCTTTCTTCTGATTCGCCATCAGCTCAGGAAAGCCGTGAGAAAACAGTTAATGAATGGCGAGCGGATTTCCTTGCTAGGAATCCTCCTCCGCTCGCTCCGTTGGAACAGGCTAACTATATGATGCTGGAGAAAAATCAGGCTCGGGGTCGCATCATTAGCTGGATGTTTGTCAAAGATCTTCACTGCATGGTCGTGAAAAGAGAAACGGGTCTTCAGTATTTCAGAACTCTCCTTAGTATTCTCACACTTCCATATTATGATGTTGCAGTGTTGGCCCAACTAGATGTAATCAATCGAGCTAAAGAACAGATGGTGGATCTATTCGCTAAGAAAATCAGGTTAGAAAGGAGATTGGGTTGGAAGGATCCTCTGTACAAGCCTCAGTTTCCAAGATACGAGCAGATCAGGTTCACACTTGATCCAGAGACAAACACAGCTCGTTATCGTTTGGTATATGATCCTCCCAAGGTGATGAAGAAGATTCCGTTACTGAAGATGAAGACCGACTTTCTTGAAAACTTCCGTTGCTGGGTTTACGATGCTGATACTGGAGAAGCGGTGATCCTCTTCAGGGATAATCAAGAGAACTTCAGGATAATAGATCCGATGTGGATTACAAATATGTCCAGATCGGATATTATTGTTTTGAAAGATCATGAGATAAACTACTTAGTTCAGGATCGAGATCAAGCTATGAAGTTTCAAAGGATGGCCCGATATTGCTTCAATCTGCTGGTCAACGCAGGAAGTGCATGGTCATCACATCATTTGACCGTGGAAAGGACGTCCGAGACTTAAGACACGAAGACCAAGACAAAGCTACAGCCAAGGGGGAGTTTGTTGGTGCACTTGTGTCTGTACTTTGTCTGTATTTTGTAATGTATAAAACGATGTCTTTTGTCTATTGTGTTTACGTCTTTTGTTATGTTGTTTATGTGTTGGAATGTGTGTTTGACCAAGTCAACCATCCTCCTGGTTTGACTTGGCCAAACAGTCAACACTTAGTGTGTAAAACTTGTATGCTTCGAAGGATGTCATCAAAGGATGGATTGTATCCTTCGATGACCTCGAAAGATGATCTTTCGATGGATACTTATGGACCTCGAAGGATATACCATCCTTCGAGGTATGTTTGGATCCTTCGATATCTTTCGATGGTAATTCTGGTCGATAGATGATCCTTCGACCAGAATGCCTGATCCTTCGTGCATGTCTGTCTGATATGGGTATATATATCCCATGAGGGTTTTCACTTCATGGTAAGTTCTTGGCAGACACTTAGAAAGATATTGAGAGCATTTGTGAGTGAACCCAAGGTCTTGTAAGAGAGCATTTCAGTTTGGTCAAGGTCTGTAACCGTGTCCACTGAAATACAAGAGAAAACTTTGATACTTTGCTTGTCTACTCTTTCTCTTTGTAATCTTTGCTTTCGTCTAAACTACGGTTTGCACTCTAGCTTGGATTCCGCACTTGCTAGAGTGTTGAACATAACAAGGAATAGGTTTATCCTCAACCTCCGAGGGACCTACAAGTGGTGAACCTGACGTGAAGATCATTCCTTTGAAAGGAATCACCGGAAGATCATTCCTTCGAAGGATCATCTTCAAACTTTGAAAGATCATTCCTTGATTCGAAGGGTCAACTTAACCACTTCGAAAGATCAGAAAATTCCGAAGGATCACCTTTCAAATTTTCGAAGGGTCAGATTAAAAATTCGAAGGGTCACCATTACCAAATCAACAATCTCGAAAGATCAAAACAGTAATTCGAAAGGTCATGTTCTGTTTCGAAAGGTCAGATATTTTCGAAAGATCATCTACCTACTTCGAAGGGTCATTTCAAATTCTGTGAAAGATCAAATGAATTCGAAGGGTCATCTCACTTTCCTCGAAGAATCAACATCAACTATTTCGAAGGATCAAGAAGGGTCATTCTTGTTTTATTTCGAAAGATCAAGCATACAAGATGTCGAAGGATCCAGTTGATGTTTTGCTTCGAAAGATAATCCTTATCTTCAACAACCAACAACTTCGAAAGTTTAAACTGATATGTTCGAAAGATCCGTGTTTGACTTTCGTTTGATTCAGAGTTCGAAGGATGGTGGTTGGGGCTCGAAAGATTGATCAGCTGTATCGCAGTTGAAAGATGTTGGTGGCTGTTTTGGAGGTTTGTATCGAAGAAAAGGTTCAGGAGAGAGAAAGAAGTGATGTCGGCTGTGATGATTCCTTAAAATGTTAAAGTAGGGTTGTTGAATGTTGACTAGGGCAAATGTCTGCATCATATCATCAGACGACATGGTGGGCCTCAACAACTTATTTTTTTGGGGCCATGACATTTAATTATTGTTCATTCCTTGAGTTGGCAGTTGGGCCTTTAGTAACTGATCGGGTATATGGACCAAAATTTATTTGTGGATTTTTATTGATGGCCCACTAGTAATTTACTAGCAACCATTATCATTATGGACTCACATGATGGTTTCTACAAATTACTAGTGGGAGTGGGGTCGGGTATTTGCGGAGTTGATCTGAATCGCGCTCCTAATATCAAGGTCAAAATTCGTATGGGTTTTGGGAGCACGCGGGATGATTCGGAATGATGAAAACAAGAGATGATGAAAGCTTGATTTTTGAAAATTGTGGGGTAGTCACGGTTACCGATGCAAATGGCAAAAATGGTGACGCGACTATTATGGGCCAAAAACAACACGGTATGTTCGCTTCCGCACGTCAAAATTTATGATTGTTACCGGTTATTCGGAAATGTTCGAAAGCATTTTGTTTATTGTCATATTCTCGCATTTGAAGACGAACGTATGAACCTAGAACGTCAATACCGGTCCTAACGAGTCCACAAATTCTTTGGGGGGATACAAGTCAGATCCTACGGGGTACTAGGGGACGCTCTTATTCAACTAGAATATGCAAAGAAGAAAGTCGTTTTCGTGAATTTTCGGAACCGAGAACATTCAATGAAGATTGATGACAGTTCCGCTCAGTGGAGGGAATTGGTGAACATTTGACGACAGTTTCTTTGAAGTGGAAAGAATCTGTTAAGGTTTAGACATTTACCAAAGAAATGGGGGGATAAAAATTTTCATATGTTGAATTTCTTCGGTAAATTTCTAAACGCAATCACAGGTGGTAGAGTTTGTGATTTTCTGGTGATACATACGGTTCTGCGTGGAATGTTTTGCACAGACACATATTTGAGGATTTTAATTAATTCTCCAGCCAGCGTGAAGGGTTTTGCACGGAAACATACAGGTATCTAAAGTCGAAAGTTGTTTCAAAGCGCTGTTTACTGAAGACCTGGGGAATCTTTATGGAAGTTGATAGTTCAAGGCTGAAGACCTGCAGGATTCGGTTTTGGGTTTGATGTTTCTTTGGGATTTTACAGGGATCTGGGGGTAACTCAATTTGTTGAGTTTGCAAACGATGTACTTGGTCAAGCTGACTTCCTGGGTACTGATGCTGAAGATCTGTAGTGCATTACGTGGTCAACTTCACAAAGGCGAGACAATGAGATCTGGATGTAGTGAAACTAAGCGTGCCGTTTGGTTGAGCTTGCAAGGGATACACTTGGTCTAGCTGACTTTCCTGAGTGTTGATGCTGAAGATTAAAGTGCATTACTTGGTCGATTCCACAAAGACGGTTTACAGAAGACAGTTCACCAGAAATCTCTATCAATGTAGTATGCTTGAAGATCAAGACTTGATGCAGTTTTTTTAAAGAATGGAACCCTTATCAAATGCCGGTTGGAGTATTGGAAGATCAGCGGAAGATCGGTCAATTGAGCCTTTTGAGGAAATTGCACAACACCCAACACGGATACGCGTACTTTGAGGGGGAAAATGTTATACAGGGTGCATCAAGATACTACTTACCTGGATCATCGGTCAAGGGGGAATTTGTTAACGCACAGAAGATGAATACTTGACTGAAGATCGATTGCAGTTGCATTTTCAGCATTCGACAGCAACGGACAAGGGGGAATTTGTTGATGCAGATTTTGTGTCCGATGCTTGTCGAATAGATTAGTTTTACTTTACGCTGAATTTGTAATAGTTAGTGACACGGTCTATCGAACTTGTATAGACCCGCTCGTTTGAAGTGGTCAAACGAGAGGGTTATTCGTTTGACCGTGTGTGTTCGCTAGACAAATTATGGTTGTATAATGTTTGGTGTCGAAGGATAGGGCATCGAAGGATTGTGTATATCCTTCGATGAGCTCGAAAGATATCCATCGAAGGATGAAGATGGATCTCGAAGGATATGTCATCCTTCGAGGTATATGTGTATCTTTCGAAAGCTGAATGATCGACAGATGATCTATCGATCAGTCAGTTAGATCCTTCGACCATACAACCTGTGTTGGGTATAAATACCAACACCTTGTCATTTGCAACATAAGAGAGTTAGAGGAGGTTTGGTACCTCACCGGGAGAAATCACCACTTGATTTCTCCCTGGATGTATACTTCTTTGGTATTAGTTCGGTTATCATGTAATCGGGCCGACTTGTAATGTTTACTACCGGATTAATACAAAGTTTGTTTGTTTATCATCTCTATCTTCTTCCATCTATGAACATCATGAAAATCACGGTTTGGATCCCGAAACACGGACCTACAGTTTTGCATCCATAGTGCTACTTCTTCTCCTTGATTATTTACCCGGAGATAGTTCGGTTACGGCATTGGATATTCCCTTTCCAATTTTACATGGATGAAATGAGAGTTGTTAACAAATACCAGCTTAACCACATGATGAGAGACACGCCCGCGATCGGGATGATAGAAAAGGCAATAAAGTCGAACTGCCTTGGAAGTCTAATATGTGAACAATCACACCAAAGCAATTGGCAAACGGGAGTCCCGCGAGGCATCTCCATCCAGTGCTCCATGGGTGCTCTCGCAACTCTGGTAAAATTTATTCTCTCTAGCTGCACGTTGTAGTCTCCCGGTACATCCCTGTTAAAAATGTACTCCCACATTTCTTTGTTACCACCTGCTCGATCCTCAACTAGTTCATTCCGAATATCACCAAAGTAGCTTTGATCCAACCCTAAATCCACAGCCATAGCCTGAAACCCATAGTGTCCATCTGGCTTAACATATTTTATTCTTGGAATGTAGCGGTGGAATAGTTATGGAATTTGATTTTTGTATTTGAGAACATATTCAACCAATTCATCAGCCTGGATTAACGAAAACCCATGGTCATCGCGTTGCTCTTTTTCAGGAAGCCATTGAACGGCTGCGCCGCACTAACGAATTTTGAGATATTGCAGAATTAGGTGGTATTAGAGAGTCCTGCGACGGTACGTAAGAGTTGTGTCGGAGATGGTCGTACCTGCTTTGTTTAGAAGGCCCAACTGAGCTATGTCTAGCAACATGTTCTCTCCTTTTTTCGTTGGACCTTCGATATTGGACGCCCGCGAGTGTTTTCTTCTATAACAAGCGGTTTTTTGTCGCTCATAAGTGGGTTTAACACCACCTTGATCTTTGATATCATGCTTTTTCTTCACTTGCAAGGGTTCAGAACATATTTTCTGTTTCACATCATCAAATTTTTTTCGAGATTAATGCCGTCTTGATTATCAGTTCTTGATGGTTTCAAGTCAAGTTTTCTCCAGAAGATGTCTATATCATCAAGCCGAATAATATGTTTTCCAAACAAAAAAATGGGTTACACATGCATATTAAAATAATATAATAAATCTTAAAATAACCTTATAAGTACCTGTATTTTGCAATTTCTCCAGACGACAGGCACATAGCAACCCGCAATCCATGTACACTTGGTAGCCACTTGTTGATCCAAATGACCACAAGGTGGATAGGCTCATTTAGCTCATTTTCTAGTAGGTTAAGAGCATGGATGGAAACTTTACGAAGTAGGTTGCGTAACAAAGGAATCGCAAGGTGGTCGTTCATTCGCTTAATGTTACTTTCTTCCAAACTTTTCTTTATTAGTGAGTATTGTTTTAATACCATAGTGTCGACCTTTTTCACCAGGGTATCCAGACTGCACTTAGGTGAAGTAAGCTGTCTTTTTAAATCAACATGTGTGCCTTCGGCTCTATTTTTCGATGTTTGGTAAAAGTTGACCGTTCGATTGGTCCATGCACAAACAAATTTCTATCGGGATGTCTTTAACAAGTTATGACACAGGGAAACAAAAACATCTGTAAATATAAAACATATTCAAATTACATATCTATTTAAATGAATGTATAAATTTAAAAAAAACTTACGTCCACGTTGGTCACAGACAGGGTGTCTATGAAGGTTGGTGACGTTATAGTCGTATAATTCCTCATTCGAAGAATCAAACCATGTTTTCCATGAACGAGTAAAGAATTCCCATTTTGTGTCACACCCCGACCGCGTAAAACAACAAACCGCGGCGGAAACATCGGGGAGTGGAGCGACATAATTATTATTTCAACAACCATGGTAATTAAAGTTTTGTATTATTGATTAAAGTGTTTACATTGTCTTGGAATTTAATAGAAACATAACATAATTAACTGTCTTTTAAGTCACTAAGGCCCAAGTCCGCCTAAGTGAAGCACAAACATCATCATGCGTTAGCACCTGAAACACATGTGAAAATAGGTACGTCAGCATAAAAATGCCCATGAGATACATAGGTTTTGTTTATGCAGGATTCATGACTTGTAGTTTAAAGAAGTGTTTAACAAAAATGTAGTCATGAACCTTGTAAAACTGTTTTCCCTTATAAAATCATGTGAAAATCGATGTGAAAATCAAATGATAATAAAAGGAAAATGCATGGTTAAATGAATAACCACGTATAAATGAATTTGTATAAAATATGTAATTTGTAAATCAATGTCTTGTACTTGTATAAAATGTTTCATGTCTTTGTCAAGTGGTTTAGATAACGCAACAATGTGTAATACAATAAAAGCACTTATATATAGAAAGTACCAGCAGCGTATCCACCATGCTTTTATCATATAACACATAGCCTCGTTACATAAGTCACTTATCAATATTCAATCAAAATTTCTTGTTTAAAACCAATGTCCAAAATGTTTATGTGTAAACAATATTCAATGTCATGTGTAAACTGTGTCATGTATACCAAAATGTAATGTATAGCAAGTAGAAAGTATCTACTCAAACTATATATGTCAATGTGAAAACAAATGTTATGAATGGTGAATAACTAGTAATTACTCAACCCCATAGGAAAATGTACAAAACAAATTTTTTAATAAACATAAGTTTAAATCAAATGTTATGTTTTACAGAAAACCATGCTCTATGGATACAAACATTTATGCAGTAATGTTATAACGCATACATTCAAGCCTTGCGACTGTGGCGACAAACCCTGAAACAAATTATAGGTTTATCTAAATTATGATTATCAGATTCTTTCATTCCCAACTTCCAAACAAACCTAGGAAGTCGGAAACGGGATTTGTCAAGTCCTATGGTACCATTACATACTACCGAGCGGTGTGATCAGTGTTAATGAATGTGTTATTGTCCTGTTAAACATACCAAATGTCATACCAATGTAAGCATGCTATGAAAAACTATGTACTAAGTATGCTAAGTAAACATACCTAGTAGAAATGTTCATGAAATCAATTGTGCTAGCATGCTCAGTAAACATACATAGCAGAAATGTCATGTAAAACAATGTGTCCATATGCTGAGTAAACATATGCAACAAGATGTCTAAGAAATCAATGTGCTAGCATGCTTAACATACATAGCAAAACATAGTTGAAATCATGTACTATATGTGTACTAGGTGAAACTAGCATGTTTATGTCATAAAAGCATGAAAAGCATGAAAGTAACAATGTATGCGCATGTGTATCACCCCAAAGTATTTGAAAGCGGTAAAAGAGGGGAACTATGTACTCACTTGGGATTGCTTATTAGTCTTGAGAATAAGACCAACTGAAGCTCCAAGGATCACGAATTCAAACGACACCTAATATAGGTAACTACGTTAATAATCGGATCCTAAATCGGGAGATACGATAGAATGATGTTCTATAAATCAAATGAGTATTTGAACCCATATGGTATGATTTAATAGAGCTAACATTCTGATTTGAAAGTCTACCTAAGTGCTTTTGACCCGTTTCGACCCATTATGGTAGTATAAGCTACTATAACGCGTCGGTTGCGTAAAACTATGGTCGGATGGTTAACTATGTGCTATGTCAAGTCTTACATGACCAATTATGCCTAAAAATGTTACTAAATCGATCATATGTCAAAAAGTTGATCACATATGCAAAATACGGATTTATGCTTCAAAAGGGCATTTTGGTCATTTTCTATGGGCATGTAAACTACTTAACGAATAACTAACCAATCTTATGTGATCATAAGGTATAACCTCAGAGGTTATTCCCTATGCAACTATAATCACTAAACATGCTTGGTCGGATCCTAATAATCGACCAAACGGGTCGGGTTCGAAAGTCTAAGCGGTTATTTAGACCGCTTAACTTACGACCCTAAACAAGCACTAAACTAATAGTGACGAGTTAAACATGTCAAAACATGTTTAACTAACTTAGAAAACTGATTTGGAATCAAAACAAAGTGTTTTGATACCTAAAAGTAGTTCCGTTGCAAAATGCTCTCTAAAACGCATTTTGACCGAAACTTTGACTCGTCACTAGACCTAGTTAACGTGGTAATCAGTAGGTATAATCGCTAATGATTATAACCATCGTGATTACAATCACGTTGCAAAGTTCAAACAAACTTTGTGTTGACCATTGACTGGTTAAAGCAGAAAGTCAAACACTGTTTGACTTTCACGCTAGAAAAGCGATAAAAGCACGAAAGAAGCTTACAAAGGGTCCAAGCTAGGGAGAACCTGATCTATAACACTCAGGTATGAAGCAAGGGCTTCAACTTAGAGCATTAATCAGATCAAGGGTGAGGAAAATGGAATGAGAGCTTGGCTATTTATACTTGTGAATGATGAACAAGATCATCACAAGTGTTTATGTGGCCAACAAGCAAAGGATCTCAGCCATACATGTGTTTAGTGACAGGTAATTTTACTTGGGGAGGTGTTAACTTGGCTAACACACAAGAAAAATGGCAAGAACAGCCCCTTAAGTATCAAACAGTTGCTGAAAAATAGTTTCTGTCGCTAGGCATGCGCTCGCGCCCCGTGTAGGAGATGGGACTGGGCTTACGCGGCCCGCATCCTCCCTGCAGATCAGCAAAAGTTTCATATTTAACAGGTTTGGTCCCTGCACTTGATTTAGCTCATTTTTTTGGCACTTTTAACCCCCATTAAGCCATTTTCAAGGCTCTACAAGGTGGTCAAAGTATAGAGGACTCAAAATATGCTCGGAAAACCCACGGATGTCGGTTCGTTTGGTCATACGGTCACGTTATTCGTCTAATTACGAGGAAACTCGAACGGACGCGAAAACGATCCAAATTAAGCGACGAATGGTATTTTTGCATGCCGATCACTAAAATAAAAATATTTTAGTGTCTACAAAAATTTTGGATGTCCAGATGTGGTCAGAACGTAAGATATGTGCGTAAATGCAAACTTACGCCGTTTTTGACACTTTTAGTCCCTGTAAGATCAAATAAGCATATTTTCGCACACTGAACCACTCAAAGCTTATTTCTAAGCTATGTTTAGGTTATTTATCGTATGTTTAGCTTATGATCAAGTTCCGGATTGTACGTTGCATACGAAATGGAAGACTTTTGCGGTTTGACGCAAATAGTCTCTGTGAGCGAATAAACTTGTTTTTGCCATACCAAACCCTTTAAAACTTATTTCTAAGTTATGTAAAGGTTATTTAAGGTATGTTAAGCTTATGTTGCTGTTCCGGAGTGTTTGTCGCGTTAAACTGATTACGTTTACGCATCAGTTTGCGTATAACTTTCCAGAAAGCGATATAGAGTTTAAAATCAATCAAAAATCAAAACGTGCAAAATGTCAAGCATAAATAACAAACATTGGGATCAAAACACATTATTTTATTGATATTTGAATTGTTCAAAGTTTGTACAATGATTACACAAGCACAGATGTCACATTCTAATTGAGTAAGGAATTCTTACAGTATCTTATGGTATTCTATAAAATGTGGAACCTGCAAAGATATTTGTTTGCGTTCGGGAAAATTTATTGACACGCGTTTAGCAGGGCTTGGTCTCTATCCGTAAGAATTACACGTGGCTCCCTACACTTATGCAACATAGACCTGATCCTCTCCAAGACCTAGGCGTACGTTACTTCCTGCTCGTTTGAAAGAAATGCATGCGCAACACAAAAGGTCTGGTTTGTCAACGCCATGCCTACAACTTACAAAAACTGGAATATTGTACATGTTAGTTTTGTAGGTCGCATCAATCATAAGCACATGCAGGAATGCCTGCCACCATGGTTGTAAAAGTCGCTAGGCGCCCCCTAGTCGGTCAATCAGAAAGTTGAGAGTACTAGGTAGAGAGTATTCAAGGAGTACTCAGACATGTTAAATTATAAAGAAATTAGTTTTCGAAAGTTAAATATGTGTCAAATAACATAAATTTACTAATATCTATAACAAATATGTGAAAATGATATTCATTCTTTAATATGATAGGCATAGAAATTTTATTTTATTTTTTTTAAAATCAAACTCGGCCCAAGTTGACCAACTAGATCTGATTCTGACCAAGGTTGACCGCGTTTGATCAATCCAGAGTAATTAGGCACAGTTGAAGAAAGTCTCATCGGTAGGCTACCTTTAGCGCTTACTCAGGGAGTATTCGGCCTTGAAGACCCTGTTTTACAACCATGCCTACCACATATCAAAAGGACTTTTCATGCCAAAAAATATATTCTCAACGGAATTGGTGGAGGGATCCTCCTGTATGGAATAGGCTTTTTCTCCTAGAGGATTTGTTCCAGTCATGAGAGACGGTTTTTTATCGAAATTTAGGGCCCTATCTTTTGGCAAGCATTGTGTATGTCCTTCAGAACAAACTTGTTTTCAGGGCTCTGTTCGGTTATGGCTTTCCAGATTTTACGGGGTTCTATGTCTTCATCTGTCAGCTCTTGCACCAATCTAAACTCATTATTAGGGTTGTAAACGAACCGAACGAACACGAACAAGGCCTTGTTCGTGTTCGTTCGTTAAGGAATAAATGTGTTCACGAACGGTTCATGAACACTTACCGAACGAGATTTTATGTTCGTGTTCGTTCATTAAGGAAATGAGCGTGTTCGCGAACGGTTCACGAACACAAATAAATTTGACGAACGCAACGAAGGATAAAGATAGATGGCCCAGAGAGTAGCACTCGAACTTGAATCCCTTATTGTGGAACGGAGGTCGATTGTATTCGTGGATGTAAATAATGAGAAATCAAAGGGAAATGATGCATAAACAAAGTGAAAGTGGGTTTCCTAGTTTAATTGTTAGGGAAATAAAATAAATAAAAGTTTAATAATATAAAAAGTACAAATAAAATATAAGAAAGTACAAAGATCTTCAATTAAAACACAAACATACGAATATAAACGAACGCAAATCAACGAATGTTCACGAACACCTTACCGAACGTTCACGAACACAATCGAACGAACGAGACCTCTGTTCATGTTCGTTCATTTAACTAATCGAACGAAATTTCTTGTTCATGTTCGTTCGTTTATTAAATGAACGAACATAAACGAACTTCCCGCCAAACGGTTCACGAACTGTTCGCTGAACGTTCGGTTCGTTTACAGCCCTACTCATTATGAGTGAGTCTCTTGGCATACGCGTAACCCTCCAGATATGCAGAAGGGTCGTGGTTATGTTTCGTGGTATAATTCTTGCGCAGATAATCTATCTACCAAGCGCACGACTTTGGTCGAGACGCCCTGTCACCATAAAAGGGCATCCACAATTTTTGCTGCCGGTTTTCCTAACCGCGGCCTTATTCTCATGCTCGCCGCTACGACAACATTGGAGCCATATCCAATGTTTCTTTGACTGTCTAGTAACAATAACGTATTCATTATATAAACCCCTTTGTATTACCCAAACATCATAAATGGAAAAATATATATAACATTTACAATAGTTTTTTTTTTTACAAAAATAGATAACATTTATAATACATTTTAAAAAAAATATATAACATTTATAGTAATATTTTTAACAACTTATATATCATTCATACCTGATCAGTTTTGTACAAAACATCCGGGTAAGCGGGTTACTCGTCACCCAATGACTCTTGGGCGTAAGAAGGCTCACTAATGTCTTGTTGTGTGTGTTGCTTGTCAACCAATAACTCTTGGACGTAAGAAGGCTCACCAACGTCTTGTTGTACAGGGTAAGCATCCCTAACGAAGAAGTTGTTGTCATAGTTTTCTTGTCCGTACGAGGCATAACCCGGGCACCCGTAACTGTAATCACCGCTAGGCACAACAACTTGAAAAAAAAACTAACGGTTAAAAGATGACGGTAAATCTAATGCCTAATTCAAATAAGTCAATAAATGTTTACATCGTTCAGGTCTGGCAACAACGGTCTGCTAGGCACAGTAAACTAAAAAACGAATGTGTAAAAGATAAAGGTAAATTTAACGCCTAATACAAAATAAGTAAATAAATGCTTACCTCGTTCAGGTCTGGCAACAATGGTTCCTTGTGATAAGAACGAAAGCCGGACACGAACTCCTTCGCGTGATCATATTTTACACTCTCATCGTAAGAATCAGGGACAACAGAGCCATCCTAAAACAAATGCGTGGTAAGTATTTCATAAACAAAACAAACAAAACAAGTTAAAAAAAATACTATACCACACTGCTTTCCAGAATGAACGTGCTCGTGTTGTTGCCGGACGACTCGACAAAAACGTAACTGAGGTCGAAACAAGACATGATGGAATTGTTTGTCAAAAGAAAGAAAGAAGAGAAGAAGAAACAATGAATGCTTCGTCTCCCTTCGTCGTTTGTAAAGGTAGAAAGTTGATTTCATTTTCAGAGGTCAATATAGGTATAGGCCTATACGGTCCGTATAGGGCTGTCGTAATATAACATCCATCACTTTATATCACTGTTGAGTGACAAAATGACTACCTCGTACCTAATACGAGCCGTATAGGCCTATACGACCCATATCGAGTTTGCACGTGATAAAAGTATCAACCTTTGACTTTGACTGGCATTAAAAAATGTTATTTGTCCTAGTATATACCTATACGATACTAAAATAATCATGTTTTATTAGACATGTGACAAATAATTGTCCATAGTGATCATGACGCATGTTGTCATGTCGATACAATGAATGGCATGACATGCCAACAAACTTTGTCCTTGTTTATTCATAATTTGATCAAAATTGCAAAAGTTGACTTCAAAATTATAGTTTATTACTTTAAATTTATTTTGCCCATCCAAAATTTAGGTTTAAATAATTGAGGCGACAGTGTTGCGAGTAAACAATAGAAAGTGCAAAGCGAGAGAGGACGAAGATAAGATATACAAATAAAAACATTGACTTATGTATGTAAACTCGTACAGGGAAGATTTATTTGAGAAGAAAAATTAAATTAAGAAGAAAAAAAACAAAGGGTATAATTGTAAATTAAATAGTTTTTCTTTTATCTCATTTATTATTATTTTTGGCTAATTAATTAGTCATAAAGACTACCATCATATACACTAAAATTTTTGCCTAAACATATCAAAATTTATCCTACATGTTTTGAAATTTATCCTACACATATTGAAATTTATTCTACACAGCTCGTAATTCATCCGACGCACATCGTAATTTATCCTACACTTTAAATTTTTATTTTTTCTTCTTTGAAAAAAAGTTGCAAATTTAATGTAGTTTGCTATTAAAGAGGAATACTACCAATTAATATTTTATCTAATTTTACCAATATACACTTATACTATTATTAAATACAAAAATCAAATGAAATAAAATGAAGCATTTTTATTGGTTGAAATTTCTTCTTTTTTATTCTTGTAGAAAATTTCTTCTTATTTGAACTCCCCACAACTCATATATAACTTGTATATAATGAATAAATGGATTCTTTAAATGTAACTTTCTGTATGCTTAACGTATCACCTAATTAGTGATTACATATAAAGGGCATGCATGTTTTGCACAACACTATATAAAACAATATATTATTGAAAACTAGGTTATATAACCGCCTATTATACGAGTTTGTAAAATATAAACAATATAATTATATAATCTTTAAAATAACTTTATATAACTAACGGTCGGGTTAGGATCGTATGAGAAACACTAGGCTAATTGAGAAACTTGAGAAGCATTCTGGACCACACATTTTCCCTAAGCTTTTCGTAATATACACATATGTATAGTTTAAAATTGACTATATATATGTGTATAACTCAAGATTTTACAATATACATATATGTGTATATTACGAAAAACTTAGGGAAATGTGTGGTTCAGAATGCTTCTCAAGTTTCTCAAATAGGGTGGACTTCTCTTATGATCCCTACCCACTAACGGCCTATGTGTTAGTAACGAAACATTATATAAACGAATTTTTATAACCATATGACAACTCACACCACTAACTTGAATTTATCATAAAAATCAGCCCATCTTAATTAGTTGCACTGAAAATACCATAATAGCCGTGTATTACAAAAGTTGAATACTGAAAAACATGCAATACACAAATGTATATATTATTAATAGGAATGAAATTACGTATTACGTTACATATAATAGTGTATTGAAAATAATAATTTTTATCATTGTGTATCTTTTAAATATAATTTAAAATAAATCTCTAAGACCTCAATTCTGTTTACAAATTCGTTATTTGAATTGTTTTTTTTCTCTTTATTGGTAAAAAGCTAATTCTATTGGCATGACATAAATTATATTTGTTTTTCTTATTAATAATTATTATGCGGATTTATTAATGTATAGCTATTGTAAAGTTATGATATAAGTTAAAAATTTATATATTATAAATAAAATCTTTTCATTATTAAAGGTTAATTTACTATGTCACAAATGAGCATAAAATGAAATTAGTATATTTCTTAGCTCTATTAAATTGAAAACACATTTATTGATCAACAATTGGTGCGGCTATAAAACCTTAATGTACAAGTTAAAGGTTTATATATGATAAATAAAATCTTTTCATTATTAAAGGTTAATTTACCATGTCACAAATGAGCATAAAATGAAATTAGTATATTTCTTAGCTCTATTAAATTGAACATATTTAATGATCACAAATTGGTGTAGCTACAAAACCCTAATATTATATCATCTATAAAACTTCAAAAGGTTAAGTTCTCTCCGTTTATAATTTTAAATCAAAGTTTAATAAAATTTTAGTCTTTTTACGAAATAGTCCTCCGGTTAATTTTTTTTAGCTTTTATTTATATGTTAGAAAAACTCATATATCGATTTTATATATAATCTCAGACATGTGACATGTATGATAGTTTTTTTTGTAATTTAAACTATTTTATTTTAAGAAGTATTAAAATCACATTTTTAAAATTATAGATCATTTATGTATATTTTTAATCATATATTAGAATTAGATATTAATTATTATTAATATCTTCCTATACTAATAAATGAACTTTTTTGGACGCGTGTCACTTTCAGGTGTTTTCTCATCTTATTTTTCCATTTATCTCTCATATTAATTAAATAATAATAATAATTTTAAACAAAAAAATAGATAAGAATAAACATTTGTTTTTCTATTAAACAAAATTTTAGATAAGTATAAACATTTGTTTTTTATATAATCATAAAGTTATATACCGGGTATTATGAGTAGATATATATATATTTTGGAGTTCGGTGATTGAAGCTATGGTAAATTAGAAATCAAAGGTTCCTGTTTGATATATACTTAATAACTGTATTACTGTTTTTTTTTTTCACTAGAATTGAATAATAGGAATCAAAGGTTACCGTTAGGTATATACTTGTATTATTGTTTTTATTTTCACTAGAATTAAACAATTATTTTAGGTCCGGGGCATATCCTTCTATCAAATTATAAGTGTTTTTAGATGCATCGCTATAATGGTTTGGACTCTCCATTATAGTCACACAATCCTTTCAAACGTCAAATCTAGACAACTTAGTTTCACTTTTGTAATGTTAAGTGTACTGTTATAATTGGTTTAAACCCATCATTTATTACACATTGTATCAACCTTTAGAAAGAACACCATTTTTAAATATAGTAATTCTATACTCCATTCATAGAGAATTTAACTCTCGATTTTACGGTATTATTTATAAAAAATGATGAAATATATAAAAACATGGGGATCGATCTCTACCTCTTTGTACCGTAAACTCTATTGAATACAAATTTAAGACGAGTGTTTTATGAATGAAATAAACAAACAAACATAAAGATGTATAAAACTAACTAAAATCATTCTATCTCATAGTTTTAATGTATAAAAAAACGGGATTCAACCCCATGTAATACATGCGCTTTTAACCTAATAATAATTATAAACATAATGTAAAATGTTATAATGAGTAGATTGTATATCAAAGTTTATTTTTAAAAGATAAATCTTGACGACTATATGTGTTAACATAGGCATTATATTTAATTCGAGATGTGCAATACATGAGTTTTTTTAAAGATATATATTTTTTTATTATTTATTATATAAATTTACATTTATGTAACTCTTGCAATACACAGGGTTCTAACATGATATTATTAATGAATTAAAGATGAAAATGTCATGTAACATTAATTGGAAGAAATTTTAAAGGAGAGAATGTCATGGGAAATTAAGGGTATGTTTGGCATGAAGCTTTTAGGAGCTTCTATCTTTAAGCTTTTAAGAAAAAACTCATACTCAATTAAAAGACTTGTTTGGTTGAAGGAGCCTGAAGCTTTTAGGTTAGAAGCTTGAATCTTTTGGTTGAATGCTCCTACTAGTAGCGTTTAGAAGGAGCTACAAGCTTTTAGGGAAAAAAATAACTATTTTAACCTCTAAAGATAATGAACTTTTTAATGCACAAACTTTATAAATTTTTAGTTATGTCCATTTTGGTCATTTTATACATTTTATTAAAATATCCAGCTACTCTACTCTGTCAAACACCAAATATATCTAAAAAGCTACCGCTACTAGCAATCAGCTACCGGCCACTTTTGCAAACATACCCTACATGTAATATTTTATTAGTAAATAGATTTAAGCATTATCCCTCATAAGTTTAAGGAAAGACGTTAACTATGTGGTCCATATTTCTTGCACATGCGTGTAAGACTCTTTTTTAAATAGCATCAAACTTTACAAAGCATGTTCGATAAATATAAGATTAAAAAGTAGGATATGATCATATCTAAGGTCTAAAAACACAGAACATAATTTCAGGTAATTATAATGGCTAAATATTGATTTTCAGGTGTGAATATTTATTTTATATAACATGTATTACTTTTCAAGTAATTTATGAAAACTGAAGTATTTTTTTTAGAAAAATATCTCTTTAAACTATATATCACATTATCAACAATTTAGGGTTGTTGATGAGTTGAGTTGCGCCGAGCTAGACCACGCTCGATTATAAACTGAGTTGTCTCGGATTTTAAACCAAACTAAAAATATAAGCTCAAGCTCGGCTTGGTTAAGCTCAGATTTAAAAGAAAATTCAATACATCCTTTTCAAAATTAAACCCTATAATATCATCCAATATTTCAAATGAGCATACTTAGGGTTGTTGATGAGTTGAGTTGCGTCGAGCTAGGCCACGCTCGGGCTAGGCTTGATTATAAACTGAGCTGGCTCGGATTTTAAACCGAGCTAAAAATGTAAGCTCGAGCTCGGCTTGGTTAAGCTCAGATTTAAAAGAAAATTCAATAAATCCTTTTCAAAATTAAAGTCTAAAATATCATTCAATATCTCAAATGAGCATATTCAAAACGCGTTCAACCTAATACATTACAAGCCAAAATCGAGCTCAACCAAATACAAAACAAGTTTAGTGATGTGCTAAATACGGTATACTAAAAACTAGTTAAAAACTAACCTAGACACTATAGTTAAACTCTGGAAAATCCATAAACTAGACCTCAATGACAGACAAGTATTCGAATATCGAACCCATGAGGCACTAACAATAATTAGACTCCGACAAAAACTATACAAGGTTCAAAAGATTAAATTTGATTTGGTTTTGAAAAAAAGATTTTGATCGGTTTAAACTAACGAAAACTAAACTGAAGAGAAATAAAACCACAAACTATCAATCTGATCATTTAGACAAACTGAGGAATGGGGAAAAGCACTATCTAGGGTTAGGAATCCTAATTTTGAATATTGAATTTCTCTCGGCTATGGAACTATGACGAAACCGGGATCTTAGAATACCACACCCTTAGGAACCTAATGATCCCTGATGGTTCTCCAGGTGTGATCTAAAAGGAAACCCAAAGGGGCGTGTGAAACTCACCAGTTGGTCGGATTACCTCTCAGTTTCTCCAACAATACTAATGTACCTGAAAGATAGATTCCCTCTCAGTCTCACTATCTCAATACATCCTAGGATGCATGGGGTGACCTAAGAACAATTGATAAGACAGACTAGCAAGGATACTAGGAAATCTCAGGAAACCTTATCTCAGAGCCTTTACACCTAAACACCTAATAACAAAGACTAATTGACTAACTATCACCTCTCAACTATCTAGATAGGTATAATACAAAGATCCAACAAACCCTCAATCAATGTTCCTATGGATTACTACGTCTAGCAAAGCCATAAACTAATCACAAGCACATAGTAGATGACCTAAATATGCAACTGTAACTGAAAGACATTCAACAAGAACCATAACATAAACCAATGGTAAATCAGATCAATTGTAAATATGTTCTTTACATTAACATTAATCCATCAATAATAACCAAAATCTGAGAAATCACCAAAATTCAACAATCATTCATCCAAAACCTAGGTAGCTACAAAAGTTTAGGCAACAATCACGTTTGAAAACAATAAAAAAGTCATAAAATCCATGAACATGATGTCTAAGAGTCTGATTAAACAACGGGAATCACAAAACATAAACCGAATAAGCGTGACCAACCTGATTTGCGACTCTTTGCTTCACTTCTTAATCGAATCTGACTTCTCCACTCAAAAATCGCCCAAAGCACTTTATTCACAACTGGAAGTAGGTTATCTCGAAGAGATTGGCCAAAAACTATTTATAACATCGACTTAGGGTTTTTTTCGGATTTTCAGAATTTACGCATGTCACGAGGGCTTTATCAGTCTCCTTTGCGTGTCTCCAAGGCCAAAACAGTTGGACCAATTTTTCCAACTTACCCTTTCTTCGTGTGTCATGAGGACTCTCTCTTGGTTTTTCGCGTGGCGTAAAGTACCTTAAATCCTGATTTTTTTTTCAGTTTTCTTTCTCTGCCTTTTCCTGTGTGCTCGTTTCTTCATTATCTAGCTTCGATTTCTTCTCGTTTTGCACACGAACACCTATAAAACATCCACAACTAAGTACAAGCTAAAAACAACTTCTTATATATCTAAAAACAATATAAATCAAAAGGAAAAACAAATGTGTTTTGTAACACATCATTTAGCAATTAGGAAAAAAATATGCGTTAAACAGGTTGGTGGGTAAAACCTAAATATAAGGCCAATCATGTAAATCCCAAACACAAATTGAGTATTAGTGGGTTCTCATGAACTCAAACATGACTCATCTAACCCAATTTTTTTTCATATTGCTGATCCAAAAGTAAGTAAATAGGAAAAACATAAAATTCTACAAAAAAAAAAAAATGTTTACGATTAAACTATAAAACATACAATTTTATTTTAACTTTTAAATTTTAATATAACATAGGCAACCAACTTATGTTATAACATCAAATATCCTTCAAAATTTATCAAAATAAAGAGATCATTCTATGAACCTGTTAGCTTGAACCCCATTAGATAAACGTGTTCAACCCAAAACTAATGTGAACAATAAGCTTTCTTTTTGGGATGTGTATTTGATGATTTTATCTGGTATGAACTTATGCTTTTCGATATATATATATATATATATATATATATATATATATATATATATATATATATATATATATATATATATATATATATAGAGAGAGAGAGAGAGAGAGAGAGAGAGAGAGAGAGAAAGAGAGAGAGAAACGGGATCAGGAGAAAACGGCAAAAAGTGTGAGAACGGTGAGAACGCATCCTGGCCGAACACGTGGCGCGCGGGGCATGATCAGGGTCCGAGGGGTTTTTTTGTCTTTTTAGTATTCTTCTCCTTTCACGATTTTCGCGTTTGACATGCTGCTTTATTTTTTGCGTGCAAGATAATTTTGGCGTTATGTAGAATTATTAATTATTTGACGTTTTACTGTTTTTTCTCGGATTTCTTCTCTTTGAATTAATTCTTTTTGTGTCACATAGTTAATTTTTTGGCGTTATGGCTTTTTCCATGTCATTTTTGGCGTTTTGTATCTTTTTGTTAATAATTGATTTCCATAAATTAATATTTTATAAAACTACAATAACACGAAATCAAAATAAACTAATAGTCTTCCGTAGGTGGGATTACATCAGAGATGTACCCATCGCTTTGTTCATCGCTTTCTTCAGATTCTTCATCATCAAATTTCATTTTTGCGCATAACGCCATTAGCTCGTCTAATCTTTGCTGCAGCCTATTCTTGAATATTACTGCATCCTTGGATTTTGGATCGTTTGAAGATGTTAAATCACAGAGTTGTTCAATGATAGATAGCAACCCCGTCTTCAACATTTCTTCCATTGGCCTTGAATATTGCACCCCGTTTTTATAAGTCACTTCAAGTTTTCCTTCTTCCTCATGCAATACCCAACTGCTAAGTTTTGGTATATGAGTATCTTTAATATCATCATCATCTTCTGCCGGAAATTTTCTCTTCAGTCTTTTTATTACAGTTCTCGTTCTTTCACAATCGTTGTCTATTGGAACCCCAAGGGCCAGGATATCCTTCTGAACATTTTCATTCATTCCAAGCATGGCTTTGATTGTCCTTACCTTTACCCTTCTCCTATCAGAGAACTTTATGATGAATCGTTTCTCTTTCCTTTCAAACCTCCATGCAATAACCTTAGCCATTTTTAATTTTTTTGGCATTTTGGACAATATGTGGCGTTTTAGTCACATTTTTTGGCGTGTTTGAGCTTGGGTTCTCATGGTCTTCTTTTATATTGACTTTTTTCCCCGCGTATGACAGGTAATTATGGCGATTTGAAAAAGATAAATAAATATAATAAATGTTAGTAATTATGTTTTCCGTCGTTTAATTTTACTATTTTTTGCAGTTTACCATGTTTTGTTTTCAGACTCAACTGTTTTAATGGTGTAACACGTCAAATCTTTGACGGCTGTAATTATGGCGTTTTGTTTTCCAATGGTGTTAGTGCAGTTGTCTGTCAACTACATCTTTGTTCGAGTCTTAGAGACCCTTGAATGTTAACGGAATCTTCAGTGAGAGTCTTCAATCATTTCTAGCTCTTCACTCTTGTTCGGTCTTCTTCAGGAACTCTGCCTGGAATTAACTTTCTTTGGCTATAACCTTCATCAGACTCCCCCTATCACTCTGCTAGGATAGTTGTCTGGGATTTTGTTACCACCATCGAAATTATCTCCTGGCTTCTCTCTGTTCAGTTCATCATCTCTTCTAAAAGTCTTCCAAGAGTCTAACTAAAAATATGACATAACTCCTATTTATATGGTCAAGGCAACTTAGTAAAAGTTTACACTAATTACAAGTTTGCCACCTTGCCATTTCTAACTAAATATGACAATATGCACTTAATTTCTTCCGGCTTTTCACTACGACTCGGATTGACGAAGGCGATAGACAAAATATGCATCAACAATCATGTAGGATCATTTGCTGACCCGATGAGTCGATCAGAAGAGCACTTAGACTAGTTCAGAGGCGGAATTCATTGAATTAGTCTTCGTAAAGCTTGATTTCACTATTTAACTGTCTCCTTTATTGATCCGCTAACAAGTTACAAGAATGTGGAGACAAACGGACAGAGCTTCGCCTTTTCACACACACATACGTTCTCTAGAACTATATGGATCGCTCATAAGGATCTACTATATATAGAAGTTATGGGCCGCTCATATGGACATGTCCATATGAGCGATCCACATGACTACCATATAAGCGGTTCACTATGATGACCACATAAGCGGTCCATCATCATGCACTAAAAGCGGTCCTAAACCTAAATGGACTAATGAGCGGTCCAATTACTTTAATTCTATACAAACTTTCTCACTCTCCTATTCCTATACAATTAGCTCTGCCGTAAGACTCGAACGAAGATGTAGTCGATAGACAACTGCACCAACAAATGGCGGTTAGATAACTATTGGACTTCTTTTGTTTTGTATTCTTTGCACATTGTTTCACGCTTTTTTTATAATATTAGTTGTTCAAATTAATTTTATTATAGTTTGGTAGTTTTTGAGGGCGTTTTTATGGCATTATGGTGTTTTACACGCATTTGCTAATTTTGACGTTTTATTATATTTTCATTATAGCATTAATATTTTTTTGTTGTTTATTAACTGACATTACAAAACAAACAATAGATAAAGAAAATTAAAAAAAAAAAAACAAAATAGAAGCAATTTAAGATTTTAAATCTTCAGTGTCATTAGTCTCTTTTTTCTTTTGAAACTACAAGAAAAGTGACAAATAAATGGCGTTTTGGGTTTGGCGTTGTTTATTTTCTTTTTTCATGTGTTGAAGTGTCTTTGTGGATGTTGGAGACATAGATCGACCCCGTGTGGGTGGATGCTATCTACCGGTCGTCTTCATTATAATCATCGAGGCCAAAGTAGCATTTACACTAGTATAGGTCTCTTCTTATCATCCAAACCTTTTTCAGGAACAAAGGAACAAAGATGACAGTATGACATATGGGTGTCATCAGTCCCTCTTTTTTCAATTTTGTCCATCTCATGCAGCAAAATCTTACTACACTCACGTAACAAATCATTAAATGAAGTTTCATGCAGAACATTACTGAGGATCAAAGAAAAGATGTTTGCCGGCGTTGTATTTTTTGGCGTTTTACATTGAGTTGTAAATTTTTTAGCAACCACTGTGTGTTTTTTTGTGTGATAAACGGAAGGTGGTGAGACGTTTCTATTTATAAAATTTTTATGGCGCGTAGTTTAAGCGGGATGTCATTTTTATAACAAAAAAATGTAATTAGCATTTATCCGGATGTAAGCTTTGGCGTTATATATAATGGTGTTTCATATTTTTTGACGTTTTTGTAGCCAGAGAGCTTAAATTAAAACACAGAAAAAAGTACGTAGTGATAAAATTGGCTTTTTGTATTTATTTGGCGTTTTATTTTTCAATGGCGTTTTATGTGAGAAATGGTTTTTTACTTTTTTTACCCTTAATGAAGCGCGTCCACGTAATAAAATTGGTGTTATTTACTAAAATGCCACCGCGCCAATCTAGTCCATAGATTGTTTTGATCGGACGATCAATAAGCGTTCTCACCGTTCTCACACTTTCTACCGTTTTCTCTAAATCCTGACCCCATATATATATATATATATATATATATATATATATATATATATAGGATAATGCTCTAGAGAAAACCCCTTATTTTGAGAAAACTTTGAAAACCCATTACAAGGCCTACAATTGGCCACGTGTCCCAGCCATCTCCATCTTTCTTTTTGCTTTTGAGGGCACTTTGGTAAATTCAACATTATACTACCTAACTCTAAAAGATATCTTGACTTTTGTCTACTACTAGGGAGAAAGCCCGTGCGATGCACGACATGCATAATAGCTATTGTTTGTTCGTGGTAAGACGTCTGACACGGCCGATGCATAACATGTAAGACAATACGCCTACAAAGGGGCGTGCTTAAACTTTATTAAACCATGGACCATAAGTTGTTTACTTGGCAAAACTTGCCGGCCAAAAAGAAGTGAAAATAAGATGTCTTCCAAGGAAAAAAAACATGAAACAGAAAAAGGAAAAACGCATAAACTGTCGCATGCCTTCCTATCTTATTGGATAACACATAGACCAAACTTTAGCTAACGCATGCCACCGTCATCCCCAATCCCATCACCAGCCAACTGACTGCAGTGAAATAATTCGGCAGTGTTGAAATGCTTCCATCAGCGTTCCTTACCATCACCGGAGTGAACTTATCCTGTATGTCAGTGGAATAAAGGCTGTAGACGCGTGACAGGCCACACTCTGCTGTGAGTATACTATGAGCAGTGGTCTTTGTCAAGCGTTGGGCTGTGTCATCAAAGCAGACAACGACAGCTTCGGCTGTTGAGTCAAACACCTCGAGTTCTAGCCTGAAACTGTGCAAGGTTTGTAATTTATTTTCAGTTATAAGGTTGCATGAGAATGGCTACAAATTAATACAACTAAACATTTTTAGAAACAAACCTTCCTCTCGGGAAGACAACGGGGTTTTCGCTCCCATCACACCACATATCGTTGTCTTCACGCCCCACACCTTTCATGCAATTCCCACCGCCACATGTCAGCTTGAACCACTCTTGGCTATTGCGTATGCGTTTGACTTCAACACGACAGGTGAATTCAGCACTCTGCATATATTACCAGCATAACTATAAACTTTAACCATTTGATTCAAAAATGATAACCAATATTGTGCTTATCCAAAATGACATTGTAACGCCCTGCTTTTTCGTACTTTCCATAATTAGAAAGCTCGTCTTATAATGCTATTTTTGGAAATCTTGTATTATTGTAGTCGTCTTTTCGTTATAAAATCCGAGACTTGGATCATAAATAAAATTCGTATTTCTTTAAATTCACCATCTACATATTCATACATGTTTATACGTTCGAATTCATTGTACATCGAATCCTTATTTGTAATTCATACTTATACTTATTCACGATGCATGTCCATGCTTGTCCTTATATTGTTGATACCTAAAAACCCCTAATAATATGCTTATTTATACAACGGTTAATCATCTAATATGTGACATATACTTGTCACTTACAAACATGTTACATACTTGTACATTACACTTTTTACCTAGTTAAATCATGTTTTATTTCATATTTCACCTTGTTACAAGTTAGGGGAAACATTGTTGCATATTATTACACAACTTAATTAACAAAATTACTCATTATAATGTTTTAAAAAATAAAGAAATATGGCAGCCCCAATTCAGCAAAATTCAGCCCCATATAGTTGGGTTTTGTGGGCTAGTTTCAAGGTGTAACCCCTTCTAAACACTTCCAAAGCCCAACCCATTGAAACCCTAATCCTCCCCCCTATAAATACCACTTATAACCAGCCTCCCTACCACTTTTGCAACACTAAAAACTCTCAAAACATCCTCCAAACCGTAGCTGAAAGCAAAGGTTCGAGCAGATTGACACCCCTTCACGAAAATGAGCATAACTCACTCAATTCTTATCCGATTCACTTGATTCTTTTTCCTACTTGCTTGGATAATCATGGGGTTCGATTCCTAGACTTCTCCTTGGAGAAATCAGACCTGGAAATGCCCCAAAATAGTCCATAAACTTTCTTTTTGATTTTTATGTTCTTCAAAACTTGTTTAAACCTATGCAACTTGTGTCTAACACATCTCATGCCTATGTCCTAATGCTTACAACTTATCCCATGGTTGGTTAAGCTTAAAAACAAGGTTGAGACATTTGAAATCAGAGGATTAAACCTCATAAACTTGGTGTTTTGTCTAGGGTTTCAACCCACAAATCATGTCAAACATAGTCTTTGATACATGAGTGATTATGGAACAACTTGGGTTGTCCAAACATACAATCCTCACATGATTTGATGATTTCTATTAGTTAGTTTACTTTACATACATGTAAAGACCTTAGTTCATGACCCTCCTTGGTTGTTTTTACATCAAGTGTAGTGGTGAACATCAAAGGGGTACCTAAATGGAAGCCTTGTCTTCCTACCCCATCCATGACACCCATGACTCAACTTGAGGTACCTAAATGAAGATGTAATCTTCTACCTCTTACTTGAATACTTGAACATTTGGACTTAATAATATGTGTATAATATACGACCTACATACTATCTATGTACACTCGAATCTTTGATGTTGAAATCATATTCATTTGTCAAAGTAGTAGGTTATCATCTAAGGACCTAAACCTTGTTATGATTCTTATGGGTGTTCAACTCATAAAATCATTATAACCCATGAGGTTACCAAGTGTCATACAAGTGTTATGTGTGAAGATGAATATTTTGATATAATATTTTCATGTCACTTTCATTCCAAATCTCGACTCTAAACATGCTTGAACTTAAACCCTTACGCATTCAACCTTCCAACCTCGGCAACTTTGTCACATTGGATAATCGGAAAACATATGCAAACTTTGTGAGTATACTCGTATTCCCCTTTTACTTTTATCACTTTTGGGGTGTAACATGTTTTATCTATCAACAAACTTACACATGAACATTTTGCTTAAACACATGAACATTCCTATAACATGCTTGTATACGTGATGGCTTGATACTTTAAACTTGGGTGATTCTTATGTGTTGAACTTATCATTAACTTCGTACGAGCCAAACCTTGACATATGTAGCGCTATAGGATTAACGACCCGCCCTTTATCATCGGTTATGTCATGAGCATATTGCGTTTTCTTGGTTTGATATGTTAGACACATGCCATGTTTAAATGTTTATCTTGAATCACATGCTTGCTATGAGGAATTGTTCAAACTTATCTTTTGCTATGTACGTATCAAACTTGTATACTCGCCTTTGCTTTTGCATTGAACTTTATTTTAAACATGTTACAGGTTGAGGACGATGATGCTATGAAATGAAGTAGCGTTGATGCCTAGATACACATATAGACGTTTAGGTTTAATCGTTGTATCAATGTTGATTATGTTGTATTGTATTTCCTTTGAACTTGATGTTATTTGATTTCTTTGTAATGTTGACAAAAGAATTATGAAATGAAATCGGTTTATTAAATATTGTCACAAATAGCGTTATGATGACTCTAGCAATCTTCACACTTCGTCTCATCCCGATGTTTCCGCCATTGGTTGGGGTGTGACAGACATATCCTAAGTGTATATTACATTCTAATGCAAACTTGATTTGACCTTAACCAAAATGATCAACGTTTACATATGCTTGGTTCACCACGAACTACGTACACTGTTTATCTACCCAATATTTAAATTACATTTTATGTTTTCAATAAATATTTATAAACGTGAATTCGGTATTAAAAAAAAACATTACTTTTTTTCGGTATTAAAAATGTGAATTCGGTATTAAAAAATATTTATAAATATTTGTAACTGTTAAAAAATATTTATAAATATCTATAAATGTGAATTCCGTATTAAAAAATAGATTTCGGTATTCAAAAAAAACATTAATTTTTTTTAACCGCAATATAGTCCTCCGATGTGAAGTGGATACAACCAACAATCGTGTGGGGTCAGCTTGGTCGTCACAAACTATACGAATTTGGATTTGGTTATTGCCTGTCAAACTCGTAAACTGACTGTTAGGTTTTAACATACGAATGTAAGTCCAAATAAATGTTTGATTTAAGGTATTAAAAAATAAGCTTGTGCCTTCATATAATAATCAACTCATACATGCATATGAAAATTGTATGATCATATGTAATAACAATCAACCTGTCATGAAGTCATTTCTTGATTTATAATAATACCATAAAAGGATGAATGTATATATATACTGAACATAAGGTTCTTTTTGAGTCTTAACTAATCAAAAACATCCATATTTATTTAGTGGCAATCTTGTTGTCTAACCCAAAATGTATGATAGAAAATCTAGCACCAAGATCCCACTAAATGCGTTTTTGGTTATTGGGTTACCTTTATAAATAATCCTTCAAGTATCCTTTTAACACAATTAAATTAATTAACTTAAGATCAAAATAAAAAAATATATAAACTCATTTGGGTAATCATATTATAATTATCCATAATTAAATATTTGGCATATATAGTTAAGTTAATATTAAATTTAAAAGTATATATTTCTTTAACATTATAATTTTATAAAAGAGACGGTCGAGATAACAAATTACGGAGGCTGGAATCGTGTCATGCGTCCTCCATAATATTATGTGTAGAGATAGAGATATATTGTCCTTTACTCTTCGATTTCGATAAAGATACATAATCTAAAATGAATATTCTATATATACAATGTAGTTTGTAGGGGGCATACCATGTGATGCTTGTTTCTTCTACCATGGGTCAAGATGGCTTCTAGTGTGGTCTATTTTTCTGAATACCCAGCAACAGAATCGTTCCTTGCCATGGCCACACGTGTAGACAGAGCGGTTATAGGTTGTTGGAGAGAAGGCGGGTATGGGCTGCAATATGGACAAAGATTTATAAAGCCATTTAGATGGTCTTTTGGAATGGACAACATTAATTAACACAAAATTAAATGATGATTGTTATGGGAAAATGATAAGTCACTTACTTTTATTAGAGTGAAACCGAGAAGTTAGTGGTTTGCATACAAAGGGACATAACAATTATAGCCACATTAATATAATAAAGTAGAATTAAAAACATCATTAAAGCTGTATTAATGAAGGTAAATATGTAGTTAGGGTCTAGAATCAATGTCCTTTAATTGATGTATGGTTAGAATATAATTTAATATCATGTTAAATTAGAAACCATACATACTGTAAGGAACATGTATAACAATATATCACTAAGTAACATTAACTATTGAGTATTTTTAAAATATGGTTAAGAACACATAGTAAATTAGGTGACATATACAATTAATATGATTGTCTCTTATGTTATAATTATTAACATTATTATTATTGTTATTATTGTTATTAGATGACATGGATAAGTCAAAAGGAATAATGTAAACCTGTGTGCTATTTAAGTAAATGTTTATCAATGATTCATATGATAGTAAGATGGTGTAACCTAAGCGAAGCCCCTCTATCATGATAGTTAAGATGCTTAGATGGTTATGAATAATTCACTAGACGATATATATGATAATATAACCTTTATGTAGACGCATTCTCTCATGTTATTCCTTTTTACTTAAAAATTTAGCAATTATTAAACATTATGATGCATTTTTTAAATGAAAAATATTAGAGTATTATAAAGGTTATGTTCGTACAAAAATCAGGGGGGGGGGGGGTTGCTTCTTGTCATACAATAACAAAAAAATGATTTTGACCATTTTGCCCTTACTACTTTCTCATGTTGACATGATTCTTCAAGATTTGGATTTGAAAATGAAAGTGATAGTGTATTAGGGGGTGTTCGGCCGAGATTGTTTAAGGGAGAGGGAGTGTGATTTTTGAAATGGGTTTTCTTGAAAATGTGAAGTTTATGGAAGCATGTTCAATGGTTAATCATTGATCTTAAACCTACACTCATTTTATATTCAGCGTCATCATGTTCTCTGAATTTTGAATATGCTCGTTTAAAATCTTACATGGTTACAACCTGAAATTCTTATTACCTAAAATATGATATCAAATTCATATTAAAAAACATATATGTTTGATTTATCATATACTGATCAATTACACTTTGAATAATTCAAAGTTTTTAATAACTTTAAGTTTCTAATAATTTTAAGTTAAATAATATTCACTCTATTTTTATGATCATATACTGTAGTAATATTTTTGGTTTCAAGGTATTAAATCGGTTCCCATATTGTATCCGCTTATTGTTTTTGTTTTTGAACGGGAGTATTTATGATGAATTTTTAGTTTTGTGTTTTTTGTCATCTGAAAGTTTATATTTTTTGTTCTTTATTATTTCTCATCTGAAAGTTCATATTTTTTGTTCTTTATTATTATTTAGATGATGAATTTTACCTTTAAAATTTTCTTTTTATTTTCTATTTCGAGATTGTCTTTTTTACATACCTCATCATATATAAAGTAACAGATGAAATGATCCTAACTTAAAATCATATAATGCACAATACTCAAAGTTGGATTCATCTATAAAAGAAAATAAGGGAACTGAAGTTGGTGACTTACCTCTGTCGCGTATGAAAAAGTGACGGCCGTGTTGTTGAATTAGGTTACGGTTGGTGGGTGGTGATGCACAACTATGAAACACTCAAAGTTCGATTCATGATAACAAAAGACCTATTGTCGCCGTACGATGACAATGGTGTTGTTGAATCCGGGTACGGTATGCGGGAAGAGAGAGTGCGAGAGGGAGAAATGAAGTAGTGATCCAGCATTTGTGGCTTATTTCAGGTCTTTAAGAAATGTTTAGTTGGCTAATCCAATCATGGCCATTGAAGTTTCTTCAATAAATGGTAACAGTTTCATGCGATGATGACTATTCAGAGTATCTGAATTAATGTGGTTTAAATATTGGTGAGTTGTTCCTTTATCTAATTAAAACATATTGGTTACTTGTAGTAAGAATTCAAATAGACAGAAGACTTTATATTCATTCACTAATAAAACATATTGGTTAGTTGTAGTAAGAATTCAAATGGACGGATCACTGTATATTGAATATTCACTAATTTAATTAAATGCTTTAATGTAATTTAAAATCATTTATGTTCTTTATTAGTTGGGTTTACTGTCCTTGAATGAGAAACACAATTAATAATTCTTTTTCTTTTTCTTTTTTCTTTGTTAATTGGAGAAGGACAATTATGCCCCCTTATTAAGGTAATCAAGTGTTGTACTATAAGCACTATAAATTGTAATTACTTACTTTTTGCAGGTATCTTTAGAAAATACTTTATAAAGACACAATGTATTTAAGAGGCTCATAATGAATGTTGTAAAAAAGTTGATATAACTAAATTTTTAAGTATATATAGATGATTTGACAACATTTATTACCCATTTATCTTCCCAATGTATCTTTCTAACTCCATATCTATCATTTTCATTTCTAAGAAAGACCTTCATTAATGTCCTGCACATCTTCATTTACAATTTACTTCTTCATTTATTCCTTTCTCCATTAATGTCCATTGAGACAAATCCATCATATAACCCGTTAATGTCGCCGGGTAGATCTTATACTCATTACTTTCTATTGAAGCCACCAAATCTGAGGATCGAAGCAATTATCGAAGCTCTTCAAGAAAAGAAAGTAAGGTGTTGCTCTCATCACATCTTTAATTCTGTTTTTAGCGAGAGAAAACTGATGTTTTGGAGAGAGAAACAACAATATTCATCTTGTTCATCTGGACACCAAGAACATACGCACAAATGTGTGTGAGAGAAACACGTTTTTTTTGCTATTTATGTAATTTGTTTAAATTTATACTTTTTATGATATTTGATAGATTTAAAATCAGAGCTTCTTTTGTTTATTTAAAAATTTTAAATCAAGACCAAGAAGAAATTTTTGTGTGCCCAATTTCTTTCTTCAAAAATCAGGTCTTCTTAGTTGTTTCAGATCTATATGTGTTTCAAACATATGGGTTTGAAGCAGATTTGATGTTAGATTCATTACTTTTGAGTTTTTTTCTGAGTTCTTTGATTTTCGGTGATGTTATTTTCAATAAAATGTTTGTCTTTTTTTTTTCATCCTTACCAGGTGGTGATTCTACTAGATGACATATCCTGTTACTACAACCCGTAGCTACCTTACCAGGTGGTGATTCTACTAAATTTTCTGGCTATGAATGTGTTAATAGTTATGTGTGGTTAACGACTTAACGGTTATCTTATCTTTTTGTTATTAGGATGGTGATGGATACAAGGGAATCAAGATCCAATTCTCGGGTCCGTTGGTTTCGTCAAACGTGGATCAGATGCTTAAGGATCATGACCATGTTTATGTTACAGCACAACACAATTAACACGTGTTATAGTTTGAACTTCAGGACATGCATGTGTTACATGTGACATGAAACCCATGTACAACGTAACACGTATTAGTGCTATGTATTTTTGTTTACTAGTAATATGTAATGTGAGACTCTTCTTGTTTTCTCTAGTACACGATGTTAAAACGGTCTAGACTTAACACATTTTCTGTTGGAGGCGCCCGTATTTGTACCTTTACTGTTACAGTTACTATTGAAGTTTATGCATCCATTCTAGAAGTCTTAACACATGTTATAATAGAGGCTTAACACACGTTATATCAGGTTTACTCTGTTGTTATTAAGTTACTATTGGAGTTTATTCATCCACTGTGGAAGTCTTTACACACGTTATAATAGATGCTTAACACACGTTATACATTTCAGTCGCTTAACACATGTTACAGTATGTATATACACATCATGGTGTTTTGGAAACCAATAGCTTATACATGACACCATGTTAGGTTAAACCAAGATTATAACAGAGGGTTAACACATTTTATCCCAGGTATACAGTGTTACGATATTAACTTGTATGTTCTATATTAACTTGTACACGTTTTTACTATCAGTATATGCACATCATAGTGTTTTGCAAACCACTTTCATATACATGAATACAAGTCGGGTTACAACAAGATTATAATGGTGGAGGCGCCAGTATTTGTATCTCTACTGTCACAGTTACTATTGAAGTTTATGCATCCATTCTGGAAGTCTTAACACATGTTATAATAGAGGCTTAACACACGTTATATCATGTTTACTCTGTTGTTGTTAAGTTACTATTGTAGTTTATTCATCCATTATGGAAGTCTTCACACACGTTATAATAGATGCTTAACACACGTTATACATTTTCAGTCACTTTAACACATGTTACAGTATGTATATACACATCATGGTGTTTTGGAAACCACTAGCTTATACTCATGTATTCAGGTATAACAGAGGCTTAACACATTTTATTCAGGTATACGGTGTTACGATATTAACTTGTATGTTCCATGTTAACTTGTTCACGTGTTACGGTCAGTATATGCACATCATGGTGTTTTGCAAACCACTTTCATATACATGAATACAAGTCGGGTTATAATGGATGCTTACATGTTATCATATGTATACAAG
This sequence comes from Helianthus annuus, assembly GCF_002127325.2. Taxonomy (NCBI): domain Eukaryota; kingdom Viridiplantae; phylum Streptophyta; class Magnoliopsida; order Asterales; family Asteraceae; genus Helianthus; species Helianthus annuus. The sequence continues at coordinate 125,703,906 of NC_035440.2, read as the reverse complement.
TGGGGTTACAACAAGATTACGATATTAACTAAGCTCCCCATTAAACTCATCGCCCCCGTCGACTGTTTTCACCCTTGTCACATGTTAAGCAATTACATGTTCCGAACAGACAAATTGTAACACATGTTAGATCAGTATATACACATCATGGTGTTTTGTAAACCACTAGCTTATACATGAATACAATATTATATATTCCAAAATTACTGGTACATGTGTTTCCATAAATGGCTCGTTTCATATTACACGTTACATCATGGTGTTCTGTTACAGCATGAACCACCAACACATGCTATAAATGAACGAAGACCCATCTTTCCCAAAGGATGTGACTTATTCAATGTCCCCGCATTAACGTCGCCTACATCCATCCAGCTTGTCAATTCAATATCTTTTATGGATCTGTTTCTGTAAATCAACACACATTATATATCATTCTAACAGGTGCTTAACACATGTTATGGGTCTGTCTCTGTAAATCAAGCAACCCAACAAAAAAAAAAAAAACAATTATTGTTAAGATCAAAAGCCCCAAACCAACAAAAAAACCCGTTCAAAATCTCATCCTAAAGTTTTGGATTTATTTAAATCCATCAAGCTTGTCAATTGAATATCTTTATGGGTTTGTTTCTATAAATTAACACACGTTATATAAGATTCTAACATGGGGCTTAACACATGTTATGGGCCTGAGTCTGTGAATCAAGCAACCAAAAAAAAAAAACACTTACTGTTCAGATCATAAACCCAAACAAGCAACCCAAACCAACATAAGAACAGCTACTTTTAAGATCAAAAGCCCCTAACAAGCAACCAAACCAACAAAAAAAACTCGTTCAAAATTTCATCCTAAAGTTTTTGATTTATTTAAAATACATGAACATTAACCATGGATACCCCATTAACCATTACTAATACACTTTCAGCACATAAAAACATATTAACAACCATTTCAACAAAAAATCAAGTGTGAAATGATATTTCAAGAACACTTACCGGATCTATACCCGTCCGATGAACACGAAGAAGGGTCTTCAAACCTTCTTCTCTCACACACACTTGAACATTCAAATCTCTCTCTCTCTAAAAAAATAAAGATTATAGATGAACATGATGAAGATTGTTGTTTCTCTCTCTAAAACATCAACTTTCTCTCTCTAAAAACATTTATCTTGTCATCGTTCTCTCTCTAAAGGTTATTGTTTCTCTAATCAACAACACCTGAACACGAAGAAGGGTCTTCAAACCGTCCGGATAAGCTTTTATGGTTGTGGCTATGGTTGTCTTCAAGATCAGGGAAGAAGAAATGGGAAAGAGAAAGAGGAAAGAGAAAGAGGTAAGAGAAAGAGGTAAGAGAAAGAGAAGCTTTTATGGTGATTTGATGTTTATGTTACCTACCGAAAATGCCCTTGGATGGTACAAGTTGGCAGTCTTTTGTATTTCCTTTTATTTTTATTAACACCAAAATAATCATGGCCTTTGATCAACTTAGATGTAAGCTAATCAATGGTTCAGAATGGGTTTCCATAGTTTTCTTAAAAAGAAAGGGTTTCTTATCTAACCAAGCCATATATATATATATATATATATATATATATATATATATATATATATATATATATACACACATTATCATGAAACTCACATATTTTAATTGTTTTAAACATTTTGTGACGCTGATGATATATAAGTTTACCATATTAATGTGTTACATCTGTTAAATATAGAACTATAGCCTAGTGGTATTTTATGGGTGAGATAAGACTTATGACCATTAGGTCATAGGTTATATATGCAGTTTACCATATTAATGTGTTGCATCTGTTAAATATAGAACTATAGCCTAGTGGTATCTTAGGGGTGAGATAAGACTTATGACCATTAGGTCGTAGGTTCGATTCTCACAAAGAAGGTTTTCCCAGATTTATTGTGTTTCCTCTTGAATTGGTGTATAGCCATTATTGCCTAGTGGAGATGGATATGATCGAGTGGTCCGTCAGTGATCCAAATTTGCCAAAAAACATAGAAATGTAAGAAAAATAAATATTCTCAAAATCTCAATTGATATCTTTTAAGAAACTAATATGCATATCGGGCCAATAATTATGAGTATATCCAATACCCAACAAGTATTCAGCATCAAATACAAATTTTCAATCCCGTATAAGACTCTAATCACCAATACCACTATTATCAGATAAGAACATATTTATATTTACAAGCAAATGCAAGTTGGCCAAAGTTTCCATTAAGCATTTGAGTATTTAAGATATTTTCCAAAACATATAATTTAGGTTGACAAAAAATGTAGAGCTAAAATAAATGTTCATTCATTACTATATCGTCTAGTAAGACTCTTTTACTTACTATTGAATTATATAAATTCAAACCTACATTAATAGAAAACTCGTCAAAAGTCCATCATTCGATCAAACGATGACTATTGCTATTGAAAATTTTAATTCATAATGATTATAATAACAGTAATAACAAATAATGCATATCAATAAATATTAAAGTTTACTAGCCAAGTTGACAAATAATGCATATCAATAAATATTAAAGTTAAATAAATCTAGTAATTGTTGCTTCCATACCCCCCCCACCCCCCCCCCCCACCCCCCATGTCTTCCCTTTCGTCATTGTTGCTAGTGGTGGATCTAGAAATCTTTTCTAGTGGGTGTTACTGTTTTTACATACTCGAATTTTATAGAATTGGACAAAAAAAATTCTTGGTCGATTCGATGGTCAGGTCTGATAAGGTTCTTCTCATAGTAAACATAGTAAACATATGATACAATAATAAAATGAAACACCATCATTATAAATTAAAAAACACATAATATAACTACGACAGTCTTCGCGAATTTAAAAAAAGACCTACCTATAGTTGTTCTACACGAGTTTTCATCTTTTAAAATGTTGCATTACATCTTTGATCGATTTTTTTTTTAAATAATTCATTTTCAATGTATCAAATACAAGAATGTTCATGTATTCATCACCCATTCTATCACGCAATTATATCCTCGCATGCTTCATTGAAGAAAAACTTCTTTCAACACTTGTCGTGGCAACCGGTAAAAAAGTAACTTTAATAGACGATAGACCAATTGATAATCAATGTGGTCTCTTGTTTTCACCATGCTATTGGCTAGACCACTTGCCCCAAACACTTAATAGAACCCAAATTGCAGGACTTCAAAACCAAATCGGGTGTTTTTATCGGACGAACATCGCCTCTCACAACAACCGACAGGATTATAGGATAGGTTTGTAGTTTTTGGTGCTAGGCGTGGAAATATGAAATCGTGTGTCTTTATCTAAAACCGCCACCACTTAAACCATAACCACCACTACTACCACTCACAATTGGAACCCCTCATGCCGCCCCCACCACACTGTCCCCCTCATCTTTAATCCTCGTAGGTTCACATATACCCACGCATCGCACCACCATTGAAACCCCCACCTCAGATTTGTTGTGCTGCTGCTGGTGGTGGTCACCGGAGCCGATGGTTACCAACATCTAATTTTTAGGGATAGTCTTGTTTTTATGTTTTTTTAGTAATTTTCATAAATGGTCCCTGTAATTAAAATTGATTTATTACATAAATGGCCCCTATACTTATAAAAAGGTTGTTATGCACCTTTAAGCACGTCATTTATTTAGTCGTTTTACCTAAAACTAATAGAAAATCTAATAACAGTAGCCTTAATACCCTAAGGAGTTACAAATTGAAACCATAATACATGTACTTGTAAAAAAACCACTTCGTACTCAAAGATGTTACTTTTGATTAACCACAAAGACTATCTATGTAATTAACTCAGTTAGATAATTGTTGTATTATATATAATGAAATAATGAAATTACTCTAAATCCTACCAATGACAAAAACAATAAATAAATAATGTATCGTTATCTTTCATTTCTTTAACTTGTTAGGGTGGAAGGGACAACTTTGTAGCAACCCATTTGAACCCCTAAACCTAATAATAGGAAGATGACACCTCATTTGAATTCACTCCAACTCAAATCAACTTTGAAAGGAGGGGACACCCATTTTGTTGAATCCACTACCTCTTTCAACCCACCATCCAATAATATTGTGACACATCACCATCCAATATATACCATCTTGGAACCTACCATCCATCTAGCATGGGTTCACGAACCTGGAATGGGTTTAAATGGCTGAACCCATGGTGATTGCGGTGGTGTTCTTGTGGTACCCGGACGATCACACGTAACCATCTTGGAGATGAGATTTTGTGTCATCGGTTCTAAACAATCATGTTTTTTTAACATTAAATAAAGAAGCCACTGCGATTGCCAGGAATACTAGGCCTAATAACGGGACCAAAACACAAGGAAAGTTAAGAGTTATCATAAAATGGGTATCTCGATTTACCCTGTCCACCCTCAAATACTCTTTGGTAGTGTTCGTTTCATAGAATGGAATGGAATCTGGATGGAATAGGGATTTAGATTCCACTCCTTATGTTGTTCGTTTCAACAAATGAATGAATTAGAATCTCAATTCCATTCTTGATCATGTTCGGTTAGCAAAGGAATTGGAAATGAATTCCTTCAAATTCCTTTAACTAAAGGAATTCAAAATCCTTCCAAATTTTGAAGGAATTCAAGTAAAGTCATTTTAAAGGACTTCAAAATCCTTCCAAATTTTGAAGGAATTCAAGTATAGTCATTGGAATCTTTGACCGGACATATCTAGACAAGACCCGTAAACTATCCGAAACAACTCGACCCAACCCGCTAACGAATCGAAACGTCTCGACCCGTCCCGGCCCGTTAAGACTTGAAATGTCTTGACCCGACCTAGTCCTCGGACCCGAACCCGAACCGACCCGTTAACGGCTAGAATGTATCGAATTAACCTGACACGTAAACGACCCGAAATAGATCGAATTGGCTCGGCCCGTAAACGGCCTGAACGTCTTGACCCAATCCGGCTCATTAACGACCCGAACTAGCTCACCCGATTGGCGGGAAGAGACTGATAGATTCTAATTCATTTGCCAAAAGAACACATCAAGAATGGAAAAGAGATTCCAATTCCTATTAGAATGTTGAAATTCCAAATCCAATTCCTTCCGATGCCAATTCATATGCAAATTCCAATTTCATTATATTCCATGAAACGAACACTACCTTAGTTTTCCATGGCTATGGTTAACTCTTATTGGACTTTTTTTTGGTTCTCAAACTCAAGTCTGTCTCGTCATCCATCATCAATTAGATCTTGTCAATTTGTGACTTCATTTGATGCACCATACTTTTATATCATTGATCAGCTAGCACTCCATTTAAAAAATCATAGCACGTAAGCTTTAAACTTTCATGGTTCATATATCACGTAGAACATAATGGTTCATTCTCTAGGGAAACTATTTGAATTTGGCAAGACCATACCAATATTAGGATGAAGTTGATTAAATTGAGCTCTAAAGTATTCGTCTCTATTGATAAAGTCTAAACAGGCATTCTATCTGCACAATCGTAAAACAATATACCATTTTCCTAATAAAAACTACGTGATGATGTTATAAGGCCTGTTGAAAAAAAAAAAACAAAGAGAAAAGAATTGAAAAACTTTTTGTTTATAACATAAACAGTAAAGTGCAATTTGCCTCCCTGAGGTTTGGTCCAGATTACCCTACGACTCCCTCTCTTCTAGATTATGCCCTTTGAAACCCTAACGTAGGTATTTTATTGCCACCAGGGGCGGACTTAAGAGAAAGGTAAGGTGGGCGGGCGCACCCCCGGGAAAAAAAATTTTTAGTGCTAAGTTCCGTCACAAATCCCGTTCGCACCCCTTGGAATTTTTCGTCCGCACCCCTTGGAATTTTCCGTCCGCATCTCTTGGAATTTTTCGTCTGCACCCCTTAGGTAAAAAGTGTTATCAGTTTATATTTTAAATTTTTTTTAATAAACTCTTATTTAAAAAAAAAATACTACCTAAATTATATAACTTTTATTATCTAAATAACTAAACCCAAATACCTAATACCTTTAACTAGCCCACTACTAAGTCTTAGCCCAATAAACAAACCCAACAAATCAACAGTATTTCAAACTAAAATAAAATAAACAAGCCCAAAACCCTTACATATTCTCTCCCGCTCTCTCTATACCACCGTAATCAGCCACCATACCACCGCCGATCAAACACGGGTCTTTGTTATTTTTGATGAATTTTGGTTGATATTAGCCGCATACTAACCATGACAGTAGACATGTGCTTCGTTTTGTTTTTTCATCATGTTATATGGTGGGTTATATTTTGTTGGTGATGATATTTTGCCTTTTTTATAGCCGCATACACCACACAGTAGATCTGGTGGGTTATATTTATTAGTGAAGAATGTTTGGCTTTTTCTTTTTATGGTGTATATATTGTTTAGATGATTTTTAGGGTTATTTACATTATGATTTCTAGGGCTTGAATCATTGATATATTATGTAATATGTTATGGAACCATGTTTTGGATAGATTTCAAAAAATGAAAACCCGTAGGGTGACATTTTAATTATGTTTGTAACAAAGTTTGACATATTTTTGATGATTATATAAATTTATTCGATGTTCTTTTGTTTTACATGACCCGACCCGATACGAACCAATTTTTAACTTATATACCTTGGGGCCTAAAATTTTTAAAAATGTTCCGCACCCCATGGAAAAATTCCTGGGTCCGCCACTGATTGCCACATGCCCGAACATTGTTATTAGCAGTTGTAAACCTATGTGAAAAGACAATCTTACCCATTTACTATTGTTATATGTGACCCAATGGTTTGTACACCATCACAATATGCAACTCCCTCCAAAAACACCCAGTTTGACTTTATAAGTCAGCGGATTCTAAAGTTGACTTTTATAAGTCCACCTGCAAGATGAATCTCCACATGTACTATACTAACCTGCCGATTGTGCATGTGCCATGAGCACCACCATATGCCAGATGATTCATACCACCGTGGACTTACCACTTAATCATCATCATTAGGATCATCAACAACAAACCTGATCATCACCATCAACATAGTGATCCTCATATGCCAGATTAGGCACCAAAACAATTGATCATCGTCTACAAAACAAAAGTACATAGTACCAATTAGTCTTCGTGAAGTGGGTTCTGTGATACGATGAAACAGAGTTACTTACATAATTGATCCTCGTCTACAGATCAGAACCATGTTATACAAGATTTAATTATATGATACCTAAATTATAGATAGATACGATGAAATAGAGTTACTAACATAATTATACAAAGGAAAAGGCCAATCAAACCATATTGTAGCAATACTTAACCATAGTTATACATATCAAAGCTTAGTACCTAATACTTAAGCATAATCAAAAGAACAAAGTACCTAATACTTAAGCATAATCAAAAGAACATAACACAACCACATTAGTCTTCGTGAAGTGGGTTCTATGATGGCGGTGTTAAGGGTAGACCGGGAATGGTGGTGGTGATGACATTGTGGTGGTTATGGCGTTGATCTGATGGTGACAACAGGAAGACGACACAAAGGTTGAACGCCGAATCGTTCGACCACCTCAAAACAACCGTCACCAGCACCACCGTGTGGTGGTTCTGGGTCTCCGACAGGTGCAATCCAGCTACATTGTACCCACAACAGTGAAATAGAGCTGAGATTGTGCGTGAACGACATGATTTTACTACAACGAAAGTGAAATAAAGGTTTGTAATCGTATCTATGATCGATGCATTCTCCATTTGCATATTGAACTCCATTGAATTCGGTGATGTGTGTAAACGCAATGAAGAGGAGAAGATGACTATGTGTGTGTTAGTTGAGTGTATCAGGGAGTGTAGGGGAGAAGATAAGGCAGATATAAGGTGTGGCTAATAAGATTCTTGGGTGAAATTACATCCTTACCCTTAAAATTAACAGTCAAACTAACAGTTGACTAGCTGTTGGGGCATGTGCAATGAAATACCCACATCAGGGTTTCAGAGGGCAACCTGGACCAAACCTCGGGGAGGCAAATTGAACCTCTAATATATATAGGATTAGGTTTATTTGTGAACAACTTATTGAGAGTGAACAAAGTGAATTCATCTTGGCCCTTGATCATTTTTTAGATTAAAAGAGTAATATTGACATTAGCCAAATATTTTTAATTAAAATCACTTAATTTTCTCATCTCTTAACTCTCTCTCTCTCTCTCTCTCTCTCTCTCTTATTTTTAATTATTTCTCCATTATTTTAATTATAAGAGATTGAAGGGCTACTTTTTTAAATAAACTCTTATGTTCTTTTTAAAATTAAATATTAAACCTAATTAAGTCATGTTTTTAACATATGTGTATATATGTCAGTATATACAAGACTTATACACTTATGTATTATTACATCTTGTTCCCTCAGGTCGGTATAAACCAGATTTATACACCTGTGTATTATTCAAGTACATATGTGTATACAGGTCGGTATATACCAGACGTGAGTGGGGATCCTACGGAAAGTGTGTTTTTCCTAGAAAGTCTAGGAAGCGATCTGGGTCATCCAATGGGTGTGTTTAATGGTTGAGATCATCTTGGTGGCATTTTGGTAATATGTGTTTCTTAAAAATAGGGTTATTTAATTAATCAGGGGTAGATATGTCATTTAGCTTGTTTTAAATATGGAAATAATTTTCATCCCATAACCACCCCACATTTCATGCGATTTCTCTATCTCTCTCTCTCCCTTTCTCTCTCTCTCTCTATTCCTTCTATCCTTCATGAAGAAACACATCAAGAAAACACATCGTATTAATCTGCTTGCTAATCTGCTTGCTGTTAAAACACGGCATCAAGAAATCCTCCTGCATTACCAGCATGGATGGTAAAACACAGCGTATGAATCTGCTTGCTGTTAAAACACAACTGTATAAATCTGAATGCTAAAACACAACTGTATGAATCTGCTTGCTGTTAAAACACAACTCTATGAATCTGAATGCTAAAACACAACTGTATGAATCTACTTGTTGTTAAAACACAACTGTATGAATCTGCTTGCTGTTAAAACACAACTGTATGAATCTGAATGCTAAAACACAACTGTATGAATCTGAATGCTAAAACACAACTGTATGAATCTGCTTGCTGTTAAAACACAACTGTAGGAATCTGCTTGCTGTTAAAACACAACTGTATGAATCTGAATGCTAAAACACAACTGTATGAATCTGCTTGCTGTTAAAACACAACTGTATGAATCTGAATGCTAAAACACAACTGTATGAAACTGCTTGCTGCTAAAACACAACTGTATTAATTTGCTTGCTGTTAAAACACATCGTCAAGAAAACGGAGATGATACGAGCAGTATTTGAATGGTGATGATGAACTCCGAGATGGTGGAGATGGAGAAGTGTTTGATGATGACGAAGACGAAGAAGGAGAAGGTTGCGAAATACAAAAAATCTTGGGAAACAGTTTCCATAATTATAGGCATTGTTAGTTAATGAGAGATAAAATTCCAAAAAATAAAATAAAATGTCAAATTACACAAGTGCCCTTTTAGTTAAAATTCCTCCATGCCACGTGTCACATTCTTATTGCTTCCTAGACTTTCTAGGAAAAACTCACTTTCTACTCAACTCCTCCTACCTGTGTATTATTCAAGTACATAGTGTATACAGGTCGTTATATACCAAACATATACACTTGTGTATTATTACATTTTGTTTCCACTATGCATCTTTTCATCAAACATTGATCTAATACATATATGTATAGAGAATGTAATTAAATATTTTTAATCGTGTTCTAGATGGAACAATATTTGACAACATTTGTATTTTATTTTAAATTATCAAATATTAAGTTAGGTAATGTGTGAGAGAAAAAAGTATATATAGAATGTAATTAAATATTTTTTTAATTGGAAAGAGAAATCAGGAGAAAGAAAAAAAATCAATTAATTAAATCAAGAGAGAAAAATATAATTATACCCTTGTATCTATTAAAATGTATGTAGGTTACAAAAGATAATTACAATCTTGCCACTAAAGAAAAATCTAGATCTACAAAATCAATGGTCATGATAACTTCATTTTGTTCTCAAATACATCATTGTTCACTCATGAACCCTACCATATATATATATATATATATATATATATATAATATAATATAATATAATATAATATAATATAATATAATATAATATAATATAATATAATATAATATAATATAATATAATATAATATAATATAATATAATATAATATAATATAATATAATATAATATAATATAATATAATATAATATAATATAATATAATATAATATAATATAATATAATATAATATAATATAATATAATATAATATAATAATTATTTTTCTTTATATTTACCATGTCTGCGTACTTCACGAGTACTCCGATTACTCCTAACTCCCCAATCGACCGAATAGGGACTGCGTAACGACTTTTGCAATTGTATCAAATAATGTTTTAATCAATCTATAATAATTTTATTATATTTTCATATAATACATCCATGTGAATTTTATAAATGGGATACGTCCTTCATAATTCAGAGATCGTGCCAAATTTTTGTTTATTTTATTTTCTCTTGTTTACTTTTGAGTATGTAATTATATAAAAATTAAATGAACATTGGGAGCAAGTGCAATATTTATATCAGTAGATCGTCGTCTCTTACAAGTGATCATTTTATTAGTTTCAAGTCAACTCTATTATTGGACAGCAGAGTATTTGTATCTTACGTTTGGTTATATACCATGATTTAAGTTGTTGCCATTATCTTTACTAAAATACCATTTTTTTTAAAGGAAAACTTCATTAAACACCACTCCAAGCCCGAAAACCGAGCGAGGAACCCAACAGAAAATTACAACAAAGAAAAGTTACACCAGTCCAACCATGAGAGACGATTGTTTTTAGATCTATGCCTAAACAATAAAAAACCCAAAGATTTAACTCGCTAAAAACCTTCTCCACTTTGGCCTCAAGCTCAGAAAAAATGGCCCTGTTCCGAGCCTGCCACAAACACCAACAAGAAACAATGATGATACCATGAATGGCCGACCTTTCCACGAATCCGATGGAACCCTCCTTGTGAATCAGAAGCAAATCTCTGAAAGAAAAAGCATAGATTGGAGGAATACGACACCACTGGCTAATTTTCTGCCATAAAATTACGGCAAAAACACAAGTGAAAAGATGCTCCACCGACTCGTCCTCTTCCTTACATAGCGGGCACAACCGATCCCCGACTACAACCCCCCCCCTTTTAGATAAACTATCCGAAGTAGGGATCCTATCCATCTCGGCTCTCCAAGCAAACAGGTTACACTTACCTGGGATCCATTTGCACCAATCCAAAACAAAACTATTGCTGTTAACCGTCGAACCCAACAAGACTTTTTTAACCGAACCGACAGAGAACGACCCCGAACGATCCCTTAACCACTTCCAAACATCAGCCGATCCTCCCAAAGAAACCGATGCCAAGGCCGATGTAAGGGAGTCAAGTTCCGCCGACTCAATACCCGATCCTTCACTACACAAGATTTCACTACCTCTAACGAAAACAAATTCGGATAGAGATCACAAAGGGGGACATCGGCCCGCCAAGGATCAAGCTAAAAGAGAATCCGCTCACCATTCCCAACAATGCCTCTAAAAAAGCTCATAAGATTCAGATTGCCCGACCCAGGCTTACAACAAACGGAAACATTGTTATTCCAAACGCCCGAGAACGACTTTTTAATAGGAAGAAAGGACCAATTCGTGCCACCAAAGTGAATGGCATCCATCACCTTCACCCACAAATTCTATTTTTCTTGCTTGTACCTCCAACCCCATTTACACAAAAGAGCACGATTAATAATAGACAACTTGCTGATCCCCATACCTTCATTCTTCTTTGGTGTAGCAACTTCGTCCCAAGCAACCCAATGGATTTTATTTACCTCACTCGACCCACCCCAAAGAAACTTTTTGATAATTCTTTCTAAATCCGAGATAACCTTCACCGGAGCCTTATAAAGCGAGAAATAGTAGGACGGGAGACTCTCAAGCACCTGATCTGATAAGAGTAACTCTCCCGCCTATAGATAATAACGAAGACTTCCAAAGAGCAAGCCTTGCCTCAAAGATATCATAAACCGGCCTCCAATTGTTAATACGATTCATATTCGCCCCAACTTTCAGTCCAAGGTATTTTAAAGGAAGGGAGTCGGAGGAGCAACCTACCACCTCTGTCATCTCCCTAGACTCGGAATCAACAACCCCAATACCGATAAGGTTGGACTTCCCCAAATTAATTCTCAATCCAGAACAAGCATGAAAACATCTTAGAATCCTGATTACGTTAATAGCATTCTCTACAGACCACTCACCGAGAATAAGAGCATTATCCGCAAAGAACAAGTGAGAAAGACAAGGGCCATCGTTAGGAAGCTTGATCCCGGCTAATAACCCCACCTCCTCGGCTTTAAACAACAAGCATGACAAAGCTTCCATCGCGATGACAAACAAGAACGGAGAAAGAGGGTCCCCTTGCCTCATACCCTTACCACACTTAAATTCGAACGTGGGAGAGCCGTTAACAAGAACGGACACACGGGCCGACGAAAGCACCCCCATAATCTAGCTACACCATTTCGACCCAAAACCCATTTGGCGAAGCACATCCACAACAAAACCCCAATGAATATTATCATAGGCATTCTCAAAGTCAATCTTGTAACACCCCAAAATTCGAATTATTAAGTTCGTTAGCATGTTATCATGTTTAATAAATGAGATACAATAACTAAGTTATTAAACTTAGTTAAATGCCTAATAAATAAGTTAGGGAATGAAGTTTGTAGCATTTATGATGATAAGTTAAACTTGAGGGACTTAGGGTGCCAAACTTGGAAACTTAATTTATTAAAACAAAAATCACACACACACACACACACACTAGGTGTGTGCGTGGGATCGAGTACGAGAAAGGGGAACCCTAACCCATAAGAAATCATCAAATTGGAAAGGGAATCAAGGGTTAAGTGGATGCATGAACTAAGATTTATGATCACTCAAGCGTTGTTGACACCAAGTAAGTTGAATTTAATGTTTTGGTGATGTTTGATGAAGTGGGTTATGTGTAATCCGTGAATGTATTATGAAATTGAACTTGAATGTTAGTTAATATCAATGTGTCGAAGTTGTAATATGCTTAATTCTGATTATATTGATTATTTGGGATAAAACCCACTTAGAATTTCTAGGAAGATGAAGTTTAGTGAAGATTTATGATGAATTGTGTAATGTTGGTGTTAGAGTTGTGTTATAGAAAGTAGTTAGATAGATAATTTGATATAAAACATATGATGCTTGGTTATGATAATGATTTGTGAAAGATTATGATAATCTATGGATGAACTAGGAAGAATGTGCTTTAATTAGTTGTACAATGTGCACTAAATGGTGTACGCACACCAAGTGTATGATGAAATGTCTAAGTGAAGTTAAGATGTGAGATTGTATGAAATGGTATATATATGAATGAGATGAGGAAATGATGTAATTAGTAGTATACTAACTTGGAAAATGTGCTTTAGATAGAACTCATACAAGAATTTGGGTTGAATGTATGTCTTGGTCAAGACTATGCATTAGGGACTTGTACGTTGTGTTTAATATCACTAGGTGATTATGTGATGGTAAGCACATTTGCATCGTGAGTAAGAGATGTATAGAGTGTCATTGATATAACATAAATGATGTTACGGATATATGTGGATAAGTCGGAAGTTCATATGATAAACCGTTGACTTCTAAAAGTCAACTACACATAGAAAGCATAATTTAACTTGTTGTTGTAAAGGTAGGATATTAGGAAGTCGTACGGAACATGTTATATCAATACGCGTTATATGGAATGACATGGTGAATTATATGAGTTTGAATGGATGTGAAATTGGGTATATGTCTTATGCTTGCTAGAATCGACTAATGAAAGTCAAATGGGAAATATGCACTTGATGTGATCGTTAACATGCGTAATCATGTATGCTAATAAGAATGTGATTGCGATGATGTGAAAGTATAAGGATCATATCAAGACGGATGGAAGCATGGAAGGTTAACGGATAAAAAGGAGGCAAGATAACGGATGCGAATACAGACGCTAAGGTAAGTGAATTCTGGAATCACTTCTCATGTTATTTAAGTAAAGTTAGGAACTAGTTATATCAACATGATAATTGAGTTCAAGTAAGGTTTTACAAATATGGTTGTGGTGAATGATTAAGTTAGATGTGATAATGTGGACATAAGATGTAAGGAAAGGAAAACAAGATTTAAGTTTAAAGTGCTTAAATCCTTTAGCGGGTTACAATACGTTTACACGTAGAAATTGATAATGGGCGCATAAATTTCATGATTAAAGCCCGGGTATTAGGGGACATTCATGGTTATGAAGTTAGTACGAAATTGATAGTAATCACACAAGTTTGTGGATTAAAACATGAACGGGTCGAATAAGTGAAAACGGGTATATAAAGCCGAGAGCTTAAAGTTAATATTTCCTTAAACTAGATGTTGGATTTCAAGTTCATATGATAGAATGTGAATTTACGAGCATGTAGAAAGAAACGGGAGGTTAAACGGGTAAACGGTTTAAAAGTTATGCAAGTTTTAGCTCGGACTACGAAACGGATCTGCGGAAAAATGGCAAAATTAGGGGCCGTCGCCGACGCCCCGTGCATTTTTAGTCTTTGTCTGACGCCCTAATGCACTGTCTACGCGAAGTGACCTGACGCGAGGTATCGCACGGTCGTGCACTTGGGCCGCACGGTCGTGCGTTTCCGAGTAAATCAATGCACTGGCTTGTGCACTGCCAGCACTCCCGACGTCGTAGGTATCGCACGGTCGTGCGGTTGGGATGCACGGCCATGCGTCAGCTACAAGTTCAATCAAATATGCAGAATTCATCCGAATCAGTCCCGTAACCTATAAGGAGTCCCAAAATGTATTCTAAACTCATTATAGAGTGTTTATGAGATGCAATGAACGTGTACGCAAGCATAAAACGGAATGAAATAAATATAGAGGCATTTGTAAGTATAAGTATGGATTTACTTACTCGATTAGTAAAGGGAATCCATAGGCAAACGCGTCTAGGAATGTATGTATGTGAGTGGTTATGTATGTATGTATGGATGGATGCAGGTATGTATGTATACAGGTATGTATGTAAGTACGTAGGTGAAGACGTAGTCATGTATGTACGTAAGTAGTTACGAATGTATGTAAGAAAAGGTATGTATGTATGTATGTATGTACGTAGTTATGTACGTATTGTATACATGGTTTCAATACGTTTAAGTCTTGACGTTATTAACAGTGTGCCTTGAGAATGAAATGTAATGCACGTACATTTTTGAAGTCTCACCGAGGTTTAGACACCCAGATGGAATGATTAAATATAGAAAGTTAACGGGATGGAAAGTATATGTGGATAGAACGTAACGAGACTACATGATTATGAATCTTGTTTGTATATAATGTATGCTAATGTTGCGAATGTATGTGGTGGGTGCAGGTTGTACGAATCATAGATTATCATCACGAGGAGTAGCGATCAAGTCAAGAGCAAGGATTGTACGGAAAGTGCGGTCACATAGTTAAAATTATTTATTGCCTTGAAGTCTTAAATTGAGTTCGAACGTTGTGATTTCTTTTTATAAAATGTTTGACAATTTGTAACTCGAACCTTCATGTAAGTAATGTCGTTACCAAAGAAAGAAATTTTAAGGCTCGTAATTCCGCTGTGTCTTTTCAGTTAAAGCATGTTAGGATCTTACAAATCTTGAAGAGAAACGCCTTTTTATTGCATTTATTCATTCAAGAACACACCTCATTAATGATCAAAGCCCCATCAAGAATATATCTACCACTCAGAAAAGCCAACTGAGAGTCAGAGATCACCGAACCCAACACCTTCTTGAGCCTGTTCGCAAGAACTTTGGATACTACCTTATTCACCACCCCAACCAAGCTGATAGGACGATAGTCGTTGAGACCCAACGGGTCCCTTTTTTGGGACGAGGGTGATAAAGGAGGAACCACACCCAACATTACTTCTTCCCGTGTCCCAAAAATAATCCATTAGCTTCCCGAAATCCTCCTTGAAAACTTCCCAAAAGAGTTTGAAGAACCAAAAATTAAACCCATCAGGACCAGGGGCACGATCGTCCCCACAATCAAACACAGCTGATTTAATCTCCTCCAAAGAGAAACGAGACTCCAACCAGGAGGCATCAAGATCCGGAATTTTCTTCAAATCAGGACAGACAAGACTCGGCCGGTCCACCCATTCTTCCTGTAACTTGGCTCTAAAAAATTGAACACCTCCTTCTTAACTAGCGACGGTTTGGAAATCTACGACCCTCCAATGTTCAGCCCATGAATCACGTTACTGGCTTTCCTGGAATTAATAAGAGAGTGGAAAAATTTTGAGTTCTCATCTCCTTCTTTGGCCCATCTACTCCGAGATCTCTGTTTGAGGTCCATAACTTTGGCCATATCGTACTCATCAATAATTCTTTTATTTTCAGTGTAAACCCACTCTTCCTCTTCAGATAAATCCCTAAGATCCATCGCTTCCTCTAAAGCTGCTACTTCCTCGACGGCACAACTAACTTTATCCCCTTCTTTTTTAACATGACATTTCTCCATTCTCTCACTTTATCACGAACGAACCCAAGCTTTTTAATCAACACAACATCCGTGTTGGTGCATCTGTCTGTCGTCTTCGTCTTATATCGAGTCTTGGTTTCGTTGCAGATCTGAACAAGGACGATGTCATCATTCTTGATGATGACATCATACAAGTGACATCATCTTTTGCATCATGGAATTATAAGATACATGAAACAGAATATTCTCACATGAAACAGGATCCAACTACACATGAAATAGAATTAATGTTTGATTTCGCTTGAACTTGATTTTATGAGATTCCTCTTGAACCGAAGCATGTAATTCCAAGTGGAATAGCAAGCCTTATAAATAGGTGGTTCATGTTTTTCATTTTAAGCGGAATAAGGAATCGATACCGAAGTGCTGCCGGTATTTCTTGTGACTGTAATCTCCGTTAATTCAATATACAAGAAGATTAAAGTGATATTCAAGCTGTTTCGAGTCTATACGTATGTTTCCGCCTTTCATATAGTCTAATAACTCTTCTGAACGACTCGTTTGGGTCACAAAATGATCCTACAAGTGGTATCAGAGCTCAGGAGGAAGAGATCTTGCCAAAACAGCCTGTTTTCATCACTTTTTTTGATTTCTACACTTTCTTTTTCAAATTTAAAAATTTTTCACAGTTAAAATCGGCTCAAACTTTCACATTATTCTTGCAATCATGTTTTAACAAATTCTGGAAATTTTCAGAACTTAAATCAGCTTAAAACAGGTAAAAAATTGTATTTCCGCTTGAAATTTCGTTCGAAATGCTGATGTCATCATGATTCCGCTTGAGTTTACACCGTGACTCCGCTTGAAAATACGTTGTAATTTCGCTTGAAATTACATTTTGTGACATTCCGCTTGAAGACACTGTTTGATAGTTATTCCGCTTGAATTGTATTTTGGGTGAAAAAGTCTATTTCACGTGAAAAGTGCATCGAGTTGTGTGAAACATTAAACGAGGTTGTCAGTTTGCATGTGAAAGATATTAAAGTGTGTCAGTTGGTCACATGAGTGCTTCGTTCAAGAATTGCATGTGATATTGGTTTGTCGGCTAGAATTGATTTATCATAAAAGCTGGTTATTTTTGAAAATGGTGAGAGACCTAATGAAATGGAAAGTCACGTGATGCACTAGATTTGATAAAGTCTTATTCTCGGTCCAATTGGAATTCATCTGGTTGTTTGTCAGGCACATGTGAATTAGTATATGTCAGTCTATGTGAAGTGTCAAATATATAAATGTCCTTGATTCAATTCATGAGTTGAAGTATTTCGCCCAATCAATATTCAGATATATACAAATCAGCCCAATAGATTAGTAAGAAATTGATGCTTGTCGGTTAAGTGGATTTTGAGGTCCAATTGGAAATAAGTTGATAGTTAAGGTTGTCGGCCACTAAATCAATGATTTGCATAAGAACTTGACGGCCCAATCTAGTTTAATTGGTGTCAAGCACTTCATACAAAAGTTCACGAGAGTTTCGGTTGTCAGGTCCATTTCACCGGCCCATGTGACTTGGATTAGGGTGAGATACACAAAGTTGAGTTCGGCCCATTCACTCAGTTTGCACAATTTGGAGTTTAGTCAGTCCGCAAATCTTCGACATGAGTCCTAGATTGATTCAACCGTCACTCACATTCACATTTTCAATTCGTTTTAAACTGATCGTTTGTTTGTTTGATTGTAGGTAATTTTACAAGGTGATACAGCTCATTTGAGACCAGTATTTTTGAAACAAGAAAGTTTGTGTTTTGTGAACTTTGAAAATCCGAAACATGGACGAGGATTTTTACAACGCATTCGCTACCCCAGTAACCCCGATTACTCTTGCACAGAACACGATGTTGGAAAATGAAACGGGGACTATGCAAAAACCTCCCAAACTCATGAACATCGAGGAATATAAGGGTTGGGAAGGTCGTTTTGAGAACTGGGTACAAGCAAACTATTTAGATGCTTGGGAATGTGTTGAGACGAAGTATGTAAGACCGATGAATGACGATAAAGAAGTGATTGCTATAAAGGACATGAGTGCAGATGATAAAAAGAAATACCAAAATGAGAAAATGATGCTAAGTCTACTACAACAAGCTGTGAAAGAAGATATCATGGTCTTATTGTAGGATCGCGTTCGGCCCTGTTTGAGTCGATCAGAGAAATTCCTATCCAAATCAAGAGGCGGAAACTAATGATTAGGTGCTATTCTAGCTGGATTCACTTTAATCTTGCTGTTTTATTGATCAATTGCACAAATACAAGTTCTGACAGCACTTCGGCAGCACTTCGTGGCTCAACCGGAACAAATACACCGTAACTATGTGCTATAGGTTCGCTTTAAGGACCCCTATATATAGATGAGATGGGTTCGCTTATATGTACATGCACATATAAGCGGACCTTCATCATTACACATGAGCGGACCTAACACTTGAACCTATAAGCGAACCTGATCAATAACATGACACAAAAACGGACCTAGTTAAAACCACATAAGCGAACCTATTACAATCGACTATTTCTAGGTTTCCGTGTCATGTCTGATCTATCCCACTCTAAGACTCGATGAAAGACGTAGTCGACAGACGTAAGTGCACCAACAAACTCCCCCTCGGATGTTGACGAAGTCTTCATGGAGTCTTCGAGTCTTCACAAATGTCAATCTACAATCTTTATCAGTCTTCAATCTTCCTCTGAAGTATCTGTCATTTCAAGAATCCTCGTTCTCTTCTTCATCATCAACAAACTCCTCTCTCTCAGATGTTGACACGGTGTCTTCAGACTCCCCCTCTCAAATAGCTGGGATCGTAGTCTGGAACTCAATTTCCACTGGTTCTTAGATCGTAACCTGGCACTTCAGCACAGAATCATCACCTGGCTCAAGTCCTGCACAATCTCTACCCAACCATAAGTTTCTATAAAAGATTAAACCTTCAAACTTTTTAGAAACTTGTACCAGAAACTATATTAATGATTTTACATTCAGGATCTTTTACTGGCTCTTATCAAATAAATTTACCAGCTTCACATATACTCTCCCAAACCAGTTGTTCAAGTTTAGCACTTTGAATTTCGAAAATCAGTATCTCAACACCAGTTGTCGAAACTCTTTTTGACTTTCTCAAAATTTATGCTAAAACACACCAAAAATCTTTTTGGATTTTCTGAATGAAAGAAAATGCAAAAAACGAAATATTTACAGACAATACTTTTGTGAGTTCGTGCAAGAGGATCATATCAGACATTGAAACATATCACCAACACCGTTAAGCTTGATTACATATTAAGTTCTAAACAATTTACCTAGATTGTCAGTATGTTTGTCCACTGAAATTTTCACACAAACTTCAATTGATTCAAGATATGATATTAATGTTTTTAGAAACTAAAACTTAATTGTGTATCACTCCACTTGAATATACTCCTGTATCCAGATCCCAATATTCAGTCTTATAGGTGAGTATACCACAGCTGATATCTGTAAAGGGGTAATATGCGAGGGCCGTGAGAGCTCAGGTCGATACTTCCGTATACGCAGAGAGATGACGGCTTCGACTTTAGGTGGGTCCCCTTTAGAGGATCTTTTATTACAACAGCAAAGATTATCAATTTTATTGTTTAATCAGATTGCTGAGGGCGAGCTTATGTTTCAAAGCTTTTTGCAGAAAGTATTATTCGGGGACTAGGTCAGTATTTCCATACAACAGAAGTCCCGGAATAATACCCCAGATATCACTGAGTATAAAGACCTAGTATCTCAGAATACGGGACCTTTCAAACAAGATTTCGGGGGTTACCCATATATTCAAGAATAGTTACCCACGAATTAAGCAAGTTCGAATTTAGGTTTATATCTCGTTTCAATTTACTAAATGTGCGAAAATCTACTGACACATCCGCAGTAAGATTGTTTATCACTTTTAGCTTTACAATTCTTTAGCTTGCTGTGATAGTCCACTGATGTACTATCATTTCCTCTTTTATGTAACAAAAACTCATTTTAGTTTTATCATGTTTTTGGTTTTTTCAAATTTTCTGATGTTTTTGGATTTTCTAAAAAAACTTACTCCCCCTAAAATTCAAATACATCTAAAGAAAATTGAAAACAAACTGTACAGAACATGACAACTGATATCGAATCGCTTCAATTCTCCATCCGTTTGGCTTAAACAATCAGAACTCCCCCTCACAACAAACTATTTTTCCATAATGATTTCAAAACACTTAAGTTTGTTTTAATCAAAATGGTTTTTCCGGAAAATAAGTTTAGTTGTTATTACCACTTGTAAAATTGGGGTACAAATCATTACATTGTTTTACCAATCTTGTGAATAATAGTTAAGTCAAGTTCAATTCAATGACCCTGATTTAACCACTTGTAGAAACAACTGGTTCACCTTCTGAATCACTAAGCATTTCAAACCTGTTTTTCAACCAATTACCATCTGTTAGTTGAATTCTCAAGGTGCCGATTCCTACTCCTCGCTTACAAACCTGGGAGTTCCGGCAAGTCCTGCAAAACCTCAAACACATTAAACAAACATGATAAAGAATAATGCTGATTCCTGATCCACGATTACCAACTTGGGATCTCCGGAAAGTCAGGTCTTTATTCTTTGAAAAATATATCCACCCAAGCCTGACCTTCCTTGGGTGTAACAACATCTTCTTCATCTTTTCTTTCAACAGGCTTGTAAACACGTCCTTTGGAAGCATAAAAATCTTTGATGCTCTTGGCCTTACCGTTGACCATTTGTCCAAAGATACGTTTTACATTTCCGTTGAAAGTTTTTTCAACATCAAATTTCTTCTTGTCAGAATAAAATTGATTTGAAATTTCAACTTTTCCAACTTTCTTCATAAAATTTTCAGCACGCAATGGTGGAAAATTTTCATCGTTCATAGTTGGAACTTTCCTTTCAACCTTCTTCTCAACACGTGGCTCTTCTGATTTTATGGAATCAGATTCATCACCAGAACTGTTACCTGAACGTTTCACAACCCATTTTTGATTTGGCACATTATCTTTTCTTCTTGAAGCACTCTTTGAACATTCTCCTTTTTCAAAAGTTGAATTTTCAAAACCAGTAAACTTCCGGGTTGACAGTTCAGTCTTCTCGACAATCTTTTCCTTCATTTTACCAGAGATTTCTTGTTTTGGTTTGAATGTCTTCGGACAATCCTTCGCCACATGACCAGCGATCTTGCACTGAAAACAAGTTCTCTTCTCAATCTTCTTCGGAACTTCATTCTTCTTCAGTTCTTCTTGCTTCTTGGCAAGGAATTCCCGATTAGACTGCTTTTTGAATGATTGTTCTTTTTCAGCTTCTAACGTTTTCCCTGAAACAAACACAGTTTTTTGTTTATTCATTTTTTCATTTTTATAATTTTTCGGTGGAACAAAACCAAGACCTTTCTTTTTGAAATTACGATTATGGTTTGGTTTCTTTTGGAAACTATAACCACAATTGTAACCCATTTTCTTGTTGATTCTCTGTTGATCTCTTGAAGTGTACTGTTTAGGTTTTCCGGAAAGATGTAAATCTTTTATTTCAGAAATATTAATTTCTGTTATTTTGAAAACCTTTTGAATCATTTCAAGTTTGACACTTCTTATTGGAAAACTCTCATCAGAATATAATTTGTCAGAACCTTTCAAAGTATATGCCACTTTGAATGATTCATCATTCAAATTAGATTTTGACATTAAAAATTCTTTATCATAAACCCGTTTGTCCTTTTTCAATGTTGACTTTGACGCATTGGACCCTGACTTTGACTCGGGTTTGGACTCCTTGTTTGACTCCTCACAATCATCTTTATCTAACACCTGATCAACCACACTCTTTATTAACTTTGACTCATGATCAGTGTCGGATGATGTATACGTGACATCAATACTTTCTGGCAAGTTATCCGATGGCCCTGACTCCCATTTTAAATTGATTGCTTTATTGACTCTTTCTGAATTTGGATTTCGAGGTGAATATCCATTTTCGACCGGGGGCGGACATCTATTGTAGACTACACATGATTTCTTACCAGAAGTTTTCACTTTTTCTTCATCTTTTGTCACAGATTTCTCTTCTTCAGACGTCTTCACTTCTTCAAACGTCTTCAAATTCTCCACGACTGGATAAATCCTGTCAACAACAAAAGAAGAACATGAGTAGCTATCTAATAACTTCTTAACTTTCTCAGTTTCTATCTTTTGCGTTGCTAACTCTAACTCTAGATCAGCACATTTCTTGATATGAAAATTAGCATCATCAAGTTGTCTCAGGTACGCAATCTTTAGTGTATTCATTGCCACAGCTTGTTCACCACTCGAATCAGTATACTTATTGATTTCTCTGTTCATTGTATCATATGATTCTTTCAATCTGTTTATATTATGCAGCAATTCATTGTTCTGCTTGATTAAAGAATCACAGTTCATGCATTTTTCTGGAACTTCAACTTGTTCTGCATCAATTTTCACTTCAAATTCAGGAATCTCTTTGACAATTCTGCTTGATTGTAAGAACTCAGCTCTTCTCTTTTTCTCAGCTTTGGCTTCGGCTTTCAATCTCTCTTCCTCTTCTTCCTCTTCCTCGAGCTTTCTTCGTCTAGCTTCAGCAGCTTCTATGACTTTCCTGTTTCTTTCTGCACATCTCAAATCATAAGCATTAGCAAAGAAAGCATTTGGAGTGTTTTTGGACATCTCTTTGGCCATAAGATCTTTATCTGGGCAAAAATCATCCCAATTGAAACCTTCAGCCAATTTTTCATCATCTTGTTCTGCTAGACACACTTTGCTGTTTGTTGGAAGATATTTATCCCATGTACAATTTTCATATTTGCCTAGACATGCCCTTTTTGAATTATCAACCACATCTCTCCCATGAGCCGTTTGTGCCTGATGCTGTGCTGGTGGTGTGATTTGATGATAAATCGCCTTTTTGTGATAATCGTTGTTTCCGAAAGGATTCTGGGCTCCGATAGCTTCACGATTTTTGCACTCCCTTTTGAAATGCCCCTTTTCCCTGCAACGGAAAACACGTAACTTTAGATTTATTAAAACCCAAAGTTGAAACGTTTGCATCACGAAAATCATCACGGCCTGTAATTTGTTTAAACTTTTCAGCACGTCTCATCACACTAGCCATACACCATTTTATATCCATTAATTCCATTTCTTCAGCATTGATTTGATCGTAATCTTCTTTCGTAAGCATTGGATTACCGATCTTTCCAGCCACAAAACAACTATATGACTCTAAAATCATCCCCAACAAAGACATTTGATTTTTAGCAATCTCTTCAGTGTAATCTTGATCATCTTCAAGACTCAGCACAATATTGCACTGAAGTTTTCTACCATTCTTTGTTATAGAAATGTTTGGATCAAAAGATGAAAATCTTGTGCTGGTGCTTGATCCTTGGGATGGCTTCTTCTTAGGAGAATCTTTAACACTGTAAGCAGTTTCGATCTTTAGAGAATACTTTGTTGAATCAGTAACACCACTCTTGTAGTACAAACTGATATCCTATTCTCCATCATAATTCTTCATCCTGGCTATTTTTCTCTGCTCCATCTCCTGAGCTTCCAGATGCTTGATGAAATCTCCCAATGTCATAGCTTTGTAATCTTTTCTGTTAGATCTCAGCATCATCAAAAATGTTCCCCATGTTTCGTGTGGAAGCGCATCTGCAAGTTTTTCAACCAATTCATCAGTATCTTTCTTAATACCAAGTTTTGTCATATTTCTCACTAAGTTACAATATCTATCAATAATCTGCTTGGTGTTTTCAGACTTTAAACCACGAAACAAATCAAACTCTTTCTTCATGAGAGACATCTTGTTCTTGAGCATATCATCACTTCCAATAAACTTTGCTTCCAGTTCTGTCCAAATTGAATGTGCAGTTCCGTCATGTTGAAGTAGAATCAAAATATCTTCTTTTATTGCTTGCTGAAGTAGACTAACCATGAGTTTCTCATCTCGATATTTCTTTTTGTCCTCAGTACTCATTTCACGAATTGTTTGCTGCACACCATTTGTAACCGGTCTTTTATAAGGCACTTCAGTGTGTTCCCATGCATCTAGATGATAAGCCTCGACCCAGTTAGCAAACCTTTCAGACCACACATTATAGTCATCTATATCCATGAGTTTAGGCGGTTTCTGAGATGTTCCGGTTTCATTTTCAATCAAAGCACTTTGAGTTACTGAAATCGGTGTTGTAAAAGCGTTATAAAATTCAGTGTCCATTGTTCAACTATCCAAAGTTCACAACAATTTTCAAACTTAGTCAAACTGTTCAAATAAGTGAACCACCAACTGTTCAGAAAAGCGAACCAACCAAGTGTTGTATAAGCGAAACTATCACAGTCACAATAAGCGGACCAGATAGATGTAACAATGAGCGGACCAGATAGGCTGACCAATGAGCGAACCAGATGAAATGTCCAATGAGCGGACCAGATAGGCTGACCAATGAGCGAACCTGTTTATTCAATCGAACCTGTCACTTGAAGCGAATCTGTCTGATATTTTCGAGCGAACCTACTCAAAATCTGACACTAAAAGCAAATCTATCTGTTCCTTAAAGCGGATCTAGCAGGTATTTTGGAGCGAACCTGTCCCAAAGATGTAACTAAAAGCGAACCAATCAACTTGCTGATGTCACTGTTCAAGCAAGTACGTACGAGTGAACCCTCGAAAAATCTACTTTCTAAGTCGATTTTAGATCTGAAAACTTCAAGGGTTTACTAGTCCATGATCCCGAGTGCAGTGTGTGATTTTGAGCTGGTTTTACCGTGAAAAATTTTGAAAATGTGAAGAAAGTGTAGAAAAATAGATGAAAAGCAGCTAAAATGGCAAGAACTCCTCCTCCTGAGCTCTGATACCACTTGTAGGATCGCGTTCGGCCCTGTTTGAGTCGATCAGAGAAATTCCTATCCAAATCAAGAGGCGGAAACTAATGATTTGGTGCTATTCTAGCTGGATTCACTTTAATCTTGCTGTTTTATTGATCAATTGCACAAATACAAGTTCTGACAGCACTTCGGCAGCACTTCGTGGCTCAACCGGAACAAATACACCGTAACTATGTGCTATAGGTTCGCTTTAAGGACCCCTATATATAGATGAGATGGGTTCGCTTATATGTACATGCACATATAAGCGGACCTTCATCATTACGCATGAGCGGACCTAACACTTGAACCTATAAGCGAACCTGATCAATAACATGACACAAAAGCAGACCTAGTTAAAACCACATAAGCGAACCTATTACAATCTACTATTTCTAGGTTTCCGTGTCATGTCTGATCTATCCCACTCTAAGACTCGATGAAAGACGTAGTCGACAGACGTAAGTGCACCAACACTTATTGCAATATAACGGAAGCTCTTATTCAATCTGGAAAGCTTTAAGATCAAAGTTTGTTGGTAGTCAGGAAATGATCAAGAACAAGAAATCGCTCTTGAAGAAAGAATTTGATTTGTTTCGTGGTTTGAAGAATGAGAGCACAAAGCAGATTATAGAAAGATACTGTAATTTGTTGGTTAACATGAGAAGGGTGAGTATCAACAAAGATAATGAAGAGTTGATTGAAAAATTAGCTGATGCATTGCCACATGAAACATGGGGAACATATTTGATGATGCTCAGAAACAAGAAAGGATTTAACACGCTAACTTTGAGTAAATTCATTGAAAAATTGGAAGCTCAGGAGATGGAACAGATAAAAATTTCCAGAATGAAAGTGTTTGATGGTGAACAAGACATCAGTTGGTACTATAAAGCAGGGTTGAATGATAAAACAACCAACTTGTCACCAAAAGTTGAAACTGCTTTCAACGCAAAGAACTCATCTGGTAGTTCATCAAAAGGATCAAACAGTATCACAAGTTTCTCATCATTTCCATCATTTGATCCGAATGTTTCAACAACAAGAAATGGCAAAAAGCTTCAATGAAACATTGTGTTGAATATTGAAAATGATCAGGAATATTCTGAGGAGTTAGCAAAAAGCCATATGTCTTTGTTGGGAACTGTTCTTGAATCTTACGGTAGTTTTGTTGCAGGTCGAATTGGCAATCCAATGCTGACAAAGGAAGATTACGACCAGATCGATGCTGAAGAAATGGAGCTAATGGACATAAAATGGTGCTTGGCTAGCGTGTTGAGGAGAGCTGAGAAATTCAAGCAGATCACAGGAAGAGATGATCTCCGTGAGGCTAATGTTTCTACTTTGGGTTTTGATAAATCTAAAGTCACTTGTTTTCGTTGCAGGGAAAAAGGACACTTCAAGAGGGAGTGCACCAATCGCGAAGCAAGTGGAGCTCAAAATCCGTTCAACAACAATGATTACTACAGGAAGGCCATCTACCATCAAGTTGCTCAACAACCAACTCAACAACATCAACATCAGGCACAAACTGCTCATGGAAGAAATGTGATTGATGATTCTTCAAAGAGAGCATGTATGGTAAATCAAGATGAGAAGAAGCCATCAACAGGATTCAACTGGGATAAATATATTCCAACTGATGCTAAAGCATGTGTGATTGATCAAGATGATGAAAAGTTACCTGAAGGGTTTAGCTGGGAGAATTTCACTTGGGATGATTATATTCCTGACCAAGCTCCAGTTCATACAACTTTTGTTGCTCGTATTGAAGAAGATAGTGATGAAGATTGTACTGAGTATTATGCAAAACAAATGAGAGATCATTTGAAGATGATGGAAGAAAGTGATAGTGAAGATGAGAAAGCCAAGAAGAAAAAGAAAAAGGTAAAGACACCGGTGAGCACTGACGATGAAACAGTACCGGTAGTGAGAAGAAAAGTGAAAGAAGTTCCAAAGTTCAAAATTGATGAAAAAGCTGATGCTAGTGAAATGAAAGTGAACTGTGAAACTTGTGTGATCTTGAAAAAGAAAAACAGTGAAATGCTTAACAACATGAATAGATTGAAGGAATCTTATGATGTTCTGAACAAAGCAATGAACATGTATAATGATACAAGTGAAGAGCAGGCTACAGCAATGAAGACACTTCGAGGAGCGTTCATGATCAAACAGAAAGTTGTGAACAACTACATCGAGAAGTGTGCTGCTCTGGAACAAAAGCTAGAGTTACAAAGAATTGAAACAGAAAGGGTTAATCATTTGTTGAAAAGTTACTTATGTACTTCTTATGTCATTTACAGGATTTATCCAACTGTTGAAGGCATGAAGGCATTTGAAGATGATGAAGTAACTGAAGAACAGACAGTTTCTGAAGAAAAGACTCCTGAGAAGAAGACCGAGAAGAAGAAAGACACTAAGAAAAAGGCTGACAAGAAAAATTCTGGTAAGAAACAAGGTGTCAGTTACAACGAGTGTCCACCCCCGCTGGAAAATGGATTTTTACCCAGAAATCCAAATTCTGAAAGAGTAAAAAAGGCAACAAAGTTGCAATGGGAGTCGGAGTCTACAGTCAATTTGCCAGATAGTATTGATGTCAGGTTTACATCGTCTAACACTGATCAACAATCTCAATTGATGAAGAAAGTGGTGGATCATGTGTTAGATAACGATGAAACTAAGGAGTCAAAGTCGGAGTCAATGTCGGAGTCAAAATCTGAGTCCAGCACTCCGGGTCAAAATGAAAAAACAGGGCAAAATAGTTTATGATAAAGAATTCCTGTTATCAAAATCTAATTTGAGTGATGAAACATTTAAAGTAGCTTACACTTTGAATTATTCTGACAAATTATATTCTGATGAGGAATTTCCAATAAGAGGTGTCAAAACTGAGATGATAAAAAAGGTTTTCAAACTTACAGAAATTAACATTTCTGAAATAAAAGATTTAAATCTTACTGATAAACCTAAAAAATACACCTCAAGAGTTAAGCAAAGAGAAAAAAAAGAAAAAAAGGTTATGGTTCTGGTTCTGGTTTTCAAAAGAAACCTAACCATGGTAATTTCAAAAAGAAAGGTTTAGGATTTACTCCAACAGAAAAACAGAAAAATGAAAAATATGTTCGTGATTTTAAATCAAAAATGACATTTGTTTCAGGTACATCATCAGAAGAAGAAGAAGAAAAGAAAGCATTTTGTAGACAGTCAAACAAAGAGTTCCTTGCAAAGAAGCAAGAAGAAATGAAGAATGCTAATCAGAGAAAGAAAACTCGAACCTGTTTCAAATGTGGTAGAATTGGACATCTTGCGGTGAATTGTTCGTAAGCAATTCAAACCAAACAGGGAGTTTCTAAACTCAAAGAGAAAGTAGTTGAGTTTGAACCATCAATTGACAGAACAAAATTATTCAAAAATTCAAAGTTTGAAATTGGTGAATGTTTAAAAAGGTTTTACAAGAAGAGAGCTAAATCTGACAACCAGAAATGGGTTGTTAAGAAGTCTGGGAATAGCTCTAGCGATGATTCTGATAAGTCAAAATCAGAGGAGCTATTTTCTGGCGATGAATCTAATTCCACAAAGTCAGATGAGCCACAGGTTGTTTCAAAAAGTGAAGATTCAGTTTCGACTGTGGATGATGAGAATTTTCCACTTCAGGCTGAAAATCTTAAGACGAAAATTGGTAAAGTGGAAATTTCAAACCAATTTTATGATGATAAAAAGGTTTTTGATGTTGAAAAGGCCTTTAACCCCACTGTAAAACATATTTTTGGAAAAATGATTGACAAAAAGGTCAAAGGGGTTAAAGAGTTCTATGAGAAGAAGAGGAAAGGTAAGAAACCGAGTGATGATGACTCGGTAACACCCAAGGCTGGTCAGGCTTGGGTGGATATATTCTTTGAATAGAAAAACCTGACTTGCCAGAGATCCCAAGTTTATTATCGTGGATCATGAATCGGCATCATTATTTGTATTTGTTTGTGTTTTGCGTACAAGTGGTACAAAGGTTGTTCTGAAAAAGTGATTAATCAAGGTCATTAAGTTGAACTTGATGTAATCCTCATATAAGTGGTTGAAAGACAATATGGTGAACCACATCCCCGTCCTTACAAATGGTAAAATCAACTAAACTTATTTTCCGGAAAAACCATTTTGATTAAAACAAACTTTAGTGTTTTGAAATCTAAATGGGAAAATAGTTTGTTGAAAGGGGGAGTTCTCATTGTTTACGCCTAGTGGATGGCGAATTGATGCGATTTGATATTGATTGTCAATTTCTGTACAGTTTATTTTCAAAGTTCTTTATGTGTTTGCATTTTAGGGGGAGTAGAAAATTTTAGAAAATCCAAAAACATTAGAAAATTTGAAAAAGCCAAAAACATGTTAAAATCAAAAATGAGTTTTGTTGTGAAAAAGAGGAAATGATAGTATATCAGTGGACTATCACAACATGCTAAAGAAATGTAAAGTAAAAATGTGATAAACAATCTTACTGTGGATGTGTCAGTAGGTTTTTGCACATTTAGTAAATTGTAACGAGATATAAACCTAAATTTCAAACTTGCTTATATCGTGGGTAACATTTATTGGATATATGGGTAACCCCCGAAATCTTGTTTGAAAGGTCCCTCTTTCTGAGATACTAGGTCTTTATACTCAGTGATATCTGGAGTATTATCCCGGGACTTCTGCTGAATGGAAATTCTGACATAGTCCCCGTATAATATTTTCTACAAATGCTTGAAACATAGCACAACCCTCAGCAAAAATGATGAAACAATAAAATTGATAATCATTGCTGTTGAAGAAAAGATCCTCTAAAGGGGACATACCAAAAGTCGAAGCCGTCATCTCTCTGCGTATACGGAAGTATCGACCTGAGCTCTCACGGCCCTCGCAATTTAACCCCTTTACAGATATCATATGTGGTATACTCACCTGTGAGACTGAATATTGGGATCTGGATACGGGAGTATATTCAAGTAGTGGGATACACGAATAACTTTAAGTGCTTAAAACATTAATTTCGTATCTCGGAACAGTTGAACTTTGTGTGAAAATTTAAGTGGACCAATATACTGACAATCTAGGTGAATTGTTTTGAACTTAAAATGAAATCAAGCTTAACGGTGTTGATGATTTGTCTCAAATACTGATATGATCCTCTTACACAAACTCACAAAAATATTGTTTGTAAATATTTCTTTACTGCATTCCTTATAGTCAAACATTCCAAAAAGATTTTAGTGTGTTTTAGCATAAATTTTGAAAAATCCAAAAAGATTTTCGACAACTGGTGTTGAAGAGCTGTTTTTCAAAATTCCAAGTGCTAAACATGACGACAGTTGGTTTGGGAGAGTGTGTTTAAGAGTTTAAATCTATCAAGTGGTCATCAGATATTTTTGTAGAGAAAATGTTTTTGCAAACGGTAAAAACTATATTCCTACAAGTGGTTTATCAGAGACTAAATGTTGGATCATTTTATGATTTCTACAAGTGATGTCTGAGTGGGTTAAAGGTTTATATTAGAAAACTTATGTTTGAGGTAGAGATTGTGTAGATAACCTGAGCTGGAGGAGAGCCAGGAGATGATCTTGGAATGGATTCTGAACCTGTGAAAGCCAGACTGCGATCCCAGCTGATTGAGAGTGGGAGTCTGAATGACAAAGAGCCAGATTCTGATTCTAAGATGGTTACTGCTGACAAGATTAAAGATTTAACATGTAAGGGGGAGTGTATGTTGGTGCTGATGAATAGAGAAAAAGTTAACATCTGAGAGGAGGAGTTTGTTGATGATGATAGAGAAGAGAAGATAGAGATTAAGGATACTTACAGCTTCAAATTCTTCAAAGAGAAGCCCAAAGGCTGATAAAGATTGAAGATACGAAGACTCGACACTGAAGACTCTGTCAACATCCGAGGGGGAGTTTGTTGGTGCATCTGTCTGTCGTCTTCGTCTTATACCGAGTCTTGGTTTCGTTGCAGCTCTAAACAAGGACGATATCATCATTCTTGATGATGACATCATACAAGTGATATCATCTTTTGCATCATGGAATTATAAGATACATGAAACAGAATATTCTCACATGAAACAGGATCCAACTACACACGAAATAGAATTAATGTTTGATTTCGCTTGAACTTGATTTTATGACATTCCGCTTGAACCAAAGCATGTAATTCCAAGCGGAATAGCAAGCCTTATAAATAGGTGGTTCATATTTTTCATTTTAAGCGGAATTAGGAATCGATACCGAAGTGCTGCCGGTATTTCTTGTGACTGTAATCTCTGTTAATTCAATATACAAGAAGATTAAAGTGATACTCAAGCTGTTTCGAGTCTATACGTTTGTTTCAGCCTTTCGTATAGTCTAAGAACTCTTCTGAACGACTCGTTTGGGTCACAAACGATCCTACAATCCGACGGCCACCCCAAATCAACAAAATTAAGACAAGCCTCTTCGACAACCTCCTTGAATCCTTCTTTAGACAACCAAGAGTTGAAGATATGAAACGGACGAGCACCAAAATTTACCGACTTAGTGGACAAAATAATGGGACAATGATCCATCCATCTACACGGTAAAGCCTGACAACAAGCTTCCGGCCAGGAATTAAAGAACTCCGAATTAACCAGAAACCGATCAATCTTACTAGCTTTCTTCCCATTCTCAGAGTGCCAAGTGAACGCCTTTCCCTTCATATCATACTCCGTCAAACCGGAATCATAGATAAACGAATTAAAGTTGCTGGCACACACAGGTTTAAACGAACAATTTTTCCTTTCTTCTCTGAGCCGAACAGAGTTAAAATCCCCACCCACCACCCAAAGACCATCATGACTGCCTATAATCAGAAGCAACTCATCCCACAAAGTCTTCTTAGCCTAGGTGCCTTGGGGCGCATAAACGTTCAGGACATTCATCACCAAATTACTACCACTTAACCTCCCCCTAATAAAAATAAAATTTTTGTTTTTGACCGACTCCAAAACATGAAACAAGCTGTCATCCCAGAGACAAATCAACCCCCAGATAAACCAGAAGAATCAACCACTTCCATCCCAAAAGAACCCTTCCCCCAAAATTTACTAACCGAAAAACGAGACATTGCCATGTTTAGACTCTTGAATAGCCAAAAAATTAATACCGTGATCTTTCCTGATTTTATTGATCCAACCAGACTTGACATCACCCCCCAATCCTCTAATATTCACAGATAAAAAGTTCATTGGTGAACATCATTAATACCTAAATTAACCAAAGAATTCCTAACCAAATCGGTATAGTTCCTCAAATCCACTCCAATTTTTGCTCCGACTGTCATAGTGCAATCAATCTCCTTTTCTGTCTGAGGATCTAGATCATCAGAGCCAGGCATCCCAGCCGAGCAAACCGAACCAGCCGCATCGAGATCCACTGCCCTACTCACCCCAGGAACCTCCGTCTCATCCTTGCTATTAGTGTCGACACCTCCTGCCTCCTCACTAGAATTTGAGTTAAATCCCTGGGCTACATTGATAAGGTTGTCGGTGACACCTACAAACCCAAAACCTGGATCAGATCCCTCCAAATCCCACCGTTGCCCTACTAGAATACCATCCGACTAGCGGGATTACCCACGCTTTGCAACGGACTTTCAATCGATCTTGGTTTCGTTCGATACGGTACCGACACGACACGACGGACCGATATCCTCGCTCCGCGGCTAGGACATGTTGATTTTAAACAAAAGGTAAATGAAAACCAAGACACAATATTATAAATAATGTTTGGAAACCCCAAATAATGTTAAAATATATTAAATAAAATATATAATTTGTTTCCGAATGTTTCATTAAAAATGAGCAGTTAGACAGATGTCTTAATTTTTTTTATTTACACATTCTCAAAATATTTTGAAGACCCTTTAGAACTTCATCAGCTAATTCGTCGATATCAAAGTTGCACCTCACTTCATATCTAACATCTTATGTAGAGTATCTTAACGCTAAACTTCAATATCAAGTTAGCCCTCTATTTTGTAGGTTAAAATGCACTAACGTATACTAACAACCCCATCCCAATGCACAACGAACATTTAGGCATTTAATCCTTATTTTACTTGTCTTTGTTGTAGCAAAAGTGCAAAAATAAGATTCGATCCATGGTTAATATTTTGTCGCAAAGTAAGCATCCAAAAAACTTACTTAGAAAAAATTGGGAAAAATATAATTGAATGAAAACAATTGTTGTCCAATTTGAATTAAATGAAAACATGGTCCAGGATAGGACCGTATGGAGATATAGGATTAAGGTTAAAGACTTTTAGGAGACGGTATGGTTGTGCTCTAGCTTCATCTTAAGTTTAGTTTTCTTTTACACTTTAGGTAGGCCTACATCGGTTGGGTACTTGGGTTTCTTGTTTTATGCCTATTTGGTGTTTTCCGATGATATATCTGATATTTTGCTACGCTTATATTTCCATCTTTTGTTGCGTCTTTTTGTCTGTTGTTTGTTTGTTTAGAGCAGGGGTATCTCTGAAAGCAGGCTCTTTATCCTTAGGATATAGGTAACGTTTGCTTACATCCCACCCTCCCCAGACCCTACCAATATTTTTTGCTATTTGTGAGACTTACTGGGTACGCTTGTTGTTGTTTACTATTTTTTTTTTTACAAATCATGGATCATTTGCAACAAAAGAACCTTACAATGTGATACGGATCCGTATACGTGGTGACGGTAGAAATCCTAGCGTGAGGAAGTCCTGTGTTCGACCAACTGAAAAAAAAAACAAAGGATAGTTTGCCAAAAAAAATTCTTATTCATAAAAACTTAATCATCCATCCAAGCATTACATTACAATTGTTTAAATAGGAAATTGAAACAACTTGAAAAAGATAAACAAGGAAAACGATAACTACTAAAATTCAAATAAAACACAAACATGAAATTCAAAAGAATCTAGATGGGTGAGGCTAAAGAAGCAGTGGCCTTTAGCCACTGTTCATCGGGTCGGTTTTGCAATAACATCTCCAGGCGGTTCTTCCAATGGGTACTGATATGTATCATCCTCTGTCACACCCCAACCGATGACGGAAACATCGGAGTGAGACGAAAACGAGATTGTTCATTACTCATAATACTAAATTGTGACAAGTATTTAAATAATGAATTTCATTTCATTGCTAAAGAGTCAATTACATTGTTTGAAATCAAATACAACAACTTGAAACAAAAGATTTACATTACAATAAGTATACAAAATTTAAAATGTGTTTCTAGGCATTCTACTAAGTTCCATGCATAATCAACATCATCATAAACCTGCAACATGTTTTAAAGGCATAGTTTAATACAAAAGTATTGGCGAGTACACAAGTTTAAGTATATAGCATAAGTATAAAAAGTGTTTAAAACGAATCCACATGGTTACCTAAGTTATCAAGATTAACATATCGTGGCATGCAATATTCAAATCAGCCCTCTGTTTACGCAATAAGAATGAAATTTAACATGACCTCTCGTTCACGGGTGGTGCGATACTCCTATAGCGCTATACATGTTAAATGGAGGCTCGTACGAAGTTAATGACTATAGTATCACATAAGAATCACCCAAGAATATGAATCAAGTATAACAAGTAAGTTTGCATGTATTTGGATTGTTTTGTGTATTGCATAAAGTATGATGTGTTGTGATTTGATAAGGTTAACATATTGCACCCAAAAAGTGTAAAGCGAAAATGGGTCAAGTGTACTCACAAAATTGCTAAGTCTTCCGATTATCTGTGTATTGACGAGTTAATGAAAATGGGAGGATGAATGTGTTCGGTGTTGGAGTTTATGGGGTGTTCAGACTCGAAATTAGGAATTTAAGGTAGTAAGAGTATGTATATGAAAGTAATATCAATCTCTAAGATCTCGTTTATGACACTATAGTAAGTGGTTTCATGGGTTCCCAATTGCCCATTAGAATCATAACAAGTATCTTAGATGTTTAGATATGTTAGCCTAGGTTTATGATGAACAATCATGGCTTGATTATCATCACAAACTCAACCATGTTTATATAATTATATGTACATTTATATGGAAATAATATAACCTAAAACTATGTTCAATCAAAAAATTATCATATAGCATCATGTAAGTCAAGCATGGAGGTGGAGACCTCTTTATATGATTCACCACTACACAAACCATCTTGAAGATGGTTCGGAGGGTCATGAATAACAATAAAATAAAGATCTAACTAGTATATTATCAAGCAAATCATCAAGTGAGGTGTGGAACAAAGTAGGATAGCCAAAGCATCCAAAGTTCACACTTGCATTAAACATAAGTTTTCCCATATGAACTATGGTAGGCATATGTGACTTCAACACTTGTGGGTCGTCTAAACCCTATTAAAACAGAAAGTTTAGAGAGTGTTTGGACCACTAAACTCGTAAGAATCAACCATACACAAGCACTATAACCATGGACTTAAATAGTGGCAAGGTAGGCATAAGATTCATGTAAGAAAGTATGAGTTTAATACAGTTTTAAAATGTAATCTTCCAAAACAGTTAGTTTGGACTTCAAAATGGTGATGTTCCACCTTAGATTACCATGGTAATCTTGTAGAAACACTCCTAGAGGTGTTCCAAGCTTTGTAGAAGAAGATTTGGTGAAGAAAAGTAGAAGAAATGTGAGTTTGAACTCACTTTTGGTACTTAGACAATTCTGCCAAAACTTGAGTTGCAACTGATTTGAGAGTGTTTATGGAGTGTAGAAGATTTGGAAAAGTGAAAATCAGCTAATGGAGGCTTGGTTATATAGTGGTGAATTAGGGTTTGTGTTTTAATGAAGTTTGAAGGTGATTGGGTGAGTTTGGAGGTGGAGAAGATGGCCAATCTGCAATCAAGAAACAACTTTCTGCGGATTATAGGGGGTAGCGTGCCGCGACGATGAACATACATCCCCGTCGCGCAGCGCGACGGGCTTGATCCGAGCAATAGTTTCCTTTTTGGCAAGATCAGTCCCTATAGTTTCATATTAGGGGTGTTTTAATGTATTATTTGTATAAAAATCATGTCATTAAGTACTAGATACATATAAAAGTATAATTTAGATATTGTAAACATAAAATCAGGTTTTGGTATGGTTAAAGTGTATAAAAACACATATTTATGATTGTTTGTTCGAAAGATAATTACGTTTTTACGAGGACTACGAATGTGTATAATTAAAATACGTTTAAGTGTTTAACAAGTATAGAAGTATGGATTGAGTATTGAGATATATAAAAATACGTAATAACGATCGTTCGTGTGTAAATTAAGAATGCATTTACGAGAAGGAGGACGAGTATCAAGGATACATATGATTTGAATGTAAGACGAGTACGACTAAACGAAGCATAATTTAAATAAAATGATTGAGTTTAACATGATCACAGTTGCGAATCACGAAACTGGGAGAGTAATACTAATACATTACGGATATAAGTTTCTAAAAAAAGAAGTGTAAACAATCTTACTAATTAAGGTAAGTTTCAAAACACGAGGCGTTACAATCTCCCCTCCTTTAGGAAATTTCGTCCCAATATTTATTCAAGAGGAAGACCTTGTAAAAAGGCATTTTAAAATGATTAACTAAAATCGAGATTTTGAAGTTTCGAGATACGTTGAAAATGTACTAAATCATTGGGTAACAAAAGGGTAGGTTTATAAAAAGAGTTTGTTTGACTAAGATGTTTTGAGACATTAATCATGAGCAAAACGTGCACGTGCCTGTATAGGCAAAGTGAGCTTTAAACAAGTTTAAATAACTCAAATGGAGAGGTACTTTTTTAAAATATATTACCTAAAAAGGAAAGCTTTCGTATAAAAATGGTATTTATTTTGATGAAAAGTGTGGCCGCACCGTAGGTTGTATGAAAAGTTAGGTATTTTAAATAAGACGACTTTGGAGGTAACGGCCAACTAAGTGTGTTTGTGCAAAAATAAAGGATGGAAAAAAATAGTTTTGGAAATAAAGAGGTATTTTAGGGTTTGAATGTTTAAACCGATTGATTGTAAATAAGGCTTGTATAAAAGTCGAAGTATGATTGGGGATGATAAGGTATGAGGGTGAATGATCGATCTAGTAGATGAATGCAAGGATATAGATGTTATGAGTATTGGATATAAAACGAACACGAGGCGTTAAGAATGAGGTTTCGTCATGGATAATCGGATATCGTGCGTTAGCATTGTGTTTGTGAGTTATTAAAGTTTGTGTATAGGGTCTAAATAGGGTCTGCAAAACACCGAATTTCTCATGGCATGTTTCACGAAAGTTTAGTAACATGGTGAAAACACTTATATATAGGAAGTACCAGTGGCGTGTCCACCATGTTTTAACCATGTTACGTCTGTTTCGTTATTCTGTGTCATGTTACGTTCCGTGTCTTACCAAACACAGTAGTACACCCTATGATTCTCATTCGCCTACCACTATAATCCCGTGTGCACCCGCGATTATATTGATCGTCGCATGATCCACATAGTTTGTACTAGTTGTGTATGAATCAGAGTATCATTAACTTTGAAATTAAAAACGAGTACGTATAAGAGTGTAGTATGCATGTATATTTACGTTTAAGTACGTATGAGACCAACGAGAGCAAACCTCTCTGGTTATGCTCACGAATAGGTACAAATGTATGAATATGAGTATGAATACAAGTATGTGTATGAGTCTAAGTATGAGTATAAGTATAAATATAATTATGAGTATGCATATAAGTATGAGTAGAAGTATAAGCATGTATGGTGATGATTGCGTATATAGTATAATTTGAATT
Organism: Helianthus annuus; assembly: GCF_002127325.2. NCBI lineage: Eukaryota > Viridiplantae > Streptophyta > Magnoliopsida > Asterales > Asteraceae > Helianthus > Helianthus annuus. The sequence goes on along the minus strand of NC_035440.2, from coordinate 125,665,431 downwards.
CAACGAATTTAGGCATACAAAACGATCAAGGAGTGTTGAGTACGGAAAACAAATGATAAGTGTGAGTTCGTCGTGAAACATCGACTAAAACGTGTACGATGATATGCATGTATAGTTGTTTGAATAAAACGTTGTGGTTATTGAATTGAAAATAGATTGATTTTGTCTCGAAATGTAGAATCAAGTTTGTGAATGCCAAAAGAATATAAAGTATCTATTGGTTATGCGAGACGTATTTTGTAAAAGAGAAAAGAAATGCTACTCTTGTTTCAAAAGAATTTACGTAAGTCGAAGATTGTCGGTTCCCATGAAGTTTCCTTTCCCACGTGTTTTGAAATTTAAATGGTGTATTGGGTGGTGTATGAAAAAGGGTTTTTTTTTTTAAACGACAAGTTTGCTTAATTGAAGTATTTCGTATCACAATATGAAGAGTTGTTATAACAACCCTCCTAAAATTTTTCCAATACCCTAGTATATTTTAAAATACCCCAATATGTCCTAAAATACACCCCATACGCGAAAACAGGGCCCGAATACCTTTAATATTATAAAAATTAATTAAAAACAAGAAAAATGGGGTCCTCGCGACGCGCGTAGCCTTTGGCTACTGCCTACGCGGGCCACGACAGCTTGGGATTAGGGCGACACCCGGTGCCGCCACGTGTCGGGTCACATGTGGAGTCCACGATCCGAATCAGCAACCCTAGGGCCTACCCTAGGGAGCCTCGCGGGCCGCGTAAGCCCTGGAGGAAGGCTACGCGGGGCGCGACAAAACCCAAATGCAGCCCTATAAATTGCACGCATCGGCCTTCAGTCAAATTCTTCCCAAAATTTCTTTTCTCTCTCAATTTCTACGTAGTGTACACTATACTCGGGTATAATATCCCCCTAAATAACGAAGTTCTGCTCCGTTGTAAGTATCATAACCCCTGGATACATATTAGATACGCTGCCAGATTGATCTAGGGTTCCGTAACGGCTGTCGTGGTTCTGCCCGACGTAGTCGTTGGAATGCCGTCTCGGGGAGGGTATTACTAATGTTAAAATGAGTTATTATACTAACATGTGTGCATTTGTGTAATTTATAGATAATTCCCACGAAACCCTTACAGAAAATCTAAGACAGCAATGTGAGTAATCTCCTTTTTGCCAATTGTTTTTACAAAACCTCACACGATTAATTATATATTAAACAGTTATTGAGTATTTGTAAGGATACAATTATCGTCGGTATGTTGGGTTTTTGTATACAAAATTTGTTACTGCCTTGCGAGGAGTAACATTTCCACAAGTCGGGTTGACAGTACCGCGGGTGGTAATTGGTATGACTTGGAAACAAATGTAATTGCGAGACCGCCCTCAATACTGTACAATGGTTTTTATTTAAACTTGATTAAACTGGGATTCACTCACCAGTATATCCCACTGACAAAATGTTTTTAAACGCGTTTTAGGTAACAAAATGTGAAAGCCAAATAGAAGCCAGCTGGACAACACTGAAAGCTTGGAAAAGTGACAATAAAGTTACCTAAAATAAATAGATGTTTTTATTAAATAAAAATATGATTTATTCCTATGAAAATGTGTGTACTTAAAACTTGGGTTTTACCCCATGTGTTTAATATTATGAAAGTGTGGTATTTTACTCTGATAAAATATTTCCTAACTACGGTCCTGATGAAATTTCCACTGCCAAATTGGATAAAACACTGATACCACCGAAACTGGCCGTGGCCGCCCGGTCCCGGGATTGTTAAGGGGACGGGGGTTGCGACAGAAGGTGGTATCAGAGCTAAGCCACTGATTCAGCCACAAAAGTGTTCTGCTAACACCAAAATTTATCTAAAGTGTTAGGAAATAAATTACAGAACTACATGCATAATTGTATTTTATTGTTATGTGTTATTTGACTATTTGTTAGTTTACAGTATGAGCGACCAAGGACCATCCGACGCGTATCGTCAGTTGTCTGGTTCGCCTAGAAGCGAAGGCGCCTCTTCACAGCATGCCCTCTCAGGGTATTCTGCTGATAATGAAGAAGGAATATTCGTGTTTAAGGCTCAGTCTGAAGAGCCATTCCCTCCTAAAAAGAGAGGATGGTTCAGTAGGGGAGCACATGAGCGTAGGAAGCGAATGAAAAAGTTACAAGAGCAGAGAGCCCTAGCAGCCGCCAAAAGAGAGATAGATGCCCATGCCCAGGACATGATTAATAGGGGTTTAGCTAACTTTCATATCTTAGCAACCACTGCAGCCGACCCTAACCTAGAGCAACTGATAGCACCCCAACCACTACCACCAATTCCCAACCAGCCTATGGAGATAGAAAACCCTGAGAATCAAGTTGAAATGCATGATTTTAACCCGGAGGAGATACTTAGGGTACCAGCACCCAATCCCTTAGACCAAAATTACGACCCGTGGTGGGACGACAATAGGGACTATGTGCAACGTTACCCGATTCCAGAAGACATGCCCATGCCGAATCTAGGAGCATACCCAGGTTTGGACCCTCTAGATCCCTACTACGATAGTGATCAGTACATTAGGGAGATCTTAGAGAATCCTTACCCGTACCAGGAACCCGCACCCCAGATTCCAAACTCAGTCCTAGAACCCGCACCCCTAATGAGTGCCGAAAATGTTCAAGAACTCAGGACATTCGGTGAGGAAATTTTAGATAGTAGCGAGAGGATGAGACAGGTGGGAGAGCGACTCATCTGGAAGTACGACGAGCGCAATATGGATTTCTGGATGAATCCATATCCGTAAAGGTGATGGTAGAGATGGTAATAATAATATTAAAATAATATATGGTATGTGTGTGTGAATATATATATATATATATATATATATATATATAGGGAGGGGCTCATGCGAGAACCACCCTTATTGTGAGAACCGCGAGAACCACTTACAAGGACCAAATATGAAATTTAATTAAAGTTGTAAAGATAAAAAAATAAAAGCGGATGGATATACATGTAATAACGAATAACTGTGTAATGTAGTTAGGGTTTTTTTTGCAAGATACTCGAATACACACACGAATGATTCAGTCCGGCGGCGATTCGAATACACACACAAACGATTCAGTCCGGCGGCGATTTATAACAAGTTAAGGCGAATTCGGTGGAGATTACGGCTCGATTACGGCTGTTACAAGTTGTTTAGAACACACAAATGACTCAACTGGAGGCGATTTATAACAATTTCAGGCGATTACGTTCGATAACCGGCGGCGATACGGAAGTTCTAAGTTGTTGCGGAGGCTATTACGATCGATTACGGCGGCGATTACGGTTGTTCTGAGTTATTGCGAAGTATAATGACTACAAATGAAATCGGTGAATCGGATGACAAACGTGAAACCAGACATGGTAAATCGAAGGGCATTCTGAGGAAGAAGATTACAGGTACCAAAATATACATAAATTTTGAGGAAGAAGACTACATTTATCAAATTATACATAGATTTATTGTATTTTTTTTAGTTTACACATGTAATATGTATAGTAACTTGGAATTGAAACACATATTTGTACAATTACCACAAATTAGGGCACATTTCACCCGTATAACACATTTTTAGGTCAATTCTGAAAAATAATATGGTATTTTAATGGCGTTTTTTGTGTTAAATACAATAGTTAGTATGTTAATAGACGTAGCTTGTATATTTTGTGATGATAGTTAAATAATTACAATTTGTGTGTAAAATTATGGATACAGGGATTAATTTTTGTATTGTGTATGAATACACATGTAATTTAGTGCATAAATGTATGATTATGTTAGTTTTGACAAAGTATGCATATATGCATACAATTTGATATGTACATATAAAGTATGTAAAGTGATATGTATACATGTACAGTTGAATATACAATACGTTTTACATATACAGATGCATATAGATTAGTAGTATGCATATATGCATAAATATTAATGGTAGGTATATATGCATATATATTAATGGTATGCATTTATGCATATATATTAATGGTATGCATTTATGCATATAAGTTGTTGAATATAAAGTATGTTTACATGTACATTGCATATAGATTAATGGTATGCATTTATGCATACAAGTTGTTGAATATAAAGTATGTTTATATGTACATTGCATATAGATTAATGGTATGCATTTATGCATACAGGTTGATGCGTATATAATATATGTGCATGTACAATTGCATACAGATGAATAGTATGCATTTATGCATATAAAATAATGGTAAAATATGTAAACGTATATGTTATCGGTTTTAATATATTAACATTGTTTAATTGCATGTTTATACAACAGGTGATGAAAGGGTAAAAAGGAAAGTGACATTTAGTGCCGATGTTAAGAAAACTGATGCAAATCCAACACATATTAAAAAAAGGAATAATAATGATGATAAAGAAGATAATGAACCAATTGTGTCGATGATTAGGAAATCACAAATTAGAAAAAGGAAAAGTAATGTTATCGATAAAGATGTGGAGAATGCAAAAAACACAACAACGGTTGAACAATCAAGCAAAGGTACGACATACTTGTTTGATATAATAATATTAAGTGTGTATGTAACATAAGGATCCCATGTAACATAAACATATATTGAATATCTTATTGATTTGAATGCAGAAAACGATGAAGGTGTTGGGATGAACAAGCGGATAAAGAGGATGGCAAAGAAGAAAGCAAATGCTAAATCAAAAAAAGAGAACATTTTAATGTCATTGCAGTGTAGGATATCACCACACCAGTTGAGCTATGTGGTAAAAATGTTGTCAAAAGCACAGAGGGAAACGGTGGTGAACATGGGTTTTGGAAGGATGCTGACAATTAATACAGATTCAATACCATCAAAGCTCGCGTATTTCATAATGGATAGTTTTGATGAATCATCAATGGAGATTAAGATGCAAAATGGAAGCATAAAAGTCAATGAAAATGAGGTGAGCAATCTTTTAGGATTAAAGAATGTCGGTATAGTACTGGATGATAAAGAAAAACAGAAAGATGTTGAATTAATGAAAAAAAAGGAATGGGAAGCATTATACAAAGGGAAATTGATAACACCCGCAAACATTGTGAAACGGATCGAAGCGAACATGGATGATGTCAGCTGGAAATTCAAATACGATTTTTTAACAGTATTTATGAATACTCTTGTTGGGGTGAATATGGATGGACGGTGCATAACAGATTATTTCAACAAATTTGATGAGAGTACAGAAGTGGAGGACGTAAACTGGTGTGCATACATATGCAATAAGATAAGGTGTTGTAAAGACGGTTGGAAAAAAGGGAAGAAATAACAGTTCGTACAACGGGCCAATTCCAATATTGACTGTAAGTTTGTTTTTATAATAAATGATTGTATATGTGTGTATGATTATGAATGAAATCGGTTGTTTTGGATGATTATTATGTTGTTTAATGTGTGGTTGCAGTTGTTATATGCGGATATGACGGTATGTGGATAATTGAACAAAGAAAGAACGAATGGTCCATTACAGTTTTGGACAAAAGATATGCTGAGTAAGAGGGAAAAATACGAGATTGAGAATGGCGGTTTTGGAAGGGCATTAGTGAGGGACAGCTTTAAGCAAGATGAATACAAAAATGACGAAATGGATGTTGAAATGGGAGATAAAAAGAAGGATGCGAATGAAGTTTTATGGAATGAAGGAAGCACGTCTGAGGTATATGAATATTGTGTGATGAAAAAAATGTATATTTTCCATATATAATAGGATAAAATTGTTATATGATGTATTTGTTTGATGTAATGTAGAAATACGCTGATAAGAAAGGAGATGTTAAAAAGAAAGGTGAAATTGAAACAGAGATGTCGGGTATAAAAAAGGTATGTATGCACATAATATTTTGAAATGTTATCTATGCATAGATGCATATGCACATGATGGTATAAACAAAATGTGTATATTATTTTAATTATGCATATTAGCGTATGGATATTAGTTGGTAATGGTATAAACACTGGAGTATAGTATGTGTCTAATTAATATGCATATATGCATATGATTATAGGAAATGTATATGCATAAATGAATGATAAAGTTAGATTAATAAAATGTTTGAATGTGTTGGGAATGTATATGTAGTTAAATTAATAAAAATTGTTGTTGTTATTATTATTATTATTATTATTAATATTATTATTATCATTATTATTATTATTATTTTTAAGATATGATAAGGTAAGTGTAAAATCACATATGCATATGCACATATGCATATTAGGGTATATAATGTATATGCATATATGCATAAACAAATTTATATTATATGCATATATGCATATAATGTTGTATAAATTGAATAATGACGTGTAATTCATACGAAGATGTGAAAATTATAATAATGGTGATAATATTGTATAATATATATAATAAATTTGTTATTTTAATACTAAAGAGGTATGAAAAAATAATAAATGCAGACACATATGGATGATATAGAAGATACGGTAATCGTATTGAAGCATCAAATGAATGACATAAAGGAAGAGTTGGAACGACAGTTTTTGCTTAATCCAGACGATGAACAATTATTGAAGGTGATTGGGATGTTTAATGAGACTTTCAAGGAAACTGTAAAGATGGAAAAAGTTACACAGAACGTTGATGAAATTGTTGATGGTGTTATCAGTATGTTACAAAAAAGGTAAGGATGGATGATACAAAGGAAGGGGATGAATGTGTGAAAACAGATGTGAAAAAAGGTGGAAAATTAGGAATGGATGAAAGTGAGGGTACTGATGACGTACAGACAAGTGATAAATCGGTAGCACAAAAAAAGGTGGCGTATAAGTATCGTAGGAAGGAGAAAGAGGGAGTCGATAAGTCAATGCCATCATTTGAATTATTGACTCCAAGTTCGCAAGAAACAGATGACGATGATGAGTGCGAGGATGTAGTGCCGATGAATAAACCGTTGGACGAGAAAGAAAAATTGTTATGGAATTTTGTGATGATCATTGGGATGGAAAAAAAGAGGTAATTATTGTTTGATATGCGTGTGTGTGTATAGTTATTATATAAATATGTATATGAATTCATATATGTATATATTTATGTAGTATGTTGTAAATTTTATTTTGTATTGAGTTGTGAAAAAACAAAAAAATATATTGTAGGATGGAGGGAAGTAAGAAGGATGACGAAGATGGGAAAGGCGAAGTTGACACAGAAAAGAAAAATGACAAATCCGTATTAAGCTTTATGTAAGTTGTATATATTTATATATATATATAATTATGTATGTTATTTATATGCATGTATGTTTGTTACGAATCTGTTGGATAATTGGAAAAAAATATACGTGCATGCAGGTTGAAGATGTTTGAAACACAACATGGATTGCATGCATTGGGGCATACAATGAACACGCTAGATTTTGGGAAGGAAATATCATCAAATCTGATAGATTGTTGGGCAGCAATGTTAAATGATAAGGAGAAAAGGATGGTGGCTAGCGGGAAAAGACGGTTGTTTTGTTATACATCAAACTTCGTAAGTGGATAGTATGATTTTGCATTAATATAAATACACATATATAATATGTAAATGTGAACATGTGTTGGATAATAAGATAATATGTGAATATGCATATATGCATATATATGATAATGTAGTATGTCGAGTTAACATATAATATGCATATATGCATATAATTAAAATATGATATGAATGTGGGTTTAATTATAATATGCATATATGATTGTTAATATTAAAGTGATTGGATATGTATAAATGCATATAGAATAAAGTATAATATACATATTTTTTTATATATTTATATAAACAATAGATTTGCAATATTGCATATGGATTGAAGTATGATATGCATGTATGCATAAAACAATAGATTTGCATTATTGCATATGGATTGAAGTATGATATGCATGTATGCATATGAATGAAAGTATGATATGCATATATGCATATGGGTTGTATTATAATATGCAGATATGCGTATGGGTTATATTGTGTGTTATTCTATATGCATATATGCATAATTAATAATATATATAAAAAATATATGTGTATAAAAAAATTAGGAATAAAAATAATATAGATATACAAATATTAATATATGTTTGTAAAAAAAACAAATTGCAGCCGGAATATATGTTGAAGAATAAACAAGATGAGCATATGGCCTTGAAATCTGTGAAAAAGTATTTGAGAGAAGTATTTGAAAGGGACGACACGTTGTTGGATTTGAGAGCTTTTAATATAATAGTGGTACCAATGATCGAAAAGGCACATTTTTATCTTATTTATATGGATTTGGATACGGGAGATGTGCAAGTGATAGATAACATGGATTCAAACAGAGACGCCGTGCATGTAAGGACATCATCAGAGTTTAGATACATGGGGACACCATGCAAAGTGGTATGTAAAGTTAATGTAATATTTATGTATATTGTCAATTGATGTTAATTTTTTATTTTTTTGTTTTGGCATTTATTATGCAGAAGAATTACATGTGGACATACATGAAGTCAGTAAACCACCCGGATACAGAAAAGCTTAGAAAAGGTGTAATAAAGAGGTTGAAGATTACGTGGGGAACAAAGGATAATGTGAAAGATTGTGGGGTATTTGCAATGCGCCATATGGAATGTTACAAAGGGAGTACAAAGGAGTTTGATTGTGGATTCAGCGATTTGAAGGATGTGAAGCAACATCAGTTGAATAACATGCGAATGCGGATAGCAACAACATTGATGTTATCACCGTCAAACATTTATAGGAAAAGGGTGTTAGATATGGCGAAGGTAGCGGCTGAGAATGTGAAGAATGTTAAGATAAGGTGTAAATTGAAAACAGTAGCAAAACTGCAGGAGGAGTGTTGGAGAGGATTAGCGAAACAGTAAGTTGGTAAGAAGTTATATGGTTTATTGAACGGTGTTAGAAAATGGAAAATAGGTTGATAGTATGGTTTGTTAAGTGTTTGGATATAATTGGAAAAAGGTATGTTATAATGACTGTTGTTGGATTGTTGATATATGCAATTTGTAATTTGGATTGTTAATTATTTTTTTTATTTGTTTTATTTTTTTATTAATTGATATTAAATGATGTTGGTGAATGTTGTTGTATATATAATGTTGCATATAGATTGTAAAATGATCAGGGTAAATGCGAACGATATATATGGAAAGTAATGTTATGTACATGTATGCATATATGAAATATAAAATTGAGTTTGTTACATAAGTAATGACATATATATGTATGCATATATGAATATGGTAATTAGAAGAATATAAATGTATGTATATAGAAAATCATGCTGATACATACGGAATGAATGCACATATATATAAATTTATATAAATAGGACATGACACTATACGGTTGTATATGCATATATGCATACGATGTGTAATAATGTAGTATGTTGTAGTATAAATGGTTTTAGTTTATGTAGATAGTAATAATATAATGTAAAATGGATGTATCTTTTGATAATAATATAGAATTATGTAATAATTTATATGTACATATGTATATTGATATGTACATACAGGTTTATGCGTATATGCATAGATAGATTATGGAATGATTAGATGTAAGGTTGTAACGGTGGATGTGATATTGCAATAATTATATAAATAGGACAGAAGGAAGCATGTGATAAAAAATAATGTTAATATGCATATATGCATATTAACATATATATGCATATATATATATATATATATATATATATATATATATATATATATATATATATATATATATATAAGTTATTCATATATGCATAGTTAAATAGGTAAACATAGTTTGTAATAATATGCATGTTAAGTTGTGAATGGTATTGAAAGAAATAATCACAACATAATGTAACACATGATAAACAATATGTTTGATATAGGTGATTCAAATAAAAAAAGATTATAAAATGTGACTAATAAAAAAGTGCAAAGTTCAAACATGGAAAAAAGAACATATCAAACACCGTCTTCTGATTCAGTATTGTAAACATAGTTGGGGTAATGACGGGTTCTGGACGAATGTCTAATGGGTTGGTTAGCTGTTTTTGAAGGTGCCGGGTCGACTTGATTAGTTTGTGTTGCAACCGTATCATACACTATATCAATATTCTTGTCGTTGTATAACTCTTCATCAGAATCGGTAGATGCATATGTAGGTTCAACATCAAATTCATTGTCCGATACATCGTATCGGGGAGGAGGAAGGTTGGCAGCAGCCGCAGCATCACATTTGGCCTTGTAAGCAGCCCGTTTTGCCTCTTTGACTTTAATACAATTGCGACTATCATGATCAAAAACATATTTGTTACAATGGTTGCATAGACGCGCAGGACGTTTACGACGTTTAACAATTTTTTCACCCGGACCAACCCGTCTTTTCTTGGTGCCCGAACCTTTGTTTCGTCTGCCCATAGGCGGCTGGATGGTTGAAGATGAATGAATTGGAAGGTTGAGTATATCACTGATGTTAGCAGCCTTTGGGTTATGTTCTAGTTCATCAGGTAAATCTTTATATATTTCATTTCTGATGGATCGTATTTGTGTGGATAGTGAACGAAGTCGATCAGGGTTTTTTCCAATTCGATTCATGCATTGGGTAAGCAAATCAAGTATTTCAGTTTTTAGTGTACCAGTCTCGCTCATATCTGTTGAATATATGTGTGATAAGGTATACACGCTTGATGGGACCGCATCACGTTTCCATCGCCCACATATGTATTGGTTGGGAATACGGTCAATTGATTTGAACCAAAATACGCAAAATATATGACGGCACAAATAACCGATACGTGTAAATCCCATGCATGAACAAGTATAAGTGTTTGATGGGATATCAGCGTAAACCTGTATGAATATAAATGGTGTAAGGTAAGTAAATATATAAAGTGAAGTGTATGTTTATAAATATGAATGATGTATTGTTTGTATGGAATAACATAATAAATTGGTATATATGCATATATGCATAAAATATGATATAATGAAAGTATGTAAAAGAATTATGGGAGAATGTATGATTACGTATGAAGTACGATGTATGTTCAGGTTTGTTGATGTATAGTTATAATCATATGTAATAAATGTGTGTTGTATATTAGTATAATATAGGCGTCATAATCGGTATTTTAAGTTTTGAATATGTACATACAGTGTACATGTTGTGGAATGTTATGTATAATAAATATGTATGCATATGGAATTGTATGCATATATGCATATTGCGTTGTTAGTTATATGTATGCATAATAAGATATGAATATATGCAAGTATGCATAAGTTTGGATGATGTAATTAATAAGTATTCAGATGATGTATGCATATATGAATAAAAAAAATGTAACTTATGATAAATTTGCATCACATATGTTATGCACATATGCATATGTACATACATACATTTAAAGTAATAAAAAAATGAATAATAATAATAATAATAATAATAATAATAATAATAATAATAATAATAATAATAATAATTAATAGTTAACAAGATAGTTACCTCGAACGTGTTGACAATAACTCTGTGCTTGTTAAGATGCCTAACACTATAAATAGAATCGACAGACGTGGTAGGACATTCAGAAATGATACAGTGCAACATTCCTCGATGAATCTCTTTTTGGACTTCCAAAAATATATTCCATGTGTATATCTCAGATGCTTGAATTTCAATGGGAAGGGTTGTTAAAAATTTTGGTGTGCGTGTGTCACTATCAAACTCATTCTTACGTTGTTTATTACGATTGGAATCAACAGCAGTATCATAGCACATTAAGAATTGGACAAGGGAGTTTGTTTCTCTAGAGTTAGTTTTGAAACGTGCATTAGAACTTTCGCACCTGGATGTCGTTTTCATCAAACAACATAACGGAATATCTCTGAAATAGCATGGTGCCCAACGTGTGCGAATGTTATACATATCGGTTAACCATCTGTGATTTTCAAGTTTATATTCCTTCATTAAAAGTTGCCATTGTGATTCAAATGTTTCAACTGTTATGAACAGGTTCCAAACAAGCTTGTGTATTGATTTTCTCAGATTCCCATTTGCAAGTATATCACCAGATATCTGTAATTGGTTGACAATTCATAAATAAAGAATGTTAAATTATAATATTGGTAAAAAAATGATGATATATATGTACATTGTAATATTGAATAAGATAAAGTTAATAAGATCGTTACCTTAGCGGGCAGTTTATCCGTTGTGTGCCACATACATAAACGATGGGTGGATTCGGTGAATACATTTAACACAGCTTGTTTCATAGAAGCATCCTGGTCAGTAAGTATAAGTGAAGGTTGTTTTTTGTGGGATTTAAGGAACATTTGGAGAAGCCAAGTGTATGATTCAATTGTTTCATCGTATAGTAAGCCAGCACCGAAAATTACACAACGTTTGTGGTGATCAACACCAGTAAATGGAACAAAAATCATCTTGTATCTGCAACATATGTATTGTAATATGTATTAATAATACAAATCATAGAATAAAGTTACGACATGTATGTAAAAAAATGTATTGTTGTGGTATGTAGGCGTGAATAATCAGAATTTATGTGTATGATGATAAAATAGAATGTAGTGTTATATTAACATATGCACATATGTATATGATGTAATGTATGAGTAATGATATAAATACAAAAAAAATGTATGCATATGTTATTGTATGCATATATGTATGTGGTTAATGTTATGTATGTATATTTTTAAATAGCATATATGATTATATGCAGTTATGCATAGGTTGATATGAGGCAAATAATAAATAAGTATATGGTGTATGCATAAGTGCATAACATGCAAATTATAATAAATTTGAAATAAGTATGTTATGTATATATGTATACATATTAATATACAGAAAATGAATATGCACATATGCATATGTGCATGAATTACACCTAAACATATGATTATAAAATATGTTGTTATGTAATAATACTGAAAATTGACATACTTGTTTGTATCATATGTAGCATCGAATCCACACACATCTCCGAAAGCTTCGTAATTACGTAAGGATACAAAGTCAGCCCAAAAAGCGGAACGAAGCTCGTTGTTTGTAACAACATATTCAAAGACGAAATCTTGACGGTTTTGGCTTCTTGATTGTAAGGTGTCAACAAAAAGGTTTGCATCTCGGTCACCAATGAATAATCGAAAGTCTCTACTTACATTTTTAAAATCCACTGTAGTACCATGCACATTTTGTGGTCCACCTTTTAAGGAAACTTGAATATTGTGGGCAATGCTCGGCCCAATTTTGTTTAACCCGACACGATGTATAAATTGTTGATCTTCGAAAGTTACTTGTCTATTTTGTCTGAGAAAATCAGCATTTTCATTACTGATCATGCAATGGTTATGTTGCTCAACAATACTATATAATTGAAATTGTTTTGTTGTTTCCAAATATCGAAAATGGGCACATGCACTACAATTAGAGACGGTGTATCGGCTACGTCGTCTGTTGTTTGTAGGTGGTAGTGATGAATCGAAAGTGTTATGTTTTGGCTTGCCATTTTTTGAACATAAAAGGTACCGATGTGTAGGAATTCTTATGCTAGGATTGGATGGGTCTGGCTTTGATTTCAAAGTGCTAATACGGACAGAAAATCCAGCCTTTGAAGCGTATTGTTTATACATCATGACAGCATCATCCCAGTATTGGAATACACTTCCAATGGATGGCATGTATTGAATGTCAACGTCGGGAGTCCAAAATTTGGTACCATCGGGGGACGAATAACCTGAACTTATAAATGTACCTGTTGAATAGGCAAATGAATATAAGGTTCATAATGCATATTATAAAAGAATGACATAATTATGTTGTAGCATAATGAATGAATAGTCAATATGTAAATTGTTTTTAAACAAATGATGATAGAGTAATGTAATACCTTTCTGTTCTTTATGTAGGAATTGTAGTTGTGGTATATTCGATGAAGTTGACACATAAGAAGACGATCCAGAATCAGAATATGACTGTGTGTCATACGGGATTTCAAAATTATCATCTGTCACAATGTCATAGATGGGGTCGATAGATGCAACAGCACAAGATGAATCAATTATAGGAATTAACCCTTTTTCAGATTGCATTGTTGTTGGACATTGTTGATCGTTTCTAATAATATTGATTGGGGCGTTTACTGAAGACGAATCAGATGATGCCATGATTTCTGCAATTAATGTGAGTAACGTTTGTTGTTATTATATTGATCACATGTTGTGTATGACGTAACAATAAGTAGAATGACAAACAGTGTAACATTTGTAAATGTGTGTAAACATATGTGATCGTATTATAAGTAACATAGATGCAAAAAGTAATGTATATGCATATGTGCATATGTAGTAGATAAAATAAAATACTAGTTAAATGTTAACAAATCACTTTAATGTTTATGACACAAGTGTAAATGTAATGTATGTATTAACATGAACTAAGAACATTTAATTTGTGAATATGTATACAGATCTTATTGAACAAAAAAATCATATACATTACCTTGTAAGATGATAAAGGACGAATATGTTGTAAGAACGTTAGGGTTTGCAAGAATTTGATGAATTGTCGTAATTGCGAATGTGACCAGAATTAAAGATACAATGTAAGGAATCTTCGATCGGTGGTCGGAATCGTGGTGGAGGAGAAATGACAAATATGCTGTATGTAAGAATGTTAGGGTTTGCAGAAATTGTATGAATTGTCGTAATACATGAACTAATTAGTTGATAATTCGTTGAGGTGTTGAGAATGTTACCGGAATTAAAGATACATGGTCGGAATATTCGTTCGGTGGTCGGAATCGTGGTGGTGGAGACGGAGGCGATATCGGAATATTCGATCGGTGGTCGGAATCGTGGTGGAGGAGACGGAGGCTATAATCGGTGTCGGACAGAACCAATTGTGAATGTATATGACAACTGATTTATTGAAAATACCTTATTTTTATATTTCAGTCCTTATAGTTTGAGTATTGATGCGTTCACACTTGGTTCTCGCGGTTCTCACAATAAGAGGTGGTTCTCGCATGATCTTCTCCCTATATATATATATATATATATATATATATATATATATATATATATATATATATATATATATATATATATATATATATATATATATATATATATATATATATATATATATATATATATATATATATATATATGTAGGGAGCCGCTAAAATGAAAACCATTCCCAGTTGTAAGAACCGTAAGAACCACTCTCCACCAATCATATTATGCCAACAAAAAGGGCAATTTGGTCATTTACCCCAATTGTCAAATCCATCCACTCTCTCTTCATTTAAATCACTGAATTATTAATTTCCTCTCTCCTCTCTCCTTTTAACGCTCATCTCCAAACTCATTCACATCTTCATCTTCTGTTCATCTCCTTCACCTCCAAAAACTCAAAATCCAAACTCCAAAAATTCGTAAATCCGGCGCCCCTTTCTTCTCCGATCCCTCTGAACATCGGCGAACTCCTCTAGTCGACGGGCTCTCTGACAGACCCCTCCCATTTGTTTCATCTCCGGTGAAACCACCGGTAGTGTCTCCGACGCCGGTATGCCAGCCACACGCACGCAACTTATAGATCGAGCAGAGAGAGAGTACGTGAACGAGAGACGGAAGAAGAGAGAGAGATCAGGAGCGAGAGAGAGAGATTAGGAGCGAGAGACAGAGATGAGTCAGAGAAGACGGTGGTCGGCGGTAGCGCCGCCGCTCACGGCGGCGACAGTAGAGCTAGGTAAATCCGAACAAAAGATTTAATTTTCATTACTATCTTGATAATTATCCGTCTAACTGTCAAATGAATATTGGCAAATCGGAAAAAAAAGATTTATTTTCATTACTATCTTGATAATTATCCGTCGAAATATCAAATGAATATTATGTTTTAACACAGGCTCGATAGAAAAAAGCCAAAGCTCAGGTGCAGGGAGAAGAATACGAATTATTGTCCCCATAGCATGTGTGGTTTTGGTCATACTAGTTTCAATATGCTTATTCTATCGTTATTGTCCCCATTTAGGAAGAACTGTTTCTTATGATGTCTTTGATTTAGTCAATTAGTCATGTGTTTATGTATTTAATTCAAAATCCTAATTATGTTTTGCTCATCAGTTTATGAATTTGAAGGATACTCAATTTTGTTTTTTGCTAATCATTTTAGGAATTTACCGTAAATAAACAGGCGTAAAAAACATGCCGTAAAAAAAGGGGCGTAAAAATGTGGCGCGTAAAAATGCGGCGTAAAAAAAACTTTTCCTAAAAAAAAGTCTTTGCGTAAAAAGATTTTTTTTTGTTTTGGTGCTATTTTTTTTTTGTAAAAAAGTTTAAAACCACTAAACTTTTTTTGTTTTTTGGGTTTTTAATGTTTTTTTCCCGGTCGATATTGATAAGTTCAATCTATCTAAGACACCTACTGAGTTGTGATTTCTGGGTGCACTCGTTTGTGTAAAAAAGTTTTTTTTAAATAAAGTTTAAAACCGTAAAAAGTTTTCGTAAAAAAAATTGAAAAAAAATGTATAATGTATAACGTAAAGCGTAAAACGTAAACTTTTTAACGTAAAACGTAAAACGTAAAAAGTTTAACGTAAAACGTAAAAACGTAAAACGTAAGAAGTTTAACGTAAAACGTAAAAAGTTTTACGTAAAACGTAAAATGTAAAAATTTTAACGTAAAACGTAAAACTTAAAAAGTTTTACGAAAAAACGTAAAACGTAAAAAGTTAAACGTAAAAAGTATTAAAAGTTTAACGTAAAACGTATAAAGTTTAAAAAACGTCAAAAAAACGGCGCGTTAAAACGACGTGTAAAAAAACGGCGTGTAAAAAACGTGTAAAAAACGACGCGTTAAAAAACATGTAAAAAACGACGCTTTGAAAAAACGGCGCGTAAAAAACGTCGCGTTCAAAAACGACCCGTTAAAAAACGATGCGTGCAAAAACGACCTGTTAAAAAACGACGCGTGAAAAAGCCGAAAAACGTAATTTTTTAACGTAAAACGGAAAACGTAAATTTTTAACGCAAAACGTGAAGTTTTTAACGTAAATGACGACGAGTTAAAAAAACGACGCCTGAAAAGTCGGGCGTAAAGGAAAAAAAAACGGCTCTTCAAAACGTTTTTTTAAACAAATCTTAAAAAAATAATAATAAAAATTGGATTTTAAAAAATTGTTTAACAAAAAAAATCTGTTTCTAAATAAAAAACAATCAAGTCAAAAAGTAATTAATGAATGGGACAAAAAAGGTAATTAAAAATTAATATACCTAAAAAGACAAAAAAAAAAAAAAAACAATTTTACTTATATACCCTTTAACAATAAAATATTAAAAACATAATAAGACAAAAAGTTTTTAGTATTAATTTTAACTACTATCTCATCCATCCATTTTCTTGATCTAATGGCCAGAAAGTGGTTCTCGTGATTTTTACAACTAGAGGTGGTTTTCATTTTAGCGGTCCCCTATATATGTATATATACATATATATACATACATACATACATATATATATATATATATATATACGGATGCCTACTACTAGTAGTGTAATTTTTATTCCAGTTGTATTGTAATTTTAAATTTCAGTATCGGTGTGTACTAGATGCATATTATATATATAAAAGAGTAAGTCGCAATGCTCGACGTTTTTTATCAACATGCGTGTTGTGTGATTGGTTGTGTTAAATACTATCTTGTAATATTAATACGTGGTAAATGTTTAAAATTCAGATGGACAACGAAGTGAACCAGGAAAACCAGAATGATAATATTTAGAATGACAATAATCCGATTAATGAGAATCCAAACAACAATAACCATGGAAACCAAGTGGATAATAGTGCCATCCAACACATAGTGGCACAAGGAATCATAGATGCAATGCCATTTATTATTCAAAATGTTAAGGAAGCGGATAATAAAAGTAAACGTAGCAGTAAGCGACCAACAGAACCTGAACACAGCGTAAACAATGGACCTGTACTTCAAGCGCCCATTCCCAAAAGAAGAAGAACCATGCCTTATGGTTGTTCTTATATAAAATTCTGGTCCTGCAAACCAATAGAATTCTCGGGCAATGAAGGACCCATTGTAACTCTACGCTGGATAGAAAAGACTGAGGCCGTTCTAAAAATAAGCAAATGTGCGGAAGAGGATAAGATAATGTTTGCTTCCAATCTTTTTAAGAACTCAGCCTTAGAATGGTGGAACACTATCCTCCAGTCAAGGGGAAGTGATAGGGTATACAACATGGAATGGGAGGAATGGTAGAAAGGAAATTCTACCCTCCCAATGAAAAGGAACAGATAGCGAATAAGTTCCTGAACCTTAGAATGACTGGGGTGGATAGTAAGGGTTACACTACTACATTCTTTGAATATGCTAGAATAGTACCAACCCTTGCATCAGCAGAACCGGCGTTAATCTCCCGTTATATCTGGGGATTAATTGGGGAGATTAGGCATGTAGTCAAGGCAGCTAGACCTCAAACCATAGAAGAAGCCGTAGAACTAGCAAATACCTTGACAGATGAGTTAGTTCGTACGCGAGAAGAGGATCAGAGGAGAAACCTAGCTCAAAAACATACTCAGGAATTTCGCTACGGTAATTCAAACCGCAGGAACGTAGGTTCTACCTCAGCACCATACTGCAAGGCTTGTAAGAAGAAGCATTCGGGAAAATGCTCCACTTACTGCAATTTTTGTAAGATACCAGGACATAAAGAAGAAGACTGCAGGAGGAAATCTAGTAATGGACTGTGCTTCAACTGTGGAGAAAAAGGTCACATCAAGCCAAATTGTCCGAAACTAGTTCCAGCCATGGGCAACAAGAACACTAAAAATGCTAGAGCATTTGTTCTGACGGCAGATGAAGCCAAGATGATTCCAGACGTGATAGGCGATACGTTTTTAGTTAATGATGTTTTTGCTAAAGTATTATTTGACTCTGGTGCAAACCAAAGTTTTATTAATACTTCATTTTGCAAACTTCTCAATCAACCATTAACTAAACTCTCACAAGATTGTCTAGTAGAAACAGCAAATGGGGAAACCATTAAAATTTCTGAAATCTTGCAGGGAGCAAGAATAGAAATTTGAAATCAAAAGTTTATTGCAAACCTATACCCAATGAATCTGTCAGGATTTGATGTTGTACTAGGAATGGATTGGTTAATAGCCAATAAAGCCAGTATTTTATGTGATCAAAAGTCAATCCAAGTAAATTCACCAAAAGGTGAAATGATCATAATTAAAGGAGATAAGCCATCTAGATCCACCAAATTCATCTCTGTAATGAAAACCGCAAGTTGTATAAGAAAAGGGTCTTTAGTGTATTTGATTTCCATAATCACCAACACTAAAGGAAAAGAACTGAAAGATATTCCAGTAAAATCTCAGTTTTCAGATATATTCCTAGAAGAATTACCAGGACTACCGCCAGACAGGGAAGTCGAATTCAGAATCCACCTACTCCCAGGGACAGCACCAATTGCTAAAGCACCTTACCGTTTGGCACCCGCAGAAATGCAGGAACTGAAGAAACAATTAGATGAATTATTGGAGAAAGGATTCATACAGCCAAGTTCATCACCATGGGGAGCACCGATTTTATTCGTTAAAAAGAAAGACGGATCGATGCGTATGTGCATTGACTACCGTGAAATGAACAAGGTCACGATTAAAAATCGGTATCCATTACCAAGAATCGATGATCTGTTCGATCAATTGCAAGGAGCTTTATTTTTCTCTAAAATCGATTTAAGGTCAGGATATCATCAATTAAAGGTACAGGAAGAGGACATTCCTAAAACCGCATTCAGAACAAGGTACGACCATTATGAATTTACTGTCATGCCATTTGGTTTAACCAATGCCCCAGCTGCATTTATGGACATGATGAACCGAATATGAACGCCATATTTGGATAAATTCATAATTGTCTTCATAGATGATATTCTCATTTACTCTAAAAGTAAAGAGGAACATGCAAAGCATTTGCACGCACTTCTAAGTTTACTAAGAAAGGAAAAGCTTTATATTAAGTTTTCAAAGTGCGAGTTTTGGTTAGAACAGGTACAGTTTCTTGGACATTTAGTCAATCATGAAGGAATTCATGTGGATCCTACCAAGATTGAGGCGATTACCAAATGGAAAACCCCTGAGCCACCAACTGAGGTTAGAAGTTTCTTAGGATTGGCCGGTTATTATAGAAGATTTATTCGAGATTTTTCTAGAATAGCCATTCCCTTAACTAAGCTAACCTGTAAATCTGTTAAGTTTGAATGGGGACCGAAACAAGAAGAAGCATTTAGAATTCTTAAGCAAAGATTAACCCATGCACCCATACTAGCGTTACCAGAAGGAACTGAAGACTTTGTAGTCTTTTGTGACGCTTCTAAGTTAGGTTATGGATGTGTATTGATGCAACACCAAAAGGTTATAGCTTACGCATCTAGGAAACTTAAGAACCATGAAGAGAATTATTCAACCCATGATTTAAAATTAGAAGCTATAATTTTGCTCTTAAGATTTGGAGACATTACCTTTATGGTAGTAAGTTTACTATTTTCACCGACCATAAGAGTTTAAGGTACGTCTTCGGGCAAAAGGAGTTGAATATGAGACAAAGACGCTGGATGGAAATACTTAGTGATTATGATTGTAATATCCAGTGTCATGCAGGAAAGGCAAATGTAGTGGCTGATGATTTAAGTCGAAAGTATCATGAAAAGCCAAAAAGGGTACGTTCTCTTAAATTAAATCTGCAAGTAGATTTAAATGATCAGATTAAAAAAGCACAAGAATCAGTAATCAAGGAAGATACTGAAAAATTAAAAGGAATGATTAAGGAATTAGAACGAGGAACAGATGGAATTTGGAGATTCCATAAGAAAAGAATGTGGATACCTAAATTAGGAAACCTACGTCATCGTATATTAGAAGAAGCCCATAAATCTAAATATACGATGCATCCTGGAAGTGATAAAATGTATCAGGATTTAAGAAAGAATTTTTGGTGGATAGGAATGAAGAAAGATATAGCAGCTTATGTTTCTAAGTGTTTAACCTGTTCACAAGTCAAAGCAGAACATCAGAAACCCTCAGGATTGCTGCAACAGTTAGAAATTCCCGTATGGAAATGGGAATTGATAACAATGGATTTTGTTACCAAATTACCCAAAACCAGGAAAGGTAATGATACAATCTGGGTGATTGTAGATAGCCTAACCAAATCAGCTCATTTCCTACCGATGAAGGAAACTTTCAGTATAAAACAATTAGCTAAATTGTATGTAAATGAAATAGTTTCATCACATGGAATTCCTTTGTCAATCGTTTCTGATAGAGATAGTCGTTTTACCTCTTATTTTTGGACAAGTTTTCAAAAGGCAATGGGAACCAAGTTGAATCTAAGCACAGCTTAACATCCTCAAACAGACGGACAAAGCAAAAGGACAATTTGGACAGAAGATATGCTTAGAGCTTGTGTAATTGATTTAAGAGGTAATTGGGATGAACAATTACCATTAATAGAATTTTCTTATAATAACAGTTATCACACAAGTATCAATGCTGCACCATTCGAAGCACTTTATGGACGAAAGTGCCGAACTCCAGTCTGTTGGGCAATTTTGGAGGAAAGCAACTATCTGGACCTGAAATAGTGCAAGAAACAACCGACAAGATCATTCAAGTCAAGGAACGACTGAAAGCAGCAAGAGACCGACAAAAGAGCTATGCTGATAACAGACGCAAACCGTTGGAATTTCAAGTAGGAGATAAAGTGTTATTGAAAGTCTCTCCTTGGAAAGGGATGGTAAGATTCATCAAAAAAGGAAAGCTAAGTCCCAGGTATGTTGGACCTTTTGAGATTATTAAAAGAATAGGACCTGTAGCCTATCAACAACAACTGCCAGAGGAAATGGCAGGAATACATGATGTGTTTCATGTATCTAATCTCAAGAAATGCTTAGCTGATGAATCGCTGATAGTACCTCTTAAGGATATAGAGGTAAATGAACAACTTAAATTTGTAGAAAGGCCTTTACAGATTGAAGACAGGAAAGTCAAGAACCTCAAGCGTAAGAGATTAGTTCTGGTCAAAGTGAAATGGGACTCCAAAAGAGGACCAGAATACACATGGGAACTTGAATCGGAAATGCAAAGGAAATATCCACACTTGTTCCAGTAGATCTCGAGGACGAGCTCTAAAATAAGGTGGGAAGGATATAACAACCCTCCTGAAATTTTTCCGACACCCTAGTATATTTTAAAATACCCCTATATGTCCTAAAATACACCCCATATGCGAAAACAGGGCCCGAATACCTTTAATATTATAAAAATTAATTAAAAACAAGAAAAATGGGGTCCTCGCGGGCCGCGACAGCATGGGATTAGGGCGACACCCGGTGCCGCCACGTGTCGGGTCACGTGTGGAGTCTACGATCTGAATCAGCAACCCTAGGGCCTACCCTAGGGAGCCTCGCGGGCCGTGTAAGCCCTGGAGGAAGGCTACGCGGGGCGCGACAAAACCCAAATGCATTGCACGCATCGGCCTTCAGTCGAATTCGTCCCTAAATTTCTTTTCTCTCTCAATTTCTATGTAGTGTACACTATACTCGGGTATAATATCCCCCTAAATAATGAAGTTCTGCTCCGTTGTAAGTATTATAACCCCTGGATACGTATTAGATACGCTGCCCGATTGATCTAGGGTTCCGTAACGGCTGTCGTGGTTCTGCCCAACGTAGTCGTTGGAATGTCGTCTCGGGGAGGGTATTACTAATGTTAAAATGGGTTATTATACTAACACGTGTGCATTTTTGTAATTTATAGATAATTCCCAGGAAACCCTTACAAAAAAATCTAAGACAGCAATGTGAGTAATCTCCTTTTTGCAAATTGTTTTTACAAAACCTCACACGATTAATTATATACTAAACAGTTATTGAGTATTTGTAAGGATACAATTATCGTCGGTATGTTGGGGTTTTGTATACAAAATTTGTTACTGCCTTGCGAGGAGTAACATTTCCACAAGTCGGGTTGACAGTACCGTGGGTGGTAATTGGTATGACTTGGATACAAATGTAATTGCGAGACCGCCCTCAATATTGTACAATGGTTTTTATTTAAACTTGATTAAACTGGGATTCACTCACCAGTATTTCCCAGTGACAAAATGTTTTTAAACGCGTTTCAGGTAACAAAATGTGAAAGCCAAATAGAAGGCAGCTGGACAGCACTGAAGGCTTGGAAAAGTGGCAATAAATTTACCTAAAATAAATAGATGTTTTTATTAAATAAAAATAGGATTTATTCCTATGAAAATGTGTGTACTTAAAACTTGGGTTTTACCCCATGTGTTTTATATTATGAAAGTGTGGTATTTTACTCGGATAAAGTATTTCCTAACTACGGTCCTGATGAAATTTCCGCTGCCAAATTGGATAAAACACCGATACCACCGAAACTGGCCGTGGCCGCCCGGTCCCGGAATTGTTAAGGGGACGGGGGTTGCGACAGTTGTATTTTTAGAAACGTTTGCGAAAGCTTTGGTCCTTGAAAAGGGTTTTAGCAAACTTGAATTTAGTGACTTCGGAAAGAGTTTTAGCGAAATGACCTTATAACATCTACAAGGTCCTATGAGCGTGTGAGAAAAGTTGGTTGGGTTTTTGATTGAGAATAGATGTTTTTAGTAAAATGTTGTAATGTGAGCGTATTTAGTGATTAAATCGAGTATGAAGCTTGTGGGCAAGAGGTTCATTAACTTGATAGGTAGCATTTCATAAAGTTTTGAAAATCAGGTAATAAAACATTTAAGGTATGATTAAGAATTTTGTATATATGATTTATGTGAATTAAATTGTAGGGTAAAAATACGTTTGATAAGATAATGAATTTTGAATTTTGCATAAGTAGAGATTTGACAAATGATAAACGATTTAGGTATAAAACTTGATCGTGTGGTTTGTATAATAAAGTCTTGTTAAAAGAAAGTTTGGTAACGATCACCGAGGTAAGGGAATCACCCCTAACCCATTGGTGAGGTCGTTTTAAGTAGAGGAAGAGGCGGAGCTAATCGTCAAGGTAAGGAAATCACTCCTGTCTTGGTGATATGTCTCCATTTTGGGGTTACGAAATATGCAAATCTAGTTGGGTGAGGTTTTTGAAATTATGCATGTGAATGACGTATAGGTGTATGAAACGATTTAGTATGATGTGTGTGTAGAAAATCTCGAAAATAATTCGAATTTTGAAAAGAAGGGGTTGTATGGTGTTTAAGCATAAAATTGATAATAGTAAAATGGAGGTTTGATTAAATCTTGGGACTAAACCGAATGGTCAAAAGTTCTCCTGAATTTGAGAAGCATGCTTTGGCCTAATAGGTGGAATACTCTCGCCGAAATTTCAGTTAACGATATTTACCCTTCCGGTTACTACATGTTCCAAATCATTTGAAAATTCGAGACTTGGCGGGATTTTTGAAAATCAAGGAGTGGGACTAGTTGACAAGGTGTGGGTTTCACCCCTAGCTTGACAACATCGTACCCTAAGTGTGGTTAGTACTCGTCGGGTCTACAAAGTTAATTCTGACACTAGATTTGAAATGGAAATTCTCCATCAAGGTGAGGATTTCACTCCTAACTTGATGACGAATTTTGTGAAAAGGGATAAGTGGATTGAGAGTCGTTCACCAAATTTTGGGTTTCACGCCTATTTTGGTGAAGTCGTTTCGTTTGTACAATATGAGTGTTTTGAGTTTAGCATAATCGACTAAAATGCCTAAGGAAAGGCGTGCGCTTGAAATAGTAAAACAAGTATGAGCACATAACGAATTTCAAGAATTAGCACATAAATCAAGTATTTTCAAGAATGTGCTTAACTATAGACTAGGTCAAAAGCATAACAATTTTCCTATTTCCCTATAGTTATGAATCTGATACCAATCTGTCACACCCCAACCCATGGCGGAAACTTCGGAATGAGACGAAAACGAGATTGTTCATTACTCATAACACTAAATTGCGACAAGTATTTAAATAATGAATTTCATTTCATTTCATTTAATTTCATTGCAAAAGAGTCAATTACATTGTTTGAAATCAAATACAACAACTTGAAACAAAAGAATTACATTACAATAAGTATACAAAATTTAAAATGTGTTTCTATGCATCCTACTAAGTTCCATGCATCATCAACATCATCATAAACCTGCAACATGTTTTGAAGGCATAGTTCAAGACAAAAGTATTGGGGAGTACACAAGTTTAAGTATATAGCAAAGTATAAAAAGTGTTTAAAACGAATCCACATAGCAACCTAAGTTATCAAGATTAACATATCGTGGCATGCAATATTCAAGTCAACCCTCTGTTTACGCAATAAGAATGAAATTTAACATGACCTCTCGTTCACGGGTGGTGCGTTACTCCTATAGTGCTATATATGTTAAATGGAGGCTCGCACGAAGTTAATGACTATAGTATCACATAAGAATCACCCAAGAATATGAATTAAGTGTAACAAGTACATTTGCACGTATTTGGATTGTTTTGTGTATTGCATAAAGTATGATGTGTTGTGATTTGATAAGGTTAACATATTGCACCTAAAAAGTGCAAAGCGAAAATGGGTCAAGTGTACTCACAAAATTGCTAAGTCTTCCGATTATCCGTGTATTGATGAGTTAATGAAAATGGGAGGATGAATGTGTTCGGTGTTGGAGTTTATGGGGTGTTCAGACTCGAAATTAGGAATTTAAAGTAGTAAGAGTATGTATATGAAAGTAATATCTATCTCTAAGATCTCGTTTATGACACTATAGTAAGTGGTTTCATGGGTCCCAAATTGCCCATTAGAATCATAGCAAGTATCTTAGATGTTTAGATATGTTAGCCTAGGTTTATGATGAACAATCATGGCTTGATTATCATCACAAACTCACAATATTGCAAAGCTTTTCGATTATCCGTGAGTGACGAGTTGTTTATGAATAAGGAATTGAGGGTAAGGTTCTACGACGTTTATGAAGTAATTAGATTCGGGGTTTAGAATTTAAAGTACAAAAAGTATCTATTCATGAAAGTATTATCTAGTCTAAGTACTAGTAGTGACACTAAGTTGTATGTGATTTCATGGGTCCTAGTTTCCCCATTAGAATCGACAACGAGTGACTTAGAATCGTAGATAGGTTAGCCCTAGTTTATGATGAATAACCATAAACCGATTATTATCACAAACTTGGCCAAGTTCATATATATATATATGTATACTTATATAGTTATATTAATAATCTAAGATAAGCCCATCATAGATTGTCATATATTATCATGTAAGTAAAGCATGGAGGATTAACCTCTTTGTATGATTCACTACTACACAAATCATCACAATGATGATTCGAAAAACATGGAATGCAAGAAACTAACTAGTACATTAACAAGTAGCCAAGTAAGCGGGTGAACCACCACAACATGGAAAGAATTAACTTAGTGTTGGAGGCTAGACGGGGTTATGTTACTTTGAAACTAGAAAGCTACTTGGATTATCAAATAAAAACATCAAGTGAGGCATGGAATCAAGTTAGGATTGCCAAAGCATCCAAAGTTCATACTTGCATCAAACATAAGTCCCACCATATGAACTATAGTAAACTTATGTGACTTCAACGCTTATCGGTTGTATTGAACCCTATTAAAACAGAAAGTTTAGAGGTTTTTTGTACCTCTAAACTTCTAAGAATCGACTCTAACAAGTTCCACAACCATTGATGGGTTTAGGAGGTTGCTAGGTACAAGATTCAAGCATAAAAAGTTAAGTTTTGTAAAAGTTAACCAAGTTTCTTCCAAAACAGAAAGTTTGGACCTCAAAATGGTTTTGTTCCACCTTGGTTTATCATGGTAGACCTGTGGAAACATTCCTAGAGGTGTTCCAAGCTTTGTAAGAGAAGAAATGATGAAGAAAAGTCGAATAAAAGTGAGTTTGCATAAGTTTTTATGAATCAAAAAGTAAATCAGACTTTGGAGCCTTATATAAGTGATGTATCGTGTGATTACACCTTGGTGAATCTTGGATAACATCCTTGAAGGTCATCCAAGTAGATTGGTACAAGAAAACATGAGAAAAGTAGAAGAAAAGTTCTCAAAACTCATTGTTTTGAGCAAAGGTATGAATATGCCAACATTGGGAATTTGGATGAATTTGGGAGGATTTAAGAGTGAAATTAGAGAGTGTAAAGGGTTAAGGTAGTGTGAAGGACTTGTATTTATAGTGTGGAGGTTAGGGTTAGTGTTAATGGTGAGTTAGGTGAGTATTAAAGATAAGTAGTTGGGAGAATAATGTGAAAAATCGTCCAATAAACGAGCTGATTAGGGGCTGTCACGGATTGGGTGTCTCCCGCGGGTCGCGGAAGTGAGATGCGGCCTTGCCGCAAGTCGCGGCCGGGGTTCACCGGAGTTCTTTCATTTTTGACAATAAAGTTCCTTGTAGTTTGTTTATTTGATGTTTTGTAAAGTTATTACTTGTATTAAAACATCTAATTAGGTATGAACTTTAAATAAAGTATAGGTTGAGTTTTGTAAAATAAAATTAAGTATTGTGTGTATAAGGAGTATAAAAAGTATGTATTTTACGATCGTTTATTTGTAGGATAGATATGTGTTTACGAGAATGAGAAACGAGTATCAAGTATGTAAATAAGTCGAATAATCCATGTACAATTCTTATAAAATGATCATGTTTTACCACGATCAGTGTTTCGGATTACGAATCTCGAAGTGAAACACGAATACGATACGGATTTAAGTTTCCAAAAATAGGAATGTAAACAATCTTTCTAATTGAGGTAGGTTTCAAAAAGTGAGGCGTTACAGGGGGGTTAGGTTTTTTTAGGTTTTTGAGGGGTTTAGCTTTATGGTTTAGTTTTTGGCATTTAGCTTGGGAGGGGAGGGGGTTTAGGTTTTTGGGGGTGGGGGTTAGGTTTTTTTAGGTTTTTAGGGGGTGGGGTGGGGGGGGTTAGGTTTTGGGTGGTGTAATGGATTTATTTTATTGTGTTCACATTGGTTCTCGCGGTTCTCGCGATAAAGGTGGTTCTCGCATGAACCCTACCCTATATATATATATATATATATATATATATATATATATATATTATATACGGGACGTATACAGGTGTTAAACACCCAAAAAAACTGATCAACACCTCACAAAAAATAAACATCAGGTCATATAACATTATATTGCTTGTATACAATTGTATACGACTTGTATAACCTTATACAACCCGTATATATGTATATCAAAAAAAAAAACATTCCACTGCATCTATTTATGTGCAACAACATTGTATAGGTCGTATAACATCATACGATCTATATACAACTAAAATGTGCAAATAAGAAAATAGGGATGTGAAAATAAAAGAACCTTTTTATTTTTTATTTTGTCTTCAAAGTTAAAAAGCATATTTCATATGTAGACTTCCAGACTAGTTTTATAGGTTTTGACTTTTTACTTTCTTTTTAATTCAAATTCACAAGTTTTATACTCAAGAAACTTGAATAATACTTTATAAATGTAAGTATCTCGGGAAAACCCTCCTAAATGAGAAAACTTGGTAAACTCATTTAATTAAGGGGTAGTTTGGTCATTTGTGCATGTTGTACATTATTTCTTTTTCTCTTTTTATGTGCAACACACACTCTCTTCTCTCTTCTCTCTCCTCTCTCCTCTCTCCTCTCTCCCCTATCTTCTTTCTTTTTCTTCTTTTTGTTCTTCTTCTCTCATCCGTGCATGAAAAACTCACCAACCTCCCAAATAAACCCACCAACCTCCAAATTTAAAGCCACCATTCTACACTCTCTCTTTCACTTTCAAGATTTTGTGCTGATTGATTGTTACTCATCGTCAACAACAATTCCAAGATCAACAACGATTTTTAGGCTACGGTTCAAAATTGTTACAGATCCATGTCCGTTCCAAATTTGTATGGCGAAGGCAGGGTTTTCTCAGGATGAAGGTCTGGTCAAAATCGTTCCAGATCTATGTTCGTCCTAGAATCCAGCTTCCGGATTGTCACACCCTGACTTTTGCAGAAGCGTGATTATGGTGTGACTTTCTTAATATCATTGCATTCACTCATAACATCAACTATATGATAAAACCATAGGTTTATCATCCATTAAATAAGTGTAAAACATAACAACATCGTTTTAAAACGTAGACTTCAAATTCAAGTTTTACAAATCATACAAATTGTTTATGAGCTTATTAAAGACTCGTCAAAAGTTAATGAATAACACCAAGGTTTGGAAGACGTGTCTCGTCCAGGAATAAGACACACTAACCAAACTCAAAGACCATGGATGACATCTTTATTCTTAACGCAGCATAAAAACTTCCAACGCCCGCCAGATCCACTTTACAAATTCCCTGAAATACATGTAGTTTGAAAAACATCAACAAAAGTTGAGCGAGTTCATGTGTTCGTTTGTGTGTATATATAAACCTTTGAAACGTTGTAAATATGAATGTAAGTCCCTGGTATGTAGCAATAAGGAAAAAAAAGAGATCACCAATGGTTTGCAAGGCCATTGATATGTGTGAAGTGATGCAGGAAGACTCAAACCTAGCAGATTTCGCACCGGGCTTCCGGCTGGAAGACATAGTCACCACGTGGTCCACTCGGCGGACTCAGGGGTGGGGCTCGCTACACCCAAATAGATGTATCACTCATGTCCCTCGGTCCTACGACGAGGATTAATGGCCTTAAGTATCCGCTTACCCATTCACATAATCTAAGTTGTATGCCCTCTTTAAGCTAATCATACCATGTATAAAAATGTCTGTATAATTGTAACATGTATTTCACCCCCGAAGTTGTAAAACTGAAAACAGTTAAAAAGAAAAGGGGGAACATGAACTCACAGTA
Source organism: Helianthus annuus (assembly GCF_002127325.2). NCBI lineage: Eukaryota > Viridiplantae > Streptophyta > Magnoliopsida > Asterales > Asteraceae > Helianthus > Helianthus annuus. The sequence continues at coordinate 125,635,432 of NC_035440.2, read as the reverse complement.
TTGCATCTTCAGTATGTGTAACCCAAGTCTCCTCAGCCAACACGACTACCTACAGTGTACTAACGTCTATTAGACGAACGTGCCGCACCTTTGCTTAGTATGAAGGTTTTTGAGTTACGTTTCTTGTGTTCTCAAAATTATTCCAAGTTATAATTATTAGTTAAAATAATTATTTTAACTTTAAATCATAGTTAATGTTTGGAATAATGGTTAAACAATATTTTGTGTTTCTACTTCTCAAGTATTTTAACTTCGCATTTCCTTCCCAAGGATGGGGGTATCTCGTACATGTATTTTCGTATTTGTATTTGTATATCTTGCCAAGTAATGGCGTCATATTTCGGTGTATTGTTCCAAATAAAAATATGTTAATATATTCCCAATATATATTTCCAAAACCATATATTTCAAGTCTCACTTAAATATATATAAACTTATTTTGTTCAATCATGTATTGTCCCAGAAAATATATATTTTTCTCAAAAATTATATATCTTCTAAATATACTAGGAAAATATATTTTTATCTCCCAAAAATAATATATTTTCTCGTTGTCAAAAATATGATATACATGGTAATATTTACGAAATCATATTTTCACTTCTTTCATTTCCAAAATAACATTTACCAAAAATATAGTGTAATGGTATATCCCGGAGTATTTCATAAGTTACGTCTTTATGTTCGGTTACACAATATTATATGTGTAACTTAAATATTTATTCCTTGTGATTTTTGGTGTGATTTTGGAGTTGTAATTTCCATGGTATTTTGTAAGTTATATTATTTTTCCCTAAAATAATATAACTAGTTCACAAAATATACAAATAATCACACATGTGTCTTAGTATAAAATATATATTCTAAATATATATTTACCCATTTTTATTTACGAAAACCAACCTCCGATACTTTGTATTTCGTAACAAAATTTATGGCGAAGTTTATTTTGAAAAACAAAGTTGAAAATATACTTGTAACACTTGTTTAGAAAATATTTTCTAAGTGTTGGAATTTTAGAGAATTTCGCTAGAGTTTCCTTTGTAAATGGAGGTGTCCATGCTTATTAGCATATCATTTTCTTTTCGAAAATCATTCAATCAATCAACAACAAGTTACTAAACAGCATCACACTAATCAAGTGCAAAAACAATGCACTTTACATAACAACATGAACTTAGTTTTTCGTAAAAACGCGTAGTAACTTAGTGGGGTGTTTAGTGGGTTTAGTTATCCTTTAAAATGTATTTACTTCTTTAAAAACTTCATTTTTAAAGAATTTGGGTGTTTACAACTTCCAAACACATTTTCTAAAAATGCTTCTTTATGTAGTCTTTATGTTACACAAGTGTTTCTACACTTGTTTAACCCTTAAAAATAGTATTTGTTTGTGTAGAACCAAGTCTACTAAAACTCAGATTTCAAGCTTGGTTATTTTGGAAAACCATTCATAAATTTTAGATCTATATGATTATTAACCCACTTTGATTATTATTTTTCAAGAAAACAATATGTCCTTTCAAGTTCATGTCTTTCATGAGGTTGTTTTATAAATCTCTAATATTTTCATCCTCCCATCTTACTAGATTATGTTTTTAATCATGGTCTAGCAAGATAATATAATGATTTACATCATTTACACAAACCAACAATCATCAAGCATCATAACATCACTAAACAACATGATTTCTTTAAGATTTCTTATGGTTTTATGCTTATTCTTTTGTTTCATCTTCTTGTTCATTAAAGTTCTTTATGACATGCAACATCTATCATCTTTTAACCAACTAAACAAGATGTAAAAGGGTGTGTAGAAGACCTTACTACTAGCTCAAGGCTAGGGATGAACAAGTGAAGAAATGAAGTGGATAAAAGAAATCGATGATGGTCCTTCAACTTCCGAAAGCTCCAAGCTTCCTAATATACCTTCTTACACCTTTGAATACATGTAGAATGGATGGAATATGATTGAAGATGATGGATGTATGGTGGGGTGCCCTTGGCCGTAGGTAGAAGAAGGGAAGAAGAAAGGTTTCAAGTGTGGGGTGTTTTGAGAAATGAGAAGTGTGATCTTGAAGGTAATACTTATAACCATCTTTGCTAAATTTCCAATGGTTATTATATCACTAAATATGAGACAAGATCCAATATTTAATCAAGATAAAATCTTGATGGTGGGGCCCTTGTTCATAACAGGTTATGGGGGAGGGGGGGTTGGTTTAGTTGGGATTCAAAGGTAGTTAGCTTAACTAGTTAGGAGATTAAGTGGTTTAGTTAGTGGTTTAAGTGTGTTATATAATATATAGTGTGATAGGGTGGTCGGGGACCCTAACTAGCTTAGAAAAGTAAAAACAATGCTTCTAGCATTATTTTGGTGTCCCGGGTAAAGTCCGGTTGTTCGGTTGGATATCGTTCCGTTAAAGTGCTTAATTGTTCCGTAATGTGTCTTTCATGATACTTTTTGTGTCACAATTAATTCCGACACTTTGGAAAGTGTACATGACCATTTTGTTAAGTTTTTGCACATTACTAGCATAGTTAAATGCTGAAGTTTGTTATTAAGTGCAGAATTCTGCATTTAGAGTGTGTTTTAGGCACTTCCCGGCACTATAACTATCACCTAGTGACGCAGTTTTATGGTCCTCATTTCCCTACACTCCCTACTAGTGTAGTACCATGTCTCTGGCTCATACTGGCCTAAAAAATATTGTCTGTCTAGGTGCTGGCATTGTCAGCATGTTTCTGAGTTATCCGCTCACTGTGCTAACCGTGCTTTGTGCATCAAATTTGTCACTAAAGGTTGTATGTAATATATGGAGTGACAGTATGAATGTGATGCATATGTATGTATGATGCAAAAATCATAAAGCAGTTTAATTCGTCGGTTGTAATTAAGCACAGTCATTAAGCATAAATCAATATTAATTAAACGTACGGATGCATGCAAATTTGACAGTTGTCACATTCTCCCCCCGTTAAGAAAATTTCGTTCTCGAAATTTTGTACTACCTTAACTCCTTATGGTTACGTCACATGTGTATACATATGGATAATACCGAGGTAGATAATCACCAAACTGAATCCAACCTTACTCACATCAGGTGAGTCCAAGAATATATAACAACCCGAATCCTATGGTTAAAAGGTGTGTGCTTTTAGCATTTGATGTCAAAGGTGCAAGGCGTATTTGACGTATAGTCTAGTGTAATCCAGTTAACAGGGGTTCCACAGAAGAGGAGTCTTGACTAATAAGATTCTCAAACGATCGATCGGAATACGCAAGCGAGTTTTCACAAACTATAGCATCCGCTATATGAATTCAAAATCAACAACTCAAATGTAATAGTAAAATGATCTGTTATCTTCCGAGTAAATGGATGGTAAGGTTTAGTGTGTTGACATTCTTGAATTGCGAAAGTACGCCAAATGAAATTCAAGTGAATCTGGTGTATCATTGTAGTTGCATCAGAAATGTTTAAATGACAAGTCAAACGAAGGTGTATGAAGTTTTGTGTGAGACGGTTGACCCTGATTAGCACAAGTTACAAGTTTGTAATGACACCACTAGGTGTCGTAATGACATAATTCAAGTATAGTAAGTATAGTGGTGACTGAACAAGTTCACCGTATTGGAAATCAAATGATTATGTACCCAACAAGCCTGAAGATTTGATTTACACAATGTCATAGTGTTTTCAGTTGAATATGGTCATCAAAGAGCCAATGTTTTTGGTTGAAGGTGAGAAAGCAATAAGTACCGCAGGGTGTTCAATTTATAACGAAAGAATCGTTCGGAGGTACATTGTGATATGAGATGAATCTATGTACCATTGTTTTGACACACAACTGTGTTGAGACTGCTTTAATCGTGTATGAAGTGAGTAACCAAATTAGCGCAAGCTTCGATTTTTGGGAAGGTATCACCATGAGGTATCAAAACCAACAATGATTTAGTGGAGTCGTAGACCAACCAAGCCTACCACGACTGGAAGCGAAAGAATCTTTGCAAAATATTCAAATATAATGCTCTCAATACATCATATGACATCTTAAACTAAATATGCGAAATGGATATGTTCAAGCAATTGAACTGGGTTTCAGCGTAACCCGACATTAAACGTATGTACCAACGAGGAATCTCGGCATGGTCATAAAGATGAACCATGAATGCATCTTGAAATAAATGAAGTTTCAAGAAAGTGTGTTGACTTGATAACAAAAGAGTCAATAGTCACAATAATGTAGGTCATTCGAATCACAAACCAGTAATTAGATTTAGCGTCATAATATTTGAACTTCAATGAAGCGTTTATTCGAAATGAGGTCGCATGCGTAGCAAATGGTGCATGTGTGACAAATAAGTTTCCAAGAAAAGGAATAATGAGTATCTGCTAAAATGAAGAAATTACCAGATATCGAAGCAAATGTGTGTTCGTTCTCAGCGAAGAAAATTAACGTGATGCAACTACCATTAAGGGGAGTCTAGATGCAAACGTCTACTCGCTAGAAGTAAAAGAAATTCAAGTACTTTCGGTTTGGTCAACGGAACTGGCATATATGTCAGGTTAATGGTGTCATCTTGAGTTAACAGATGTGGTTCCTAAGTAACGACCTTTGTGAATTTGGACCTGGTTCCCAATAGTCCTAAGTACATGTTTCCTAGATTCTCAGAGTTTCGTATTCGGTGTAGAATCGTTCTGTGCATCGTGTAGGAAACACCTTTCTTGTGTGCATTTAAAACAAGTTATTGTCCCACAGTTTCCTGGTGTATTTTCTTCCTGAATTTACAGCTACTTGATCATCGATTAGTCGGGAAATACCGGTTGGATCCTCGCAGTTAGTCAAATAAGTAGTTCGTCAATCCTTAGCAAGAGTCGCTGGCTCTTGTTGGCTAGCTCGTCCGACTCCTGGTAACTTGATGTTCATTTGAAAGTCGTCGTCCTTTCTCTTGACAAACAGAACTGGGGTTACCCAAAACGGAAATTTTGGTCTGTTATCTTCCTTCTCTATCCACTACTGAAACTACACTGTCAATCCTTGCATTTTCGACGGTGTAAGTCGCTAGAGTGCATTAACTACAGACGCGGCGCCTGGAATCAAATCGATGTGAAATTCGACTTGCCGTTGAGGAGATAATTCTGGAAAGTCTGTGGGGAAGACTTCAGGACATTTCCTTATCACAGGAATATCTTCGTGTTTTGGTCCTTCGACTCCCTTGTCCATGACATGAGTCAAGAAAGCAACACATCCTATTCGCAACAACTTTTGTGCCTTCAACCAATTTGCAATATGTAAAGGTGTACCCCGCTTCATGAGTCAAGATCGTTACTTCGTTCGCCATTGGGACGCGGATGTCAATATCCGCTCGACCACTTGACAACCAATCCATCCAATTACCTTGTCGAAGCTTCCCTATTCCACTGGCAGTAGATCAAGCATAAACTCACGTTTGCCGTTTCCAATTACATCGCTGGCTTCTACTAGCTTCCCATTAGCTAGCACTATCGAGTGCGGATTATCTAACTCACTTGTTACTAAACCAAGTATACTTTCAAACTCTAGAGATGCGAAGCTAAAATTTGCAACAGTATCTAGCAGCATAGATGCATAACGTTGAGTAATATGGGATGTACCGATACCCACGCTTGGATTCCTGGTGCTCCCCTAGTTCTGCTACTAAGCTTTTATCCTTGTGCCTGATTCTTCTTAGGGCAGTATTTACTGAAATGCTTCTTGCTCCCACAGTTAAGACAACCTAGGGAACGTTTTTGTTTGTTACTCACCCTGCCTTTGTCGTTGTCGTTGTTTTCTACGTGATTTTCGCTGCTACCTTGTCCTCCATTTCTAAGTTCAGTGTCTTGCCTACAAGTTTCCTTAGGATGCCCCCTCTTACCACAGTTATCACATTTTCCATATTTACATCGCCCGACATGATAACGTAGGCAATTGTCGCACTTAGGTAGGATACCCATGTAGTCTTTTCCCTTTTTGGCCTTCTTATCGTTACTCACCCGAGTAACCTTCTTGAAATTTACGAGTTTTCTCTTGTTATCCCTAGATGACTCTACAGGAGTCTCATTTTTCTCTTCTGGAGTGGAAAATTTTCCTTGTCTAATCGCTTCTTCTGTGAGCGCCACGCTCATGTGGATTGCTTCGATGATTGTTGAAGGCTTAGATGTTGTTACCAGACTTAGAATCTGAGGTGCCAGTCCCCCGATGAAACGTTCGATCTTCCTAGATTCTGGTTCCACCAAACGCGATGCAGCTTGTGATAATTCGCCAAATCTCTGCACATATTTAGCTATCTTTGGACCTTCCATTTTCATGTTCCACAATTCAGTTTCCAACTTCTGGACTTCCGCCCTACAGCAATATCTTTTGCGCATTAGTTCCTTCAATTCGTCCCACGTCAAAGCATACGCAGTAGTCTCGCCCATTGTTTGAACCTGAAGGTTCCACCATGACAGAGCCCCATCTACAAATAGTCCAGCTATGTATGTGACCTGATGTTCTGGGGCACATTTGCTCAACCGTAAGACATAATTCTTCTTCTCAACCCAACGCACAAAAGCTAAGGCACCCCCAGTGCCGTCGAATTCTCGAGGTTTGTGGTTCAAGAACTGCTCGTAAGTACAACCGCTGGGTGGGTTATTTCCTGAGGTACCTCCGCCGTGTTTGGAGCGAAGGGCCTCGAGTTGTGCGATGGCTTGCGAGATGCGCCCTTGCAGTTCTGACTCTGCTGTTGTCGGCAGAGGGTTGTTGGTATTGACGTTCCCTTGTATCGACATCTTCTGAGAAGAAGATTGGTTAGGTCAGGTCTTATTCGTTCGGGGAGTGCATATAGTTGTTTAGAGATCATATGCACATACACATGATAGGTTATCAACCAATCAAGCAATAGAATAATCATAGTATAACCAAGTAACTTGGTAGTTATGTTTAATGAGAGCATGGCAAGTAAGCACGTAGCATTATAATTATAGCACACACATATAGATCAATAACGCGCTTCACGAAGACATAGCGACTGAGCTTTCGTTGGTCACTGGTCACAAAGTATTGTCGCATGCTTAATGATGATTGACTTCTCATTATTCCCTGGCCACAATTGTATTGTCTTCCAAAATGTATCACATCAACAAGGACACAGGGTCACCCTACCCTTGTCCATTAAATATATTAGTGTATCAAAATCACGTAGTCAGATGTGGTCTTCAAAAGTCTCCACAATCTCGGCTTATCATTAATGTCCTACCCAAATGTAATGCAATCCGCATAATCCAGAAATCAACTATACTGGTGACTGAGGTGGAGAAGGAAAGAAAAGTAAACTGTTAACATGCTTGAATTCCTCCTCGAGCTTGTATGTACGTCGAAGTAAGTAAGTGATCTGCTGCTCGGCAGTAAAGAAACGAGCATCAAAACCTGGGATAGGTGTAATAGCAGCAGGTGATAGCGCAAAAGGAATCTTGATGAAGGTATACTGGCAATAGACAGGGTGGAGGACGTGGTGTTAGCTCAAGCTCCAAAACTCTGCGACTTATATCCTCAAACTATAGTTGATGTTACAGTATCACTCATCCCGTGTGCAGACTCCATAACGTGAGGTCGTAGAATATGTTGCTGTAGCAAAAGGGACCGTTACGCGGGTGCTGACCTTGAGTACCTTCCCGCGGTGCGGGTATGTCTTGAAAGAAAGCGATAGGCATGTCGGTGCAATGGACATCGGTCTTCATAGGAGCAACATCAGTGCAGGTGCAGCAGAAATGTCTCAACGAAAGGAGAATCAATAGGTGCAGGTACTAGGCCTGGTACAAGGAGTGCAATGTATGGTAGACCAAAAGAAACAAGGTCATGTTTAAGTAGGATCAGCAGGTGCAACTTCAAGCTGTCTCAACAGGAAAAGGAGCTGGCTCAGGAGCAGACCCTAGGTCGTGTAAGGGTGTGGGATCTCGAGCAGGTGGTAGTGCAACAGTTATAGTGGTGTCGTCGTCCGAGTCACTAGCAACAAGCGGTAACCTGACCATCTGTAAAGATGTAAATGACACAGACTCAAAGGAGTCTGAAATCAAGGGTATACTAGAATCAGAGGATAGCTTGATAACAGGGATCTCCAAGTGTAAAATTAGTAACAACGTTCTCATCTAACTTTCCATCATCCTGGGTGTCAACGGGAGGATCATCAACAAGCAAATTAATGTCGTCATTAAACAATTTGTCAAAGAGGCAAATCCTCGGGGGAAATAACCACGAGAGGTATGGCATCGAGGATCGGAGCCAGGAGGTGCTGTAGGATCGTGTAGCGACCCGAACGAGTCGTTCAGAGGAAATTCTATCAAATACAGATGCGGAAAATAAGTATTTGACTTAGGAACAGCTAGCAAATCACTTTAAACACCTCTTTGCATTGATTTAACACTGATTACATCCAAATATCGATCCGGCAGCACCTCGGTACGAGTTACAAGACTACTACAAATGATTCGCTTGAACTGCTATTTATATGAGTTGAGGTTTTGCTTGAACATGCATGCCATTGAAACGGAACCTTCAACTTGACATTCAAGCGAAACCTAATGACATACAAGCGGAACCATTCCTAAGACCATACAAGAGAAACTATCATCTAACACTTATACAATCTCCTGATTTCTCGTATAATGTGCCCTGATCTAACACTCTAAGACTAAGACTCGATCCAAGATGAAGTCAACAGATGTAATGCACCAACAGACTCCCCCTCAGAGGTTGACGGAGTCGTCCATCGAGTCACGACAATGCTGTGTCTTCACATCTTCAGTCTTGGTCAGTCTTTGGGCTTCTCTCTCTCTATCTTCATATCTTTCTCTTTTATCATCAACAGACTCCCTCACTTTGATGTTGACATCTTTTGAGATTCTTCATTATCAATATGTGCTCCCCCTCAAATGTTGACTTTTCCTGCATAAAACTCTACCACATACATAAGTTTTATGACAAACTTTTAAGCATATAAACTATGACAAACACATCTATCAACCAGATACTGATGAACCACTTGAGAATCGTAACATTTTTCATTAAAAACAAATACAATCTCCCAAACCAACTGTTCATCATGTTTAGCACTTTAGACTTTTGAAAATCAGCTTTTCAATACCAGTCGTCGAAAATCTTTTTGACTTTTTTAAAATTTATGCTAAAACACACCTAAAATCTTTTTGGTTTTTCTGAAATAAAGTAAATGCAGAAATGAACTATTTACAGACGATATTTTTGCGAGTTTGTGCAAGAGGATCATATCAGTTATATGAGACATATCACCAACACCGTTAAGCTTTAAACATTCTAAGTTTTAAACAATTTACCTAGATTGTCAGTATATTGGTCCATTTTAAATTTTCACACAGACTTCAATTGATTCGAGATACGATATTAATGTTTTAGAAACTAAAACTTAATTGTGTATCACTCCACTTGAATATACTCCCGTATCCGGATCCCAAATATTCAGTCTTACAGGTGAGTATACCACAGCTGATATCTGTAAAGGGGTAGGTGCGAGGGCTGTGAGAGCTCAGGTCGATACTTCCGTATACGCAGAGAGATGACGGCTTCGACTTTTGGTGTGTCCCCTTTAGAGGATCTTTTTTATTTCAACAGCAGCGACTATCAATTTTATTGTTTCATCAGCATGCTGAGGGCGAGCTTATATTTCAAAGCTTTTGCAGAAATCATTATCCGGGGACTAGGTCAGTACTTCCATACAGCAGAAGTCCCGGGATAATACCCCAGATATCACTGAGCATAAAGACCTAGTATCTCAGAATACGGGACCCTTCAAACAGGATTTCAGGGGTTACCTATATATCCTGGAGGTGTTCCCCACGTAGACGCAAGTGAAATTTATGTTTCTATCCCAAACTGATCTACTAATTCTGTGAAAACCTATCAGCGCATCTTTAGCGAGACTGCTTAATTGCATTTATACATTACAAATCTTTAGCATACTGTGCCAGTCTAGCTGATGTACTATCATTTCCCCTATTCGCACTAAAACTCATTTTTAATTTTTCAATGTTTGACATTTTCAAATTTTCTAATTTTTTTAAAATTTTACTCCCCCTAAAATCAAAATATGTTTCAATTTTGATTTTTCGGGAAAATTTGAAACAAACTGTACAAATTTGACAACTTGATGAGAATCGCATCAATTCTCCATCCGTATGGCATAAACAATCAGAACTCCCCCTCACAACAAACTATTTTCCCATAATGGTTTCAAAACACTCAAGTTTGTTTTAATCAGAATGGTTTTTCCGAAAAACTTAGTTTGTTTACCAAACATTTGTAGGTTCGGGGTTACTTCATCACATTGTTTTCTTCAAACATTTGAAAGATTTATCATTTCAAGTTCTACCATAAACCATTTGTAGAAAATCAAGTACAACTTAATGTCCCTGATTTACCACATGTAAGGCGAAATATCACCAGAGTGAAATTTCTCAAGAAATGTGCCGATTCATGTTCCACGCTTACCAACCTGGGAACTCCGGCAAGTCAGGTTTTTTCATATAAACAGATTCACCCAAGCCTGACGATCCTTGGGTGTTTTCGAATTCTTGTTCAACAATGGTGGAAAGTTTGCATCATCCATTGTTAAACCATAATTCTCCTTTTTTACCTCAACCAATGGCTCATCTGGCTTTGATGAACCAGAATCATTGACTGAGTGTGGCTTGTCTGACTTAGATGTGCCAAATTCATCGCCGACACCTTTCATCGTCTTCTTTTCCTCTTCCGTCCTTAGATTTGTATCTGATGAATTCGTCTTGCTTGACTTTACCATCAAAAGAGTCGATTCATCAGAACTCTTATTCTTTCCAACGGACGAACCCGAGGACAAAATCTTCTCGAGATACTCTCTCGCCTTCTTCCTCTTCTTCCTCAGTCTGTCTTTCTGCCCCTGTGAAAGTTTAACTTTCTTTTCTTGAATTGTCTGTTCTTGAACTTTAGGTTTTAGAACCTTCTGTTCATGGGGCTTGGCTTTGACTGGAATCTTTGCCAATTTCTGAGACTTAGCCCTCAATCTTTCATTTGATCTCCTTGGGCAATCTCTGGCAATGTGACCTTTGATCTGACAGTTAAAGCATCTCCTCGTCTCAAAATTCCTTCTCTGGCAGTTAACAGCAATGTGTCCTTGATAACCGCATCGGTAACACACTCTGTTATCGTACCATGTACCACCTTCACACCAAACGCTCAGATCATAGCATTTTCTGGCTTGGTGATATTCTTTCTTCAAGTCTGCTGGATTTGGCTTTTGAGCACTGTTGTCCGACCTGTACCACTTATTACCACCTTTTTGTGAATTTTCATTTTTCAATTTTTTTAATTTTTCATTGCGATTGGATGATCGATCTGATGAACTTTTATTCTCTTTTTGAACATTTTTCAAATTTTTATTTTTTTGTTCTTGTTCCACTTTCTTCTTCAAAGGTTTTTGCTTAGAGCATTCTCCCTTTTCAGTCGATTGTAAAACAGTTTTCTGAAATTTTTCTTTTACTTTATTTTTATCATCAGATGTCTCATCACAATCTTCAACTTTGACATTATCAAAGTTTGTGACATCGTCACTTATTGGACCGGTTTTGACACCGTCCGATTGCGTAACGAACATTCGACGTGCGGAATCCGTGAATGTGCGTGACCGAACACACAATAACGTACTAGAAACGTGATTTTATTGATGAAGAAGACGTGTACAAACAAAAATCACATTGGAGAGACTTTCTCTCTCTAGACTTTCTCTCTCTAAACTTGAATCACCAAATGGAGCAAAAGTCTTAAACGTTAAATCTAAGGCTCCTATTGGAGATTTCTGATGATAAAAATCACCAAATGGACCAAAATCACCAAATGGAGATTTCTCATTAATTACCAAAACGCCACCTTACTAATTCTATCTAAATATTACAGTAAGACTTGATTTCTTCGGTTTCTCGCTACGGCTCGGATTGACGAAGGCGATAGACATTTATGCACTAACAATCTCCCCCTTGGATATTGCCGCAGTCAATCTCGTAGCGTCTTGTCTTTCTCTTTCTCGAACAGAATCCCCGTGGATCTTTCTTCGAGCTTCCGTTGCTCTTCCTATCGATCAGACTTCTTTTCTTCAGGCTCCCCCTTTCTTCAAACTTCCGTGCTTTTAGGATCGACGCCTGGCTTTTCGTAGCAACAGAATCAGAAACCTACACATCTCAAACACACAATTATAACAAACAATATTGTGATTCAACTAAATGAATCAACTAAACATTTGAGAATCTTTCACATTTAAAATTTAACAAAATTTTAAACATTGCAAATTCTGATTCAACTTAATGAATCATTTTAAACATTTCAAACCATTTAACCAACCTGTCTGTTCATCATGTTTAGCCTTTTAGATTTTGAATATCAGCTTTTCAACATCAGTTGTCGAAAATCTTTTTGGATTTTTCATACTATGAAACATAAATGCAAGAGCAGAAATTAAATGCAGAAATGAAATATGTACAAACATATTTTTGCGAGTTTGTGCAAGAGGATCATATCAGTTTTTGAGACATATCACTAACACCATTAAGCTTTAAACATTTCAAGTTTTAAACAATTTACCTAGATTGTCAGTATATTGTTCCACTTTAAATTTTCACACAAATTTCAATTGATTCGAGATACGATATTAATGTTTTAGAAACTTGAACTTAAATGTGTATCACTCCACTTGAATATACTCCCGTATCGAGATCCCAATGTTAAATCTGAGTATGAACTGAAGCTTAACGGTACTGATGACTTGTTTGATAACTGATATGATTCCCTGACACGCTCAACCAAAAATAATTTTGTAAATAGTTTAAGTTTTCTGTATTTCATTTCTTAGTTTAGATCACCTTAAAAAATAAAATCCAAAAAGATTTTACATTTCTGCTTTATTTTAGACAAACCAGAGTGGAAAGTTGATTGTCTGATTCTAGAAAGTTGAAGCAGATGTAGGAGATTCTGAGCTGAAGAATGAGGAGAGCTTATACTTGATATAGTTTGTGTTTGAAAGCAAAAACAAGTTCATTAACTTGAAACTTCTTATTTTCAGAAAAAGTTTGAAAATGTTTTTACTAAATCAGTTTAATTCGTCAAAGGATCAACCAGGGTCATTAAATTGAACTTGGTAGATTAATCGAGTAATCAGGGTCATTAATTTGAACTTGTATACTTGAGTGGATTTCTTAAGCTGATTGTGTTAGTGATTTATTGTTTGAAAAATCAGAATTGTAATGTTATTTGATAAGTAACAGGTTAGGACTTCATTATTCCCATGGAGGCTAATTGTCAAAGATTGAACCAGAACAAGACCTCAGATCTCAGCATACTGAGAGGGGAGTCTGTGAAAGGGGGAGTCTGGATCAACAGTCAAGGGAAGATGGAAGTTAGAGTCAAGTTATGATGAGAAGATAGAGTGTTGGAGAAAAGTCTAAGACTGAAGACTCAGAAGCTGAAGACTGCTGAAGACTACGTCAACATCCAAGGGGGAGTCTGTTGCTGCAAGGAATGTCTGTTGAATGCGTCTACATGAAGTCTTAGGTCAAGATTAGTCAACATAGGGTTTGGAAAGTCAAAAACATGTTTTATGTTGTAGTTTCGCTTCAGTGAACATGTTTGTTAGAGGTTTCGCTTATGTGTCAGTTGATAGGTTTCGCTTGTAGGGTTTAGATGTAGGTTCGCTTATACGGACATGCCGTATAAGCGGAACCATGAGGACTATAAATAGTCATTCAAGCGAACCTGATCGAGTTGTTGGTGTACTTGAAGCGGAACTGTTTCATTGTTTTGGAGCTAAAACTCTGTCAAATTTGATTCAAACTGCAATAGAAGAGAAGGAATTGAAAAGGAAAAGCTGCGTTACTTCGCATATATTAATTCCGCCTTTATACGTGAAGATGAATTATCTCAACTGACTATTTAGGGTCAATACACGGTACAACAAGTGGTGTCAGAGCTCAGGACGAGGAGTTCATACTACTATAGCTTGAATCTGCAGAAATCTCTCATTTCTACTCACTTTCTCTCATACTTTTTCAGTTTGAAGTGGTTCCTACGGTTGAAATGGCCTGAATTTTGACTATATTGTGTGTTATACAATATTAACAAACCCTAGATTCAGTTGAAATTCGGACTAAAACATGGTGAAAATTGGTTAGAACTAGGTTCCGCTTAAACAGACATTGAAGGTTTCGCTTGAAAAGACCTAGTTACGCTTGTAAAACCTAGATCCGCTTGAAGGTTCCGCTTGAAATACTGCTTTCGCTTATATATTCCGTTTGTATGACATAGTCTCGCTTGAAATTGCTGTTAGTTTCGCTTATTTGGACGTTTCGCTTGATTGGTTTCGCTTGAAGAAACAATTAGTTTCGCTTGTAGTGAAAGTCTAATAGTTTCGCTTGTACAAACATCTGTCACTTGTTGTTTTCGCTTATTTGTCACAAACATTGATAGTTCCGCCTGTTTGTCATTTCTCAAAATCTTTTTTCTAAGTGTTTGATAATTTTGCAGGTACATTCACGATGGATGATATCTTCTTGAACCCGTTCAGCGATATGTACGCATTTGCAGGAAATACCGGAAACGATGATACATTGTCAAGCAATACAAACGAGAACCCACCAAAAGAAAAGAAAAGGGAAGCTTGGGAATCGGAAAGTGCTTTTGGAACATTCAATAAACCCCCAAAGCTTATGGCTATCGAGGAGTATAGTCGGTGGTCCAGAAAGTTTGAAGATTGGATGATGGCCTTTGCATTTCCAAGTTAGAAAAGTTTGAAGAACGGTTATGATAATGGAAACAAGAATGGTGAAGCATTAACATCGTCTGATGAGATTGATTCGTTTGTAGCCGAACAAAAATGTGTGGCACTGTTGTTCCAATCTGTTCGAGAAGACATCATTGCGTTGATCGATTACACGAACGCAAAAGATCTTTGGAAAAAGCTAGAAAAGAAATGTCTAGGAAGTACTGAAATTGTAAAATGTAAAAAGAAACTTCTTAGGAAAGAGTTCGATATGTTTGGTTGTCTTAAGAATGAGTCAGTTTGTAAGATGATAGAAAGGTTTGGTCATCTGAAGCTGGAATTATCATGACACGATATCACATATTCTGATGATGAACTTGTTGACAAACTGTTCGATTCATTACCAGACGAGATGGATTGGAGATATTATGCGTTGATGTTGAAGAACACTATTGCTCCTGAAAATTTGAAACCAGATTTGGTGATTGAGAGACTTGAAAGTCATGAACTGGAACTGAAGAAGACATACAAAGTCAATCATTCATCTTATCAACAAAATTTGGATCTCTACTATCCGAAAAGCATGATGCCGAAAGCTACTTCTCCCAAGACTGCATTTTCCGCTGAGAATGTTTCTTCAGCAAGCAATGAAAGTCAAAGCAGTCAAAGCAGTGGAAACCATAGTGGTTATCACAGTGGATCTTCATCTTCTGCAAATTGTTCTGATGCAAAATTTTCATGCAACATCGCAATAGATTTGAATAATGCACAGAATTTTGATGAGGAGTCGGCTAAGTAAAAAATGGTTTTCTTGGCGTCGGTATTGGAATCGTATGAAGGGTTGGTAGCTGGTAAGATCGGGAACACAAATTTAACAAAGGAAGATTATGACCAGATAGATCCCGAAGAAATGGAGCTGATCGATATTCGTTGGGCGATGGCAAGTGCTGTTCGTAGAGCACAACGCTTCATGGAAATTACCGGGAGAAAGACGATCGGTGGTCCGTCTACTAAGTTGGGGTTCGACAAATCAAAGGTGACTTGCTTCAAGTGTAAGCAGAAAGGTCACTTCAAACGCGAATGTAGAAACGCTTATGCTGATGAGTCGGAGAATCCTTTCAAAGATGATTACTACAAGAAGGCGATTTATCACCAGAATAAATCTGAGCCGCCTAGATTGAAGCAGGCTGAAGATAACAGAGACAAATCTAGGGCTCTTGCAGTGATCTACGATGATGAGGGATATGATTGGAGCAAAGAGGTTCTACCAGAAGAAGATGCGGTTGGTTACGCATTAATGGCGAAAAACAATGAACCTGTTCCTTGGAAAGATAATCGAACGGAAGAGCAGAAGTATAGATACAGAAAAATGATTGCTGAAAACAAGATCATTAGATTGTCTGGTATCTATTCAGAAGCAAAGCGAGCGAGAAGATGGGATCCGGATAGAGAGTGTTACTTGGATCCGTATGGAAACATCGCGATCGACAACAAAACATTGGTTATTTGAAGCCATCATCAAGGAGTACAAAGAAGAGGATGAGTATTGGCAACACAAATGGTGGGGAACTCCAACTGAGAAAATGATAGAAGAAGAAAAAGAAAAAGAGAGAAAGGAGAAAGAAGAGAAAGAGCAGAAAGAAAAAGAAGAGATCGAGAAAGCAAAGACGAACGATATGGGCATTATCGATACAATGCAAGAGTTGACGGCAGAGAACCTGGGAAAAATGGCTGACAAAGTGCTAGCTGCTAAAGCACTTGAGGTAGACTCTAACTCCGTGTCTGAGTCAAAAGGCCAGGTCAGTCCAAACTTGTCAACAAATGCGTCAGGTAAAAAGGTCGAAGGAAATGCTGATTGCAAAAATTGCAGCAAAGAATGCAATTTTTGTAGCACTGTCACGTATCTCAACGGTGAGAAAATTAAAAATCTGACAGCAAAGGTCAGAAGCGTTGAGGATCAAATTCTGCGTCGTGACAAAACAGTGAAAGCTTCAACTGAACGAATTAGAGAATTAACTGCTAAAATTGAAACTGATAAAATTGAATATGAAAAGGTTAAAAATGAAAATGAAAGATTAATTCTTGAAAACCGTCAGATTTCTGAAAAATTTGAAACACTCAAAAGTACCGTGAAAGATGGTGATGATCGAAATGGTAAAACTTTTAAAGAAAACGAACATCTAAAAGCAGTGGTAAGAATTAAAGAAGAACCAATCAACAAACAACTGGATGAAATCGCTAAATTGAAACTTAAAGTTCAAGAGGCTGAAATTGAGAACGAGCGAATCCAGTTGAAGCTTAACAGTTATAGCTCCGCAAGCTTTGTGTTGCAGAACATTGTTCCCAAACCCATAGGGAAAAACAAAACTGGCGAAGACGTGTATTCTGATGGAACCGGGGTGGGTTTTCACAAAGTTCCACCGCCGATTTTGCATAATTACACGAAAAAAGAATCTGGGTTGGTTGAACTTGAGGAAGAAAGTGAAGTAAAACTTCCTGAGAACATTGATGTTACGTTCACGTCTTCCAATGATGTTAGTGTCCAAAATGATGTGGTAAAAAGTGTTGTTGAAAATGTGCTTAAAACAGATAGTGACACTACTGAGGAAGATGGGTGTTTCTTGGACAAATACATTCTGAAACAAAAGTCCAAGAACAACTTAAATGAGGAATCAAATCTTGTCATGTACAAGATGTTGGGTTCAGATAAGTTGTTTTCAGATTCAGAGTTTCCGATTGAGAATGTAAACATGAACAAATTAACAAATGTTTTCAAACTGGTCGAAGTTGAGTTGTCAGAAGTGAACAAGCTGAATCAAAAGAAAAGTAAAATGAGGTTTGAGAAAGAAAAAGTTTACAACAAGAAATCTGTTAATCCACCACGTTTTTTCAACAACAACCAAAACAATTGGTCGGGTGGTTATCAGGGTGGTAGGAATTATCAGAAATGGAATGGTCCAAACAAAAGGTTTGTCGAGAAGAAAAAGTTTGTAAACAGTTCGAGTTCACTTGCTGATGAAGAGAAAGAAATTTTTTCAAAATCAAACAAAGAGTTCTTTGAGAAAAGAGCTTCTCAGTCTCAGTCTGAAGGCACAAGTCGAGTGGCTGATACTCGAACTTGCTTTAGATGTAATCAAGTTGGTCACATTGCACGAAAGTGTACCAACGCAAAGCCGAAGACTGAAACTGTGAAGACTCAACAAAAGAAAGTTGATGTGAAGGGAAAAACACCAATCGTTGTTGAGAAAAAGAGCATAAAAACTGATAACACCAAAGTGAAAAATGAACCCTTAAAGAAGTTGATAACTCAAAACGACAAATTTTACAAAAGGGTTGCTATATCTCAACAAGTTTGGAAACCAAAAGGTGAGAAGAAAATTTCAACTTCTGAGGTGAAAAACGCTGAAGAATCAATTACGGTTGATTATAATGCAAATTTTCCACCTCTTAAGGCTGAAAATTTCAAAATTCAAATTTCTAGAGTCAAGGTTACGCTTAAGGCTGATGAGGCCTGGGTGGACACCATGTTTGACTAAACAGTTTGAATTGCCGGAGCTTCCTGGATCGCGAAGCATGAATCGGCATCTTTCTTGAAGTTGTTTAAGTGATGATTTGTTATTTGCAGGATCTTCCAAAACTTGTATCCAGATGGATCATGGATAGTGGAGCATCAAGACATATGACAGGGAAGACCGCGTTGCTGTATGATGTGAGGAATATCAACGGTGGTTACGTGGGTTTTGCTGGTAATCAAGGAGGAAATATTATAGGTGAAGGAACGTTATCCAACAGAATAGTAACGTTTGAGAGAGTTAACTACATCGCTGAGTTGGAGAACAACCTGCTGAGTATCTCCTAGATCTGTGACAGGATGTATACTACTCACTTCACTGACAAAGAATGTTTGATCTTGAAACCGGGATTTGTGATACCTGAGGAATGGATCATCATGAGGGCACCTAGAGTCAATGATATGTACGTGTTGGACATGAGCGTCGCTACTACAACCACGAGTCAGGCTCATTGTTTTGTGTCCAGAGCAACTGAAAAAGAATCAAGATTGTGGCACCGAAAGATGGGGCATATTCACCTGAGGAAAATTAATCACTTGGTGCATAACGATTTGGTCACAGGAGTGCATGTCAAAAGTTTTCATCTGGAAGGGGAGTGCATAAGCTGTATCAAAGGAAAGCAGAAGAAAAAGTCACACTCTACAAAGCAAGTCAATTCAGTTTCGAGACCATTGGAAAGACTTCACATGGATTTGTTTGGTCCAGTGAATGTTAAAAGTATTACTGGTGATGTATACTGCTTGGTCGTAACTGATGATTATTCCAGATTTTCGTGGGTTTCATTCTTGAAAACGAAAGACAAAACTTTTGATAGTTTGATGGCATTGTTTAAAAGAATTGAGAATCTGCACCAACGGAGTATTCAAAGAATTCGAAGTGATAATGGTACTGAATTCAAGAATAGCAGAATGGAAGAATTTTGTGATGAACGAGGTATTTTGCATGAGTTTAGTGCTCCGTACACTCCACAGCAGAATGGAGTAGCAGAACACAAAAACCGGACGCTAATCGAGACGGCTAGAACGATGCTCGCAGATTCGAAATTACCAATTAATTTCTGGGCTGAAGCTGTTTCTGCCGCATGTTATACGCTCAACAGGGTTTTAACTGTCAAGAAGTTCAACAAAACGTGTTTTGAGCTAATCAATAACCGCAAACCGAATTTGAAGTATCTAGAACCGTTCGGGTCACCCTGTACAGTTATAGAGCCTCATGGAAAGTTTGGTCCGAAGAACACTGAGGGTATTTTTGTTGGTTATGCTAATCCGATGCGACGTGTCTTCGTTCCAAGTGAAAAGCGGATTATTGAAGCAGCGAATGTTGAATGTCAAGGTTACACTATGCCGCCACAGAATCCTGGTGATTCATGGCGTTATCACTATGACAAACTTTGGGATTCGTTTGACATGAGAGAAGAATCAGAGGACGAAGAAGATTTCTTTGACGAGCTGGATATTTTGCGAGAGTATGAGTCGGAGCTCAAGTTCCCAGCATAGTATTCTACAACACTTCGGGAGACTTCAAATGACAATGAAGCAGGTCCTAGTAATGCTGGTGAACATGATGATGAAGTTGCTCCTTGTAATCAGTCAGAGGTGAATGATAATCAAGAAGCTGATAACATGCCAGCATTTGACCATGGTGATTCAGATTCTGAGGGGGAGCAGATTCAGTTTTCAAGTCAAACAAACCAAGTTGGTGAACACGATGCAAAACAGAATGTTACTAATCTGGAGGGAAATGTAGATGTTCCAAGCGAAGTGATGCCGCGAACTCTTTCATATCATCCAGAGGAGTTGATCATAGGAGAATTGCAATCGGGCGTTCGCACGAGACGTCAAATTGACCAGGGCTTTGTAACAACTGGCAAATAACTGGTAATTCCGTACAATCTAATCACTATTTATATTTCTAAATCTCATGCATTTAGCGTAATTTAATTTTGTAACTGTGTCGTATACTGGATAACAGTGTTAGGACAAGAAAACAAAGCTAAAACATATGTTGGTTTTAGTCGTAAGGCGAAACCAAACAAAGAATGTCCTAAAAGTGTTGGTAAAAAGTGTTGCGCGCACTATTCACGGTTACACTATTCATGCCAGCAAATCGTGAAATCAGATCAAAACACTGAAAAACGACACTCGGATAACATAACTGAGTCCATTTATATAAGAAAACATTATTATGAAAACACATCTTGCAAAGAAACAAGACTTTCCGGTATAACGCCCTAATTGCAAAAATGCCCGTTTTAGCTTAAAATATAGCATTTTTAACACGTCTGAACCTATAACAAAGCATTTCCGGGACTTTGGAATAATGTCAATTGATGAAAAACATACTAAAACAATAAAATGATATCAACGGAATGTTCATAATCACAAGTTTCCGGCATTACGTCGCTATGCGCTAAACTAGTCCGTTAGCGGTTCGACGAACTAGTAGGCGACATTTTTGGTCATGAAACAAGCAAACGAAAATACTAGCGAGCTAGTTAGCGATATTTTGGCGTCATAAACACCTTACATAAACGCCATAGCAACAATGGTAAACTAAAACCATCGCTCCCGATACTATATTTCACATTTCGTATGTCACCCGATATCGAACCGGTAAGCGAACTAGTGGTATTTTTACCATCCAAAATTAATACCCACTAAACTAGTAAACAAATTAGACTTTGTTATAACCTTAGTTTATCATTAACTCCAAATTACCCTAAATTAAACTAATGGCTAAAATATCTAGCAAATTAGTAAATATCTACCTAGTTAACATATTTTATAAAAAAGAAAGTAAAAAAAAAAATACACTAAAAGTCCTCCCCCATGTATTTACGTTCAATAAGTGGGGCCCCATCCACTTTACTTGTTGAATTTGTGAAGACTTGAAGTATGGTGAGTGATAGAAGTTGTTGTTTAAAGATTTACCTAAACACCATACTTGAATCATTCCTTATCCTATAATTTTTTTTCCACAAAATTCAAAGAAAGAAACCCTCATTTGGAGACCCAAAAATCGGCAGCCATATACCCCCCAAGAAAACACCTTTAAACCTTCCATAAACTCCTCAAAATTCACATAATCTAGCCATTTTAAGGACATCTCAACATGGTTTAAGTATGGAGCATCACTAGGAGTCTTCTTGGAGCTTGATTGTCTTCTTGTTTTCTTACTTTGGCTTGTGCAAGATTGTGAGTCTTCTAAACACAATATTTAAGGTTTATTTTACTAGTTAATGATAGAAGTACAAGTTGTTGATCTTGAAATTAAAACTTAACATAATCAAAAACCCTAAACACAAAGCTAATAAACACTAAATATGAATATATTATGTGTTGATTTATGTTGTTTAGTGTTAATATGTTCATGTGTTCATGATGATTATGTTATTTTTGTTAATATTAGTGAGTTAAAGGTTATATTTATGATGATCATGTTGTTAATTTCATGTAGTATTTTATATTTGTGTTCATCTTACCATGATGAACATAAATATATGATTTAAACATGAATATGTTTAAATCTTGTAAGATCATCATACTCACTTCCATGAACTAATTATATATTTAAAATATTTCATAAAGAAACAAGAGTTTAAAAGGGGTTTACAACCTAATCTTGAAAGATTAGTAGACTTTGATTTTACAAGACTAGTTAAAAGACTTGATTATTACTAAATATAATTATAAAAAGCCTTGTAATCAAAGGTGTTAAAGGGTGAAACTTGATCTGAAGTTATTGCAAAAATGATTTATTTAAAAGTCTAGCAAAAACATGAA
Source organism: Helianthus annuus (assembly GCF_002127325.2). NCBI lineage: Eukaryota > Viridiplantae > Streptophyta > Magnoliopsida > Asterales > Asteraceae > Helianthus > Helianthus annuus. The sequence goes on along the minus strand of NC_035440.2, from coordinate 125,613,269 downwards.
AATTATTTGTCATAATCAAGTTGTTAAAATACACTTGTTAGATTCATGGAAATGAGGGATTAAAGTTTATATTAGCATGTAAGTAAAGTTGAGGTATTGAAAATTGATTGGAGAATTGATTATGATTATGGGTTTAAACACGGATTAAATACGTTTTTGAAACGTGGAAAACGCCATAGTTTTATGGGAAACTATGACGAATTTTTCTAAAAATCTAATCGCGATTAAAGTATGATTAAAAGGTGATTAACAATGTTAAACGCGATTAGTGGTCATAAACGTCATTTTGGAAACCCTAATGAGAATATTTAAGTCTTAAATATTCAATAAGTCTTATGTACTTAAACTTATTCTTTTACGAAAATAAATGGTTAAAAAAAATGTAACCATATATGTACATATAGTTTTTGGTAAAAATTATATATACATTTTTTTTTGTAACTTGTCAAGTGCATGTAATATGTGCTATATGTGTATGTATTAGATGCCTATAGGGTGGTCAAAATAAATACACATACATGTTCCTACATGGTCCAAGAAATGCTAGTAAACCGGTCAATTAAATAAAATGGCCGAAATGGAAATACATAACACTCGACGACGATAAAACGAGCGTATCGTCACCGCGGGAAACTACTACAACATTTGGGCGACTCTTTGACGCGGAAATATACCTATAAAGCCACTACGACGACACGTCTAAAAATAAGATATTTTTAGAACGCTTAACGAATACAAATATATACTACCGATAACAAAATCCGGAAAGTTGAAAATCTATAAAATTACTAAGTATTTATTTTAGGACATGAACATATTTAAAAGTCCTATACTTAGTAAAATTTGGATAAAAATGCAAGATTATTAATGGACTCACAAAACGGATTATGGGCATGGCCCAATAACAATAAATCATGGGCTAGAGCCCAATAGCAAGAATTCATGGGCAAGGGCCCAATAACAATATATCATGGGCTAGAGCCCAATAACATAGATGACATGGGCTCGGCCCAATGACATGGACTCGGCCCAATGACATGAGCAAAGGCTCAATAACATGCGTGCGCTGCACGAGGACGGGTGAAGAACGAAGCCGATCACACATAAGTCAATACACATAGAATATATGAATACGCTTATGAATTCAATACGAATAGAATACATGTATACACATAACAATCGAGCGAGTAAACTATCAACGCTCTAAAATACAAGGTTGTTCCAAAAATGACAAACGAGAACATAATAAAGAATTCAAGATGAACAACTTGTACGAGGTCCGAAAGACCTAGTGTCTAATAAAGTTAGTACACATGTAGGTTAATCACACATACGGACGCTCCCTACGGTATTTCATACAGGAACGCAAACTTGTGAGTTCATGTCCCTCCTTTCACTGATTTCAATGTTTTGTTTTCAAAAACATCGAGGGGAAATACATGCTAAACTACTGGTATGTTAGTTATGGAGTAGAAGATAACATGATCAATGTGCATAAGTAGGATGCTAACATTAGTAACCATTAATCAGATAGTGACCAAGGTGCAAAAGGTGTAGATCTATTGGGCTTGAGGCACGCCCCACTCCTAGTTGTTAACCGTGGAGTGCTTTTGTGATCCCAAATGATAACAAAGTGTTCTCGGTTTGGTTATTTACTTATGGTACATTACGTCAGGGGCTCGCTACCCACTGATAGATCCTTAACAGACTCCATGAATGAATCAGAACATACCATGATTACAAGATTTCATTTTCATGAATACTATGATTACAAGATTTCATTTTCATGAATACTACGATACCAAGATTTCATTTTCATGAATACCACGATTACAGGATTTCATTTTCATGAATACTACGTTTACAAGATTTCATTTTCATGAATACTACGATTACAAGATCTCAATTTCATGAATACTATGATTACAAGATTTCGTTTTCATGAATACTACGATTACATATGATAACAAAAACTGCATGAACTCGCTCAACTTTTGTTGACTTTTTAAAACAACATGTATTTCAGGAAACAAGTCTTGAGCCGGTGATACATGATTGGATGCAATGATTACCTTTCTTACGTCACACGCAACACGCTTCCGCTACTAGCAGGGTGTGACAGATTGGTATCAGAGCTCCGATTGTAGTGAACCGGGGACAAACTTTTATAAAGTTTGGTCTACAATCACCAAGGGCTCTCACATGAAAACAAAGTTGATAACATTACAAAGATGATTTCAAAAAGTATGACAAAATGACAAAAGGTTTTCATTGTGTCACTATAACATGAGGATCTATCACGTGGGCTCAATCATAAGTAACTGATATGGATCAATATATGGTTAGTCTATAAGGATTAGACTTGAAACATTAGAAATTACATGTGAAACATGAGAACAAAAATAACATGAGATCTAGTGATTATATATATAACGTATTTATATATGTGTTGTACGGAATATTTTCCAAGAATGAAAATACCTTCGACTATGAATTCTATTTTTACACTTGACTCATGTGATGAGAATGATGACCTCGCGTCTATTACGAAGCTTATGGCGGTCGTGGTCCCTAAGCGAGACCTAAAGCATTGATCCGTGGAAGATGGTTGTTTTCCCTCGGATGGTATATGTCCGGCTTCGGTAGTGACTACGAGACGGAGGTGGCGGCCTTGGACAACAACTCTACTAGTGGGACGAGGTCCCTGAGGCTCATACTAATCGTGATTGATGACACTCTCATCCAGAAAAGGAAGATGAAGTACTCATCTTAAAGTTACCCCTCCGGTTGCTATTGTTACGGATTCTCTATATTTCTATTTTGTCTTACGTTGTGCCCTTTCACGAATAATGACAATGGGCGTTGGCACGTGGACCAGCATGAAGGTCCCTCCTATGTTGAAGGTATGTAGACAATAGACTCCTCTCTCTGACTGATCGTCTGCTTTGAACGAGAGACACTGGGGCAACCATGCAAGACAATTTATTATTACGGGGGCCCACGTAATAACAACTTGTAGTGCATGGGAATCCTGGTGGGCTCTGCGGGTCAAACCAAGAGATCACTATCCATTCGAAGTTCTTAAGTTGTTCAAATTTCTATCTAGTAGAACACTAACCGCAACGGTTACTATAACACTCTATGATACAGGAAGACTACACGTATTGTTTGCACTTAACATTCGATCTATAACATGAGTCGTCTGAGACTAGTCATCGAAAGCAAACAAAACTCGTTAGCCACTCATGGAGGATTTTTCCTCAACATTCTCGAAATTCTTGTACATGGGCTGGTTCTTTGGTGTCTATGACACCTTACCTTATCTTAGTTATCGAAGATGATTACATTAAACCCTGTCGTTTGATATTTGTCTTATTCCAAGGGATACTATGGCATGAGCCAAGCTACAACCCCTTCATTGTATTATTCGACATCTATGGAAATTATAACAATTTTGTCGAAGCTCGTGGAGCTCAAGGAGTATCAACGTATTCGTCACACGAGCTAGTGCGGCGAAAGATTTTTCCTACTTTGGGTGATCGAGATCCAAGAAGTACGGGATACACGTTGTAAAAATTGGAGACGACCGTTTGGTTTCTCCTCCTCAACGAATTACTTCTTTTCCCATTTAGGCACATGGCTAATACACTCAAGAGGTACTATGCATTTTGGAATGCATTTATTCATGAATATCATTGTTCAAACATACTGGAGCAACGCTGTCTTGAGGTTTCCATGACCAATCACATTCTTAATTCTTAGACGCATGATAGGCTATACCTGTCCAAATAAAAGCCTAGACCCAATGATACTATGTATCGGAAACAACGTGGCATCGACAAGAAAATCTACGCCTAGAAGAGGGTCAGTTAATCAGCGCCCTACTATTAAAGTTGAACTGGAGGTCATATGGAACAACATGAGGTTGTCGAGTCGACACTAGTGATGGTACTGATGGTACCGGTAGTTCAAGTGGTTCAAATCCCGATGGGACGAGAATGAGTGGCAATGCCACACTTGGAGATGCAATTACACCAGATTTTAATCCTAAGGCTTTCCCGGATTATAAGCCGTGAGACCTCATTGATACGGAAGGTGCGGTGAGTTCTATCCGCTAGATAAAGACAAGGAAGTCAGTTAACCTTGCTAATAAATGTACTCCTAAGTAAACGTTTTGGTAAACGAATAGCCTTCTGTTGAATGAGGCGTTAACTTGGGGGAATCTCCAAGTGCAAACTATAGGGAGTAATACAACAAAGAGGTTATTGTGGGAAGAACTCAAGAATCTTAAGCGAGAAGAGTATTGCTCGCTAGTGGAAAAATTCCAAGTTTGGGAACCGAGCTCTAGAACTCGATCATGATTAGAGCTAATGTTGTTAGTTACCCCGACGCCTCTACAATCTGTCAAGGATTGATTGCATATTGGATAACACTCGAATCCAAACGCACTGAGCACTACATTTGGGGTTTAGCCCTGAGATCCGAATCATGATCACATCATGTCACCCTACCTAGATTTATTTTCAAGTAACTCTCTCAGTTAGTCTCACCAAGGATGTGGTGAGGATGGGGGACTGCCCAAGGAGGGTGTTAAGAGAAAGAGAAATCCCGTGATAAGCAAAGTGAAGGCGATTACTGCCATAATCGATGCTCGCATTAAGAAGTATGCTAATAACTTGTCAAAGTTTGGAATGAGATAGGTGAAACTTTCATTATGAGGGAACTTGCAAAAGTGACAAGAGTAGCAGTGTGGTGAGACTTGGCACAAAACAGAAACTAATGAGTTAGCTATATTTAAGAATGAACGAGGCGGTTTTTTTACTGTGGCAAGGAGGTCACTACGAGCATGGATGGTTAAGGATGAATCAAGCTAGTTAGTAAGCAAGTCTAGGGGTATGCTCTAATCTACAACCATCATGTATCAATTATTTGGATACCAACGTCGTCTTGACTTAGTGTCTTTAGCTACCAAGCATATACACGGAATAGAGTCAGGTAGGTTAGACATGTCTTACTCTATCAAGTTAGCTAAAGGGGAATTAGCGGTGTCATGCGAAGTCACTAAGGGACACCAATACATTTCCTATTAACCGACCCATTGCATTCATTTTGTTTGATACCAGTGTCGGTATTAGTTGCACCCCCATAGAATTCGAAATATACTTGGTCTAGAGTCAGGTAAACTAGACGTCCCCTCATTCCCTAGTGATGACCAATAGTAAATTAGTCAAGTCAGGAAAGACATCAAAGGATGCACACTCGAACTTGTGCACGAAAATTCAGTAACGACTTTTCACCCATTCAATTAGGTTGTTATGACTTAACTTCTGGCATAGACTGGTTGGCCGACAACCGAGCAGAAGTAGTTGTGCTGCGAAAACTATTATTCTTTTTCCCCCTGTCTGACAAGAGAACATCTTTTGGTGCGCGGAGAGAAACACGACACATGGCTGCTGACCAACAACTGTATGAAGGCTCAGAAGAGTCTGAGAACAGGATGCATCGCCTTTCTTGTCCATGTGGTCGACAAGAAGGCCGAGTAGTGGAAGGTGGATGACATCCCTGTGGTAAGGGAATACCCTGAAGTCTCTCCAGAAGACTTGCCGGGACTACCTCCGCAGCGACAAGTCGAATTCAGTATCGATCTTGTGCCAGGAGCTGCACCGGTGGCGAAAGCTTCATATAGACTCGCACCCTCGGAGATGCAGGAATTATCTACTCAGCTTCAGGAATTGTTTGACAAAGGATTCAATAGATCGAGTTTCTCACCTTGGGAAGCTCCGGTGCTATTTGTCAAGAAGAAAGACGGAAGCTTTCGGATGTGTATAGATTACCGAGAACTGAACAAGTTAACCATAAAGAACCGGTATCCTTTACCAAGGATTGAGGACTTGTTCGATCAGTTACAAGGTTCTAGCTTCTATTCCTAAATTGATCTAAGATCCGGACACCATCAGCTGAGGATCAAGAAGAAAGCATTCCTAATACAGTGTTTAGGACTCGCTATGGGCATTACGAGTTCCTTGTTATGCCTTTCGGCTTAACAAACGTTCCCACCGTATTCATGGATTTGATGAACCGAGTATGTAAGCCATATCTCGACAAGTTCGTGATCGTATTCATTGATGACATTTTGATATACTCTCGGACAGAGGCGGAACACAAACAACACTTGAGAACTATTTTGGAGTTACTTAAGAAAAAAACAATTGTATGCCAAGTTCTCAAAATGCGAATTTTGGATTCGCGAGGTGCAATTTCTTGGTCATGTGGTGAACGACAATGGAATACATATTGACCCAGCTAAGATAGAAGCCATAAAGAACTGGAACACTCCAAAGACCCCAACAGAAGTAAGACAATTTCTGGGTTTAGCGGGATACTATTGAAGATTCATTGAGAATTTTTCAAAGATTTCTCAACCGCTAACCTCACTCACTCAAAATGATAGAAAGTTTGATTGGGGTGAAAAACAAGAAATGGCATTTCAACTACTCAAAGCTAAACTATGGCAAGCGCCAATCTTATTGCTCCCTGGCGGTACTGATGACTTTGTGGTGTATTGTGATGCATCGCATCAAGGCTTGGGTTGCGTGTTAATGCAATGTGAAAAAGTCATCGCGTACGTGTCGTGACAATTAAAAGTTCATGAAAAGAATTATACCACTCACGATCTAGAGTTGGGCGCAGTGGTATTTGCTTTAAAGATTTGGCGCCACTACGTCTATGGTACTAGGTGCACCATATTCACCGATCATAAGAGTCTTCAACACATATTCGACCAAAAGGAATTAAACATGCGCCAACGGCGATGGGTAGAATTGTTGAACGATTATGACTGCGAAATCAGGTACCATCCGGGAAAAGCAAACGTTGTAGCGGATGCTCTAAACCGGAAAGAAAGAGTCAAAACTATACGAGTACGAGCTTTAGAGTTAACCATTCAGATGAACTTCACTACTCGTGTGCACGATGCACAACTAGAAGCTCTAAAGTCGGAGAACATTCAAGCAGAATCCTTGCGAGGATTAGAGAAACTACTAGAAAAGATCAAAGATGGCACAAGGTACTTTTGGGAAGAATCTGGATTCCTTTCCTTGGCGGATTGCTAGACTTAGTGTTGGATGAAGCACATAAGTCAAAATATTCAATACATCCCGGATCTGATAAGATGTATCAGGATGCAAAGGAATATTACTGGTGGCCTAATCTCAAAGGAGATAGTGCGACCTACGTTGCGAAATGCCTAACTTGTGCAAAGGTCAAGGCCGAGTATCAAAAGCCATCTGGACTATTACAACAACCCGAGATTCCCGTTTGGAAATGGAAACATATATCAACGGATTTCATTACAGGACTCCCACGGACCACTCGAGGTCATGACATGATTTGGGTTATCATCGATTGATTAACCAAGTCAGCTCACTTCTTGCCAATATGCGAGAAAGACAGTACAAAGAAGTTAGATGAGCTTTATCTCAAAGAAATAATAGCACGTCAAGGAGTACCTATTTCAATAATCTCGGATCGCGATGGTCTCTTTGTGTCAAGAATATGGCAATCATTTCAGGAATCGCTTGGATCTCGTTGGATCTAAGGACATCATTTCATCCATAAACCGATGGACAAAGCGAACGAACCATCTAAACGTTGGAGGACATGCTTCGCGCCTGTGTGATAGATTTGGGCGGAAACTGGGATACTCATTTACCGCTGGTGGAGTTTTCCTATAATAACAGTTATCACACAAGCATCAAAGCCGCCCCATACGAAGCACTATACGGACGGAAGTGCCGATCACCGCTGTGTTGGGCGGAAGTCGGAGACAAACAACTCATTGGCCCTAAACTAGTCCAAGAGACTACTGACAAGCTAGAAAAGATACGAGACCGTATCAAAGCGGCTCGTGACAGACAAAAGAGCTACGCGGACAGGAGACGTAAACCACTATCCTTCGAGGTTGGAGATAAAGTCTTACTAAAAGTCTCGCCTTGGAAAGCCGTAGCTAGATTCGGGAAACGCGGAAAGCTGAACCCGAGATACATTGGGCCATTAGAGATTCTAGAAAAGATCGGTACCGTCGCGTACAAGTTGAAACTGCCAGAAGAACTCAGTAACGTACACGACACATTTCATGTGTCGAATCTCAAGAAAAGTCCGACCGTTGATACAGTTATCATTCCAGCGGATGAAATTCATGTAGACAATACGCTCCAGTTTACCGAAGAACCCGTTGGGGTTATGGACCGGAAGGTCCACAAGACAAGGAGAAGTAATATCGAACTAGTCAAGGTCCGCTGGAATTCACGTCACGGGCCCGAGTACACATGGGAACGTGAAGATCAGATTTAGGAAAAATATCCCCACCTGTTTAAGAAGACTCCTGCAAAGGATGGCTCAACTTGAATTTCGGGACGAAATTTTTTTAACAGGGGGAGAATGTAACAACTGGCAAATAACTGGTAATTCCGTACAATCTAATCACTATTTATATTTCTAAATCTCATGCATTTAGCGTAATTTAATTTTGTAACTGTGTCGTATACTGGATAACAATGTTAGGACAAGAAAACAAAGCTAAAACATATGTTGGTTTTAGTCGTAAGGCGAAACCAAACAAACAATGTCCTAAAAGTGTTGGTAAAAAGTGCTGCGCGCACTATTCACGGTTACACTATTCATGCCAGCAAATCGTGAAATCAGATCAAAACACTAAAAAACGACACTCGGATAACATAACTGAGTCCATTTATATAAGAAAACATTATTATGAAAACACATCTTGCAAAGAAACAAGACTTTCCGGTATAACGCCCTAATTGCAAAAATGCCCGTTTTAGCTTAAAATATAGCATTTTTAACACGTCCGAACCTATAACAAAGCATTTCCGGGACTTTGGAATAATGTCAATTGATGAAAAACATACTAAAACAATAAAATGATATCAACGGAATGTTCATAATCACAAGTTTCCGGCATTACGTCGCTATGCGCTAAACTAGTCCGTTAGCGGTTCGACGAACTAGTAGGCGACATTTTTGGTCATGAAACAAGCAAACGAAAATACTAGCGAGCTAGTTAGCGATATTTTGGCGTCATAAACACCTTACATAAACGCCATAGCAACAATGGTAAACTAAAACCATCGCTCCCGATACTATATTTCACATTTCGTATGTCACCCGATATCGAACCGGTAAGCGAACTAGTGGTATTTTTACCATCCAAAATTAATACCCACTAAACTAGTAAACAAATTAGACTTTGTTATAACCTTAGTTTATCATTAACTCCAAATTACCCTAAATTAAACTAATGGCTAAAATATCTAGCAAATTAGTAAATATCTACCTAGTTAACATATTTTATAAAAAAGAAAGTAAAAAAAAGATACACTAAAAGTCCTCCCCCATGTATTTACGTTCAATAAGTGGGGCCCCATCCACTTTACTTGTTGAATTTGTGAAGACTTGAAGTATGGTGAGTGATAGAAGTTGTTGTTTAAAGATTTACCTAAACACCATACTTGAATCATTCCTTATCCTATCATTTTTTTTCCACAAAATTCAAAGAAAGAAACCCTCATTTGGAGACCCAAAAATCGGCAGCCATATACCCCCCAAGAAAACACCTTTAAACCTTCCATAAACTCCTCAAAATTCACATAATCTAGCCATTTTAAGGACATCTCAACATGGTTTAGGTATGGAGCATCACTATGAGTCTTCTTGGAGCTTGATTGTCTTCTTGTTTTCTTACTTTGGCTTGTGCAAGATTGTGAGTCTTCTAAACACAATATTTAAGGTTTATTTTACTAGTTAATGATAGAAGTACAAGTTGTTGATCTTGAAATTAAAACTTAACATAATCAAAAACCATAAACACAAAGCTAATAAACACTAAATATGAATATATTATGTGTTGATTTATGTTGTTTAGTGTTAATATGTTCATGTGTTCATGATGATTACGTTATTTTTGTTAATATTAGTGAGTTAAAGGTTATATTTATGATGATCATGTTGTTAATATCATGTAGTATTTTATATTTGTGTTCATCTTACCATGATGAACATAAATATATGATTTAAACATGAATATGTTTAAATCTTGTAAGATCATCATACTCACTTCCATGAACTAATTATATATTTAAAATATTTCATAAAGAAACAAGAGTTTAAAAGGGGTTTACAACCTAATCTTGAAAGATTAGTAGACTTTGATTTTACAAGACTAGTTAAAAGACTTGATTATTACTAAATATAATCATAAAAAGCCTTGTAATCAAAGGTGTTAAAGGGTGAAACTTGATCTGAAGTTATTGCAAAAATGATTTATTTAAAAGTCTAGCAAAAACATGAAAATTATTTGTCATAATCAAGTTGTTAAAATACACTTGTTAGATTCATGGAAATGAGGGATTAAAGTTTATATTAGCATGTAAGTAAAGTTGAGGTATTGAAAATTGATTGGAGAATTGATTATGATTATGGGTTTAAACACGGATTAAATACGTTTTTGAAACGTGGAAAACGCCATAGTTTTATGGGAAACTATGACGAATTTTTCTAAAAATCTAATCGCGATTAAAGTATGATTAAAAGGCGATTAACAATGTTAAACGCGATTAGTGGTCATAAACGTCATTTTGGAAACCCTAATGAGAATATTTAAGTCTTAAATATTCAATAAGTCTTATGTACTTAAACTTATTCTTTTACGAAAATAAATGGTTAAAAAAAAATGTAACCATATATGTACATATAATTTTTGGTAAAAATTATATATACATTTTTTTTTTGTAACTTGTCAAGTGCATGTAATATGTGCTATATGTGTATGTATTAGATGCCTATAGGGTGGTCAAAATAAATACACATACATGTTCCTACATGGTCCAAGAAATGCTAGTAAACCGGTCAATTAAATAAAATGGCCGAAATGGAAATACATAACACTCGACGACGATAAAACGAGCGTATCGTCACCGCGGGAAACTACTACAACATTTGGGCAACTCTTTGACGCGGAAATATACCTATAAAGCCACTACGACGACACGTCTAAAAATAAGATATTTTTAGAACGCTTAACGAATACAAATATATACTACCGATAACAAAATCTGGAAAGTTGAAAATCTATAAAATTACTAAGTATTTATTTTAGGACATGAACATATTTAAAAGTCCTATACTTAGTAAAATTTGGATAAAAATGCAAGATTATTAATGGACTCACAAAACGGATTATGGGCATGGCCCAATAACAATAAATCATGGGCTAGAGCCTAATAGCAAGAATTCATGGGCAAGGGCCCAATAACAATATATCATGGGCTAGAGCCCAATAACATAGATGACATGGGCTCGGCCCAATGACATGGACTCGGCCCAATGACATGAGCAAAGGCTCAATAACATGCGTGCGCTGCACGAGGACGGGTGAAGAACGAAGCCGATCACACATAAGTCAATACACATAGAATATATGAATACGCTTATGAATTCAATACGAATAGAATACATGTATACACATAACAATCGAGCGAGTAAACTATCAACGCTCTAAAATACAAGGTTGTTACAAAAATGACAAACGAGAACATAATAAAGAATTCAAGATGAACAACTTGTACGAGGTCCGAAAGACCTAGTGTCTAATAAAGTTAGTACACATGTAGGTTAATCACACATACGGACGCTCCCTACGGTATTTCATACAGGAACGCAAACTTGTGAGTTCATGTCCCTCCTTTCACTGATTTCAATGTTTTGTTTTCAAAAACATCGAGGGGAAATACATGCTAAACTACTGGTATGTTAGTTATGGAGTAGAAGATAACATGATCAATGTGCATAAGTAGGATGATAACATTAGTAACCATTAATCACATAGTGACCAAGGTGCAAAAGGTGTAGATCTATTGGGCTTGAGGCACGCCCCACTCCTAGTTGTTAACCGTGGAGTGCTTTTGTGATCCCAAATGATAACAAAGTGTTCTCGGTTTGGTTATTTACTTATGGTACATTACGTCAGGGGCTCGCTACCCACTGATAGATCCTTAACAGACTCCATGAATGAATCAGAACATACCATGATTACAAGATTTCATTTTCATGAATACTATGATTACAAGATTTCATTTTCATGAATACTACGATACCAAGATTTCATTTTCATGAATACCACGATTACAGGATTTCATTTTCATGAATACTACGTTTACAAGATTTCATTTTCATGAATACTACGATTACAAGATCTCAATTTCATGAATACTATGATTACAAGATTTCGTTTTCATGAATACTACGATTACATATGATAACAAAAACTGCATGAACTCGCTCAACTTTTGTTGACTTTTTAAAACAACATGTATTTCAGGAAACAAGTCTTGAGCCGGTGATACATGATTGGATGCAATGATTACCTTTCTTACGTCACACGCAACACGCTTCCGCTACTAGCAGGGTGTGACAGGCTTAACATGTTTTTATTCTACAGTAGCACCTTTACAAACTGAATTTTCATTAAGTTGTTTTATTTCGCAGATCGAACCACGAACTTACAAAGAGGCGTTTACTGAAGATGTCACACCCCCAATTTACCACCTAGGGAGTGTCCCTGTTAGGTGTGAGACGACTAGTAATGAGCCACCAATTACATTGAATCACAAGTTTGAAATAAAGTTTCATCACTTAATAATAATAAAATCCCAAACATAAGTTATTCAAAATCATAAGTTCAGCGGAAGCATTAACGTGTAACAAGGTATATGTATCTCACAACCAAATTAATTAAATGTTTGTGAAATAACTCAGCAAAGCAACCATGACCACTCGCGCCCTCCAGCCAGCAAGTTTTCGCATTCTGAGTACCTAAGGACCTGCGAGCATGTAACACACGTATCAGACAAAGCTGGCGAGTTCACAGTTTTAGAAAATGTTTATTACCCGTTGTATGTAAAACAGTTCAATAATCAATGCAAGTAATATTGTTAATATCTCAATTCCGAACAATGACGGCTCCTGAAATACACGACTGCCCTTCCCACGTACTCCTATCTAGTACTGGGCCAGACTGGGTCATTAGTTCACCTCCGTCCTCTACAGGAGCGGTGTGAGGGTGCCAAACCTAAGTAGCGCTACTAACTAATACCCGATGAGGGACTTACAAATGATGATAGGTGAGATCATTAACCAATATACTCGTTTTTACCCAATGACTCATTCCCCCCATGGAATACCCACTGACTGTCCCCAACCACTGGGACGCATGCTCGAATGTAGTGAACTCACCTTAGGTTTGCTCGGTAGGATTAATTACTTGATTAACAGAATAGATCAACCAAGCCCTAAAATGATTTCGCACAACAGTTAGCTTCATGTGCCCTTTAAACACACATCTTTTATACATACTACTCTTGAAGTACACATAAGTTATGCAATTCACATCGGTAACTCATGCATCGCACCAGTCCATAAACACATGCACATGACAGGTAATTGGTTCACGTATACACTCACATTACAATTTCATACCGCACAAGACACATATCAAATAACACTTTGCTTAATTCCATTTCGGCTATACATTCAACAATGAAATCTAACCGTTCAGATCCAACAAGTACTTGGCCCAATATCTGACTAGTTTTATGCGGCCATGTTCATAAATCCGAATTCAAGTTTATGACCCATCCCCAAGTGTGTAACGTATAACCGGCCCAGTCCGGTTCTGTTGCCCAATATTTGCGGCCCAAAGTCATCAATCAAAAAAAATGTGTGTGTGTGCGACGACTATGAGCGGCCCCAAAAAAATGTGTATAGATTATCTAAATGTGCAGTATTGTTTTCGGCTACTACTCTAACACAACAGACAAAACTTTTACATATTCTCATGCAACAACTTCATACCCACATGTAATGTTTACAATTTTTATATCATGGTCGGCTAGTATAGGTTAGTCAAAATTTCATTGGACCTCAATTCTTGACATGACAACACTTATCATTCACATTGTTAGTGGTTATTCATTTGACCAACAAATATTCATTTGTTTCTGTTAAATATTCAGCATGTATTTGATTTGAGAGCACATGACCAACAAATATTTGATTTGAGTGCACATAAAATGGCCGCCCCTTTTTGTTTATTGGCTGTTCCTTTTACAAGCCACCCATGAGACCCAATAACTAACCCCCAAATCCTATTCTACTCTTTCACATGTGCCGCCCATGATATCCAAGATCTTTAACTTCCATTTGATTTCCCCCACATGTGCCGTCACTTTGCCAAGATGGTCCATCCCCATTGGACCGATTTTAGGCCACTATACCTTACTATCATTATAATTTACATATTATAAATATATATCTCAACTAAACCACTGATATAAATCATTTCCTCATGCATGCGGTTCCTAACAATTCAAATATATGAAACAAGATCCGGCAGTGATACTTACCCGACGATGACCGACTTCCGTGACCGGAAATCTGGGCTGAGAACGATGATATTGTGACCTCTGCCGACACTCTCTCAATAGGGGGATTAGGGTTTGATGTGATATGAGATATCTTGTAAAAAATGATCTACGTTACTGAGGTTTATAAAGTTACACTTAATGTTTTGGGCCAAGGTTAGTCATGCACAAGTGGGTCGATGAGGGCTTGTTACACAAACAATAAAGTGGGCCGACACATACTAAATCAATCCATAGTTGGGCCGGTTATGTGCTCTTCACAAAATAGTGATGTGGGCCGCATTACATAACCCCATGGCGGATCAAGTCCAACCGTTTATAAATTAGCGTTACCCGCTATGCATACTTGTTGGATTCGTTCCAATATGTTACGTGTAATGTTTCGTAACAAACGAACACATACACCCACACACAACTACTCAGTATGATAACACGTTTAATAGTGTCGCAGATCGAATAAATAAGCTAAAACAAGAACAAGAAGGTTACGAAACCGAAAATGCTAACCTTGAAACTACGAGTTGTCACATCATCCCCAACTTGAAAGAAATTTCGTCCCGAAATTTGACAAGTAAGCACGAAAGGGTGAAGTGAGGAGTCAAGGTTGTTGCGGATTTTGCTCAGGTGTGACATCATCCCCAACTTGAAGAGGAATCTCGCCCCGAGATTCACCAGTTTTGCTTGATTCTGCTTTGTCTTTGGGAAAGAGGTGAGGGTACTTTAGTTTCATCTGATCCTCGCGCTCCCACGTGAACTCCGGTCCACGTCTTGAGTTCCAACGAACCCTCACAATAGGTATACGACTGTGTTTACGCACTTTGACCTCACGGTCCATGATCTCGATGGGTTCTTCAATAAACTGAAGCTTGTCGTCGATCTTTAACTCTTGAAAAGGTACCGTTAATGGGTCGTCAGCATAACACTTCTTTAACTGTGATACATGAAATACATCGTGAACATTACCCAGTTCAGTGGGTAACTCCAATCTATAAGCCACCTTACCGATACGCTCCAGAACCTTAAACGGCCCAACGTATCGTGGATTCAGCTTGCCACGCTTCCCAAAGCGCACAACCCCTTTCCACGGTGAGACTTTCAACATAACTCGGTCATTCACTTCAAACACTACCTCTTTGGCACGCTTGTCTGCATAGGCTTTCTGACGATCACGGGCAGCTGCCATACGTTCTCTGATTTTCACGATTTTCTCTGACGTTTCGAGTACTATCTCAGGGCCTGTGATCTGACTATCACCCACTTCAGCCCAGCAAAGAGGTGAACGACACTTCCTCCCGTACAGTGCCTCAAATGGTGCTGCCTTGATACTGGTGTGGTAGCTGTTATTGTAGGAAAACTCGACTAACGGCAAGTGCTTCTCCCACCCCTTTCCAAAATCAATAACGCATGCCCGTAACATATCCTCTAGCGTCTGAATGGTGCGCTCACTCTGACCATCCGTTTGTGGGTGATAAGCTGTACTCATATCAAGGCGTGAGCCGAACGATCTATGCATAGCCTGCCATAACTCCGAAGTAAAACGGGGATCTCGGTCGGAAATAATAGAAGTCGGCACTCCGTGCCTAGAAACTACCTCTTTAAGGTACACCGCTGCGAGCTGCGAATATTTATCTGTCTCCTTGATCGCTAAGAAGTGTGCTGACTTGGTGAGACGGTCGACAATCACCCATATAGTATCGTTCCCTGCCTGAGTTCTCGGTAATCCCGTAACAAAATCCATAGCTATCTGTTCCCATTTCCACATGGGTATCTCCGGCTGCTGGAGTAGACCCGAAGGTTTCTGGTACTCTGCTTTGACCCTAGCGCAAGTTAAGCACTTACTCACGTATGTTGCGATGAGAGCTTTCATATTCGGCCACCAATACAAAACCTTGAGGTCCTGATACATCTTATCGGACCCTGGGTGAATAGAATATCGTGACTTGTGTGCTTCGTCCATCACAAGCTCCCGAAGATCACCAAATAAAGGAACCCATATCCGTTCCATGAAGTAGTAAATACCGTCCGACCGTTGCTCGAACTTCTTCTTGTGTAGACCTCGTAATCCTTCAGCCTCGATATTTTCTTCCTTTAATGCCTCAATCTGAGCTGAACGGATCCGTGCCGGTAGATCAGAGTGAATAGTAAGCTGTAGGGCACGAATACGCTTCGGTTTTGGTTCCTTGCGGCTAAGAGCATCCGCTACAACGTTAGCTTTACCCGGGTGATACTTGATGGCACACTCATAATCATTGAACAACTCTACCCAACGACGCTGACGCATATTCAACTCTTTCTGATCGAAGATATGCTGAAGGCTTTTATGATCAGTGTAGATGGTGCATTTCGTGCCGTAGAGATAATGCCTCCAAATCTTCAGTGCAAAGACCACTGCTCCCAACTCCAAGTCGTGTGTCGTGTAGTTTTTCTCGTGTACTTTCAACTGACGAGAAGCATAAGCTATCACCTTCTCGCGTTGCATCAACACGCAACCGAGACCCTGAATCGAAGCATCACAGTAAACCACAAAATCCTCGGTACCATCTGGTAGTGATAGAATCGGCGCGCTGCATAATTTTTGTTTCAAGAGTTGGAATGCATCCTCCTGTTTCGCTCCCCATGAATAAACTACCTTCTTCTGTGTTAATGAAGTGAGTGGTTGAGCAATCTTCGAGAAATTCTGTATAAAACGACGATAGTACCCTGCTAGACCGAGAAATTGCCGCACCTCCGAAGGATTCTTTGGTGCCGCCCAATTTCTGATGGCGTCGATCTTGGCAGGATCCACATGTATGCCCAGTTCATTAACTATATGCCCCAGAAAATGCACCTCCCGTATCCAAAAATCACACTTCGAAAACTTTGCGTACAGTTGCTCCCTCCTCAGGAGTTCTAAGATGAGGCGCAGATGCCGATCATGATCTTCCTTGCTCTTGGAATAAATCAGAATGTCGTCAATAAAAACGATAACGAAGTCATCAAGATATGGCTTGCACACACGGTTCATGAGATCCATGAAAACCGCTGGTGCGTTGGTCAACCCGAATGGCATAACCAAGAACTCGTAGTGACCATATCGCGTCCGAAACGCTGTTTTGGGAACGTCTTCTTCTCTAACTCGCACCTGATGATATCCCGACCTTAAGTCGATTTTCGAATAGAAACTTGACCCTTGCAGCTGGTCAAACAGGTCGTCAATACGAGGCAAAGGATAACGGTTTTTAATCGTCACTTTATTGAGCTCACGATAATCTACACACATCCGGAAGGACCCATCCTTCTTCTTCACAAAGAGAACTGGGGCTCCCCAAGGGGAAGAGCTAGGTCGGATGAAACCCCTATCCAACAGCTCTTGGAGTTGGTTTGACAATTCCTGTAACTCTCCTGGCGCAAGACGATAAGGAGCACGAGCAACCGGGGCTGCCGCTGGGGCGAGGTCGATCTGGAATTCCACCTGTCGATGTGGAGGTAAACCAGGGAGTTCCTCAGGAAATACGTCAGAATATTCACGAACAACTGGAATATCTTCAATCTTCCTTTCGTCTGACTGTGAATCAGTGACAAGAGCGAAAATTGCCGGATAGCCCTTACGCAGATACTTCTGAGCCTTTATTGCTGAAACAATACTAACTGGGGTCCCACTGCGATGACCCTGAACTGATAAAAATTCCCCACCAGGAAGAGGAACACGTATGATCTTCTCCTTACAGAGAATCTCCGCTTGGTACTTGGACAGCCAGTCCATTCCAACGATCACGTCGAAACTTCCAAGAGCAATAGGTATTAAGTCAATATCGAATACTTGACCCAGAAAATCGATTTTACACCCAAGTAGAACATGTGTAGCTTCGATTGTTTTACCATTTGCGATTTCTACTATGTGTTTCATTACGAGAAGTGTAGGACTTAGCCCTAACTGAGAACTAAATTCCAAAGACACGTAACTCCAGTCGGCACCAGAATCAAATAAAATAGACGCAATAACACCGTTCACTGAAAACGTACCAGTAACCACGTTGCCGTCGTTCCGTGCTTCACCAGCTCCCAACACAAACCCGCGCCCACGCGCGACATTACCCGCATTGTTGTTCCCGTTACTACCCCCTGCGTTCTGCTTCAGCTGAGGACAGTCTCGCTTGAAGTGCCCCTCAGCCCCACACTGAAAACACCCCTTCTGAGTACCCTGGTTCTGCTGAGTCTGTTGTCTACCCGACTACTGTGATGACTGCTGCTGAGCTGGAAAAGTGGCCCTACAATCCCTAGCCATATGCCCTGGTCGATTACATCGATGACAAACACGAGCACACTGTCCCTTGTGATGATAGTTACACTTGCTGCACAAGGGTAGCTTCCCTGCGTATGATCCCTGCCCTGATTTGTTACCCGAGTTCTGATTCACTGATGCTGTCTGACTGGAACTGCGGGTGCTGCCAGTATCCGTCTTTTTCTGAGGCTGTGCAGAGTTGGACCCCTTGTCCGTATCGTTCCACTTACGTTTGCTATCTATGGCAGGAGTAGTAGCTGTAGTAACGGTAGTAGTAGCAGTGGTAGTAGAAATACGTGGTGGTAGATCCCCGCTCTCCACCTCCTGATCAGTGATTTTATGCGCCAAACGAACGATCTGGGTCAGGTTGTTGAGATTCGCTGCTGTAACTAAACCCTTCACCCGTGGGGGTAACCCCTTAATAAACAACTCGATTCTTCGTGGCATGGGTCGGGACAAGTTCGGACACAAATCAGCTAACTCATACGACCGCTTCACATACGCCTCGATTTCAGACCCCACCATTGTCAGGTGATAGTACTCATTCTCTAACTTCGCTATTTCATCCCGAGGGCAGTATTCCTCTCTCATCAGTTCTTTAAAATCATCCCATGTGGTGGCGTTCGCCGCCTCAATACCTAGCAGTTGGACCTGGGCATTCCGCCAGGTCAAGGCACCATCCTGAAGCGTGCCTGCTGCAAACTTTACTCTATCCCCAACTGGGCAGTTACATATCGCAAATACTGACTCCGCCTTTTCAAACCAGCGTATAAGTCCCACAGCCCCTTCAGTGCCACTGAAGGTCTGTGGCTTGCAATCCATGAAAGTTTTAAAAGTGCAGACAGGTGGGTGAGGCTGGTTTTGTGGCGCTGGCTGACCTATTAACGATGGAAAATAAACCAACAAGTAAGACCCAAGTTCACGATTCAAAGGAGAAGAATGTTTGGTACATGACATACCAGCCTGATAAGCTGCCAAGGCTGCAGCCACCTGGGCGTTGAGTAATGCTTCTAGCTCAGCTTGAGTCATATGAATTTCGCCACGCCCACCACCGCGGCCTCCATTACGTCCACCACGACGACCTCCACCACGTCCGTTCATGATTCTACAAATATGGGAGGAAGGAACGATTTAACAGACTATTCCAATCAGATGTCAAGTATTACCATAGTATTCACAGTTTTCATGATTCTAATACAAGATTGACTAACAACGTGGGATTCCTTTTTCACACTAGTCGAGACTTACTGGGACTCACATGCACCCCACGTTGTTATTATGTGTGCACCCATAATAATAACCTGATTTGCATGCTTATCTCAGTTCCTCCCTACTCATGTAAGAAGGTTTCCCTTAATCCATGCAGTACGACCGACGACATCACAACATAGAGCATGTAAATTCAAGTAGAGTCCCACCCTTAAAACACGTAGTATATACAGATAGCATAGTAATTCATATCGTAACATCAAATGCGCGTTCGGGTGTGATACTAATCATGAGTATGTACTAACTATGCTATGCAATAGTAAACAAGAGACGAACCTTGCTGCCTGGAGCTGAGTGTCATGGTTAATGTCGTATCAGTTCAGTTATAGTCTGGTTTTATAAATCAGTTTTAAAACCAAATTCACTATAACCAGTGGCTCTGATACCAAACTGTCACACCCCCAATTTACCACCTAGGGAGTGTCCCTGTTAGGTGTGAGACGACTAGTAATGAGCCACCAATTACATTGAATCACAAGTTTGAAATAAAGTTTCATCACTTAATAATAATAAAATCCCAAACATAAGTTATTCAAAATCATAAGTTCAGCGGAAGCATTAACGTGTAACAAGGTATATGTATCTCACAACCAAATTAATTAAATGTTTGTGAAATAACTCAGCAAAGCAACCATGACCACTCGCGCCCTCCAGCCAGCAAGTTTTCGCATTCTGAGTACCTAAGGACCTGCGAGCATGTAACACACGTATCAGACAAAGCTGGCGAGTTCACAGTTTTAGAAAATGTTTATTACCCGTTGTATGTAAAACAGTTCAATAATCAATGCAAGTAATATTGTTAATATCTCAATTCCGAACAATGACGGCTCCTGAAATACACGACTGCCCTTCCCACGTACTCCTATCTAGTACTGGGCCAGACTGGGTCATTAGTTCACCTCCGTCCTCTACAGGAGCGGTGTGAGGGTGCCAAACCTAAGTAGCGCTACTAACTAATACCCGATGAGGGACTTACAAATGATGATAGGTGAGATCATTAACCAATATACTCGTTTTTACCCAATGACTCATTCCCCCCATGGAATACCCACTGACTGTCCCCAACCACTGGGACGCATGCTCGAATGTAGTGAACTCACCTTAGGTTTGCTCGGTAGGATTAATTACTTGATTAACAGAATAGATCAACCAAGCCCTAAAATGATTTCGCACAACAGTTAGCTTCATGTGCCCTTTAAACACACATCTTTTATACATACTACTCTTGAAGTACACATAAGTTATGCAATTCACATCGGTAACTCATGCATCGCACCAGTCCATAAACACATGCACATGACAGGTAATTGGTTCACGTATACACTCACATTACAATTTCATACCGCACAAGACACATATCAAATAACACTTTGCTTAATTCCATTTCGGCTATACATTCAACAATGAAATCTAACCGTTCAGATCCAACAAGTACTTGGCCCAATATCTGACTAGTTTTATGCGGCCATGTTCATAAATCCGAATTCAAGTTTATGACCCATCCCCAAGTGTGTAACGTATAACCGGCCCAGTCCGGTTCTGTTGCCCAATATTTGCGGCCCAAAGTCATCAATCAAAAAAAATGTGTGTGTGTGCGACGACTATGAGCGGCCCCAAAAAAATGTGTATAGATTATCTAAATGTGCAGTATTGTTTTCGGCTACTACTCTAACACAACAGACAAAACTTTTACATATTCTCATGCAACAACTTCATACCCACATGTAATGTTTACAATTTTTATATCATGGTCGGCTAGTATAGGTTAGTCAAAATTTCATTGGACCTCAATTCTTGACATGACAACACTTATCATTCACATTGTTAGTGGTTATTCATTTGACCAACAAATATTCATTTGTTTCTGTTAAATATTCAGCATGTATTTGATTTGAGAGCACATGACCAACAAATATTTGATTTGAGTGCACATAAAATGGCCGCCCCTTTTTGTTTATTGGCTGTTCCTTTTACAAGCCACCCATGAGACCCAATAACTAACCCCCAAATCCTATTCTACTCTTTCACATGTGCCGCCCATGATATCCAAGATCTTTAACTTCCATTTGATTTCCCCCACATGTGCCGTCACTTTGCCAAGATGGTCCATCCCCATTGGACCGATTTTAGGCCACTATACCTTACTATCATTATAATTTACATATTATAAATATATATCTCAACTAAACCACTGATATAAATCATTTCCTCATGCATGCGGTTCCTAACAATTCAAATATATGAAACAAGATCCGGCAGTGATACTTACCCGACGATGACCGACTTCCGTGACCGGAAATCTGGGCTGAGAACGATGATATTGTGACCTCTGCCGACACTCTCTCAATAGGGGGATTAGGGTTTGATGTGATATGAGATATCTTGTAAAAAATGATCTACGTTACTGAGGTTTATAAAGTTACACTTAATGTTTTGGGCCAAGGTTAGTCATGCACAAGTGGGTCGATGAGGGCTTGTTACACAAACAATAAAGTGGGCCGACACATACTAAATCAATCCATAGTTGGGCCGGTTATGTGCTCTTCACAAAATAGTGATGTGGGCCGCATTACATAACCCCATGGCGGATCAAGTCCAACCGTTTATAAATTAGCGTTACCCGCTATGCATACTTGTTGGATTCGTTCCAATATGTTACGTGTAATGTTTCGTAACAAACGAACACATACACCCACACACAACTACTCAGTATGATAACACGTTTAATAGTGTCGCAGATCGAATAAATAAGCTAAAACAAGAACAAGAAGGTTACGAAACCGAAAATGCTAACCTTGAAACTACGAGTTGTCACAGAAGACTCTTGGGTCATAGCGATGCAAGAAGAGTTAAGTCAGTTTGAAAAGTTGGGAGTGTGGAAGCTTGTGGATTTACCGGATGGTCAAAGGAAAATCAATACAAAATGGGTATTTAAGTGTAAGAGGGACGACAGAGGAGTGGTTGTAAGGAACAAAGCTCGACTCGTTGTTCAGGGCTTTAGTCAACAGGAGGGGATTGATTTTACAGAAGTCTATGCTCCTGTAGCACGACTAGAGGCAATCAGAATTTTCCTAGCATTTGCGTCTTGGAAGAATTTCAAAGTATCAGTTGGATGTAAAGTCAGCGTTTCTTTATGGGAAGGTCAAAGAGGAGGTTTATGTTGGTCAGCCGCCGGGCTTTACTGACCCAATCCACAAGAACAAAGTTTATCTGTTGGACAAAGCGTTGTATGGTTTACATCAGGCCCCGAGAGCCTGGTACGAGACTTTGTCTCAACACCTACTCGCTAACAAGTTCATTCGTGGAAAAGTGGATGCCACTCTCTTCACTAAAGTCGTTGATGGTCATCTTCTGATAGTACAGATTTACGTAGACGATATAATTTTTGGGTCGACGAATGAGAAATTGTGTAAAGATTTCGAACAGGTGATGAAGCAAAAATTCGAAATGTCATCAATGGGGGAGATGAAATTCTTTTTGGGTCTTCAAGTTGAACAACTACCTGAGGGAATTTTCATTCATCAAACGAAGTACGTTCGTGATATTCTAGAGAAATTTGGGATGTCAAGTTCTACTCCAGCTGCTACCCCACTTGCAACAAATCATGGGATTCACCCAGATCTCACCGGAGACAGGGCTGATGAAACGTTCTACCGTTCCATGATAGGTTCTTTGATGTATCTAACTGCTTCACGTCCTGACATCATGTACCCAACGTGCCTCGCAGCAAGATATCAATCTAACCCGAGAGCTTCGAATATGATTATTGTCAAAAGGATATTACGTTACCTGAAAGGTACTCCGTCATTGGGGTTATGGTATCCTAGAAAAGGCGATTTTACGCTCGAAGGGTATTCCGATTCGGATTTTGGATGCTGCAAAGTTAATGCTAAATCAACAACTGCAGGATGCAAGTTCTTTGGTCCCAGATTGGTTACCTGGCAGTGTAAGAAACAAACGTCTGTGGCGTTATCTACATGTGAAGCGGAGTATGTTTCTGCTAGCAATTGCTGCTCTCAGATCCTGTGGATACAGCAACAGATGCGCGACTACGGTTTGCAGTTTCTTAACACACCTCTGTTTGTTGATAATGAGGCTGCAATAAACATAACTAAGAATCCGGTACATCACGCTAAAACTAAACACATAGAGATTCATCATCACTTTATTCGCGATTGTTTCGAGAAAAAGTTGATACGAATTGAGAAAATCCACACTGACGAGCAAAAAGCTGATTTGCATACCAAAGCTTTTGATAAAAATCGGTTTCAATATTTGTTAAAACTTAATGGTATGAAATTGCTTTCGGTGTCGGATGGAATTGTGAGCGTTGATGAGAGTACTGTTGTGGATGAAGACAAGAAACAATCTGCGATGGTTTGTCGATTTTTTACATGTTTTGGTATTTAGGGGGAGAGTAGATAGATGTATATAGTCTATTTTCAGAAAATACAAAAACAGTAAAAAAAATGCAAAAATACAAAAACAATATAAAATCTGAAAAAGAGCTTGTGTATATAGGGAAAATGATAGTACATCGGTTAGACAGTTATCGTACGCTAGAGATTTGAAACGTATAAAGAGTTAAACAGTTTTACTGATGATATATTGATAGATTTTTACACATTTAGTAGATTTATTCGGGATATAAACCTAAAATTTCAAACTTGCGAAATTTGTGGGGAACACTACTTGGATATATAGGTAACCCCTGAAATCTCGTTTGAAAGGTCTCTTATTCTGATATACTAGGTTTTTCTACTAATTGATGTCTGGGGTATTATTCCGGGACTTCTGCTGAACGGAAGTTCTGACCTAGTCCTTGGATAATGCTTTGCCTGAAATGCTTGAAACACAACATTAGCCCTCAGTTGATTAGACAATAAAAATTGATAATCATCTGTTGTAGCTAAAAGATCCTCTAAAGAGGACAAACTGCAAAGTCGAAACTGATATCTCTCTGCGTATACGGAAGTATCGACCTGAGATCCCTCAGTCCTCGCATTCCCTAAATTATATACTGACATTATTTTAGTACAATCACCTGTAGATCTTAATTTTGAGATTCTGGATACGGGAGTATATTCAAGAGGTGGGACACATAAACGAGCTAAGTTCATAAGACATCTAAATCGTATCCTGAATGAGTTGAAAATTGTGTGAGAATTTAGAATCTATCTACGTAAATTGTTTAAATCTGAGTATGAACTGAAGCTTAACGGTACTGATGACTTGTTTGATAACTGATATGATTCCCTGACACGCTCAACCAAAAATAAGTTTGTAAATAGTTTAAGTTTTCTGTATTTCATTTCTTAGTTTAGATCACCTTAAAAAATAAAATCCAAAAAGATTTTACATTTCTGCTTTATTTTAGACAAACCAGAGTGGAAAGTTGATTGTCTGATTCTAGAAAGTTGAAGCAGATGCAGGAGATTCTGAGCTGAAGAATGAGGAGAGCTTATACTTGATATAGTTTGTGTTTGAAAGCAAAAACAAGTTCATTAACTTGAAACTTGTTATTTTCAGAAAAAGTTTGAAAATGTTTTTACTAAATCAGTTTAATTGGTCAAAAGATCAACCAGGGCCATTAAATTGAACTTGGTAGATTAATCGAGTAATCAGGGTCATTAATTTGAACTTGTATACTTGAGTGGATTTCTTAAGCTGATTGTGTTAGTGATTTATTGTTTGAAAAATCAGAATTGTAATGTTATTTGATGAGTAACAGGTTAGGACTTCATTATTCCCATGGAGGCTAATTGTCAAAGATTGAACCAGAACAAGACCTCAGATCTCAGCATACTGAGAGGGGGAGTCTGTGAAAGGGGGAGTCTGGATCAACAGTCAAGGGAAGATGGAAGTTAGAGTCAAGTTATGATGAGAAGATAGAGTGTTGGAGAAAAGTCTAAGACTGAAGACTCAGAAGCTGAAGACTGCTGAAGACTACGTCAACATCCAAGGGGGAGTCTGTTGATGCAAGGAATGTCTGTTGACTGCGTCTACATGAAGTCTTAGGTCAAGATTAGTCAACATAGGGTTTGGAAAGTCAAAAACATGTTTTATGTTGTAGTTTCGCTTCAGTGAACATGTTTGTTAGAGGAAATTCTATCAAATACAGATGCGGAAAATAAGTATTTGACTTAGGAACAGCTAGCAAATCACTTTAAACACCTCTTTGCATTGATTTAACACTGATTACATCCAAATCTCGATCCGGCAGCACCTCCGTACGAGTTACAAGACTACTACAAATGATTCGCTTGAACTGCTATTTATATGAGTTGAGGTTTCGCTTGAACATGCATGTCATTCAAACGGAACCTTCAACTTGACATTCAAGCGAAACCTAATGACATACAAGCGGAACCATTCCTAAGACCATACAAGCGAAACTATCATCTAACACTTATACAATCTCCTGACTTCTCGTATAATGTGCCCTGATCTAACACTCTAAGACCAAGACTCTATCCAAGACGAAGTCAACAGATGTAGTGCACCAACAGGTGCTCTCTACCGAAGTGTCCAAATGGTAAGGTGGTCGTGGACCGAAACAAGAATGACAGGAATATTCTCGTCAAGGAAGCCATCAGCAAGGGTAATTCATCGCCAAAGTCTGGCAGCGCGGACGGTTGGAAGTCGTCCTCGTCCTTGGGCAGCATGTCAGGGTTGCTTTCAGTGTCTGTCATAAGCATCTCCGGCGTAGGTACAGTCTCATCATTTGTGTCGGTGGCCGTAGGGTCATCATCATCTGACAATTCCTTCCCTGAGGAAGGTGACGTGTGTGCTGGTACATGATAGTCATAGTATGTATATTCACAGTAATCATTAACACTTTGTGTATTGCAAATAAAGACAATTCATAATGTAATCATGTATTCACATATTCTTCCTAGTCTTCCCAGACTATCCCACCCAGCCTCTCAGACTGAACTCCCTAGTCTCTCAGACTAACTCCCTGGTCTCTAAGACCAAATCTCCCCAGTCTCTAAGACTAACTCCCTGGTCTCTAAGACCAACTAATTCTCCCCAGTCTCTAAGACTGACTCCCTGGTCTCTAAGACCAACTAATTCTCCCCAGTCTCTAAGACTGACTCCCTGGTCTCTAAGACTGAACCTCCCTCAGTCTGTAAGACTGAACCTCCCTCAGTCTCTAAGCCTGAATTATAAACATAAATTTGAAATGTGTATTGTGCCTTTTTGTTTGTAAAAATGTTTGTCCCTGGATCTGGACGTTTTGTGTATACAATGAAAACATGTCGTAAAACATCTTCGTGGGAGCCCTAATGATCGTAGTCTAGACTCAAGAAAGAATCCTAGTTCGCTACGATCGAAGCTTTGATACCAAGCTGTCACACCCTGACTTTTGTGGAAGCGTGATTATGGTGTGACTTTCTTAATATCATTGCATTCAATCATAACATCAACTATATGATAAAACCATAGGTTTGTCATCCATTAAATAAGTGTAAAACATAACAACATAATTTTAAAACGTAGACTTCAAATTCAAGTTTTACAAATCATACAAATTGTTTATGAGCTTATTAAAGACTCGTTAAAAGTTAATGAATAACACCAAGGTTTGGAAGACGTGTCTCGTCCAGGAATAAGACACACTAACCAAACTCAAAGACCATGGATGACATCTTTATTCTTAACGTAGCATAAAAACTTCCAACGCCCGCCAGATCCACTTTACAAATTCCCTGAAATACATGTAGTTTGAAAAACATCAACAAAAGTTGAGCGAGTTCATGTGTTCGTTTTTGTGTATGTATAAACCTTTGAAACGTTGTAAATATGAATGTAAGTCCCTGGTATGTAGCAATAAGGAAAAAAAAGAGATCACCAATGGTTTGCAAGGCCATTGATATGTGTGAAGTGATACAGGAAGACTCAAACCTAGCAGATTTCGCACCGGGGTTCCGGCTGGAAAACATAGTCACCACGTGGTCCACTCGGCGGACTCAGGGGTGGGGCTCGCTACACCCAAATAGATCTATCACTCATGTCCCTCGGTCCTACGACGAGGATTAATGGCCTTAAGTATCCGCCTACCCACTCACATGATCTAAGTTGTATGCCCTCCTTAAGCTAATCATACCATGTATAAAAGTGTCTGTATAATTGTAAGATGTATTTCAACCCCGAAGTTGTAAAACTGAAAATAGTTAAAAAGAAAAGGGGGAACATGAAGTCACAGTATTGCGTCTTCAGTATGTGTAACCCAAGTCTCCTCAGCCAACACGACTACCTACAGTGTACTAACGTCTATTAGACGAACGGTCCGCGCCTTTGCTTAGTATGAAGGTTTTTGAGTTACGTTTCTTGTGTTCTCAAAATTATTCCAAGTTATAATTATTAGTTAAAATAATTATTTTAACTTTAAATCATAGTTAATGTTTGGAATAATGGTTAAACAATATTTTGTGTTTCTACTTCTCAAGTATTTTAACTTCGTATTTCCTTCCCAAGGATGGGGTTATCTCGTACATGTATTTTCGTATTTGTATTTGTATATCTTGCCAAGTAATGGCGTCATATTTCGGTGTATTGTTCCAAATAAAAATATGTTAATATATTCCCAATATATATTTCCAAAACCATATATTTCAAGTCTTACTTAAATATATATAAACTTATTTTGTTCAATCATGTATTGTCCCAGAAAATATATATTTTTCTCAAAAATTATATATCTTCTAAATATACTAGGAAAATATATTTTTATCTCCCAAAAATAATATATTTTCTCGTTGTCAAAAATATGATATACTTG
The DNA here is from genome assembly GCF_002127325.2 of Helianthus annuus. Taxonomy (NCBI): domain Eukaryota; kingdom Viridiplantae; phylum Streptophyta; class Magnoliopsida; order Asterales; family Asteraceae; genus Helianthus; species Helianthus annuus. The sequence goes on along the minus strand of NC_035440.2, from coordinate 125,584,459 downwards.
GTAATATTTACGAAATCATATTTTCACTTCTTTCATTTCCAAAATAATATTTACCAAAAATATAGTGTAATGGTATATCCCGGAATATTTCATAAGTTACGTCTATGTTCGGTTACACAAAATTATATGTGTAACTTAAATATTTATTCCTTGTGATTTTTGGTGTGATTTTGGAGTTGTAATTTCCATGGTATTTTGTAAGTTATATTATTTTTCCCTAAAATAATATAACTAGTTCACAAAATATACAAATAATCACACAAGTGTCTTAGTATAAAATATATATTCTAAATATATATTTACCCATTTTTATTTACGAAAACCAACCTCCGATACTTTGTATTTCGTAACAAAATTTATGGCGAAGTTTATTTTGAAAAACAAAGTTGAAAATATACTTGTAACACTTGTTTAGAAAATATTTTCTAAGTGTTGGAATTTTAGAGAATTTCGCCAGAGTTTCCTTTGTAAATGGAGGTGTCCATGCTTATTAGCATATCATTTTCTTTTCGAAAATCATTCAATCAATCAACAACAAGTTACTAAACAGCATCACACTAATCAAGTGCAAAAACAATGCACTTTACATAACAACATAAACTTGGTTTTTCGTAAAAACGCATAGTAACTTAGTGGGGTGTTTAGTGGGTTTAGTTATCCTTTAAAATGTATTTACTTCTTTAAAAACTTCATTTTTAAAGAAGTTGGGTGTTTACAACTTCCAAACACATTTTCTAAAAATGCTTCTTTATGTAGTCTTTTTTGTTACACAAGTGTTTCTACACTTGTTTAACCCTTAAAAATAGCATTTTTTTATGTAAGAACCAAGTCTACTAAAACTCATATTTCAAGCTTGGTTCTTTTGGAAAACCCTTCATAAATTTTAGATCTATATGATTATTAACCCACTTTGATTATTATTTTTCAAGAAAACAATATATCCTTTCAAGTTCATGTCTTTCATGAGGATGCTTTATAAATCTCTAACATTTTCATCCTCTCATCTTGCTAGATTATGTTTTTAATCATGGTCTAGCAAGATCATATAATGATTTACATCATTTACACAAACCAACAATCATCAAGCATCATAACATCACTAAACAACATGATTTCTTTAAGATTTCTTATGGTTTTATGCTTATTCTTTTGTTTCATCTTCTTGTTCATTAAAGTTCTTTATGACATGCAACATATATCATCTTTTAACCAACTAAACAAGATGTAAAAGGGTGTGTAGAAGACCTTACTACTAGCTCAAGGCTAGGGATGAACAAGTGAAGAAATGAAGTGGATAAAAGAAATCGATGATGGTCCTTCAACTTCCGAAAGCTCCAAGCTTCCTAATATACCTTCTGACACCTTTGAATACATGTAGAATGGATGGAATATGATTGAAGATGATGGATGTATGGTGGGTTGCCCTTGGCCATAGGTAGAAGAAGGGAAGAAGAAAGGTTTCAAGTGTGGGGTGTTTTGAGAAATGAGAAGTGTGATCTTGAAGGTAATACTTATAACCATCTTTGCTAAATTTCCAATGGTTATTATGTCACTAAATATGAGACAAGATCCAATATTTAATCAAGATAAAATCTTGATGGTGGGGCCCTTGTTCATAACCGGTTATGGGGGGGGGGGTTAGTTGGGTTTCAATGGTAGTTAGCTTAACTAGTTAGGAGATTAAGTGGTTTAGTTAGTGGTTTAAGTGTGTTATATAATATATAGTGTGTTGGGGTGTTCGGGGACCCTAACTAGCTTAGAAAAGTAAAAACAATGCTTCTAGCATTATTTTGGTGTCGCGGGTAAAGTCCGGTTGTTCGGTTGGGTATCGTTCCGTTAAAGTGCTTAATTGTTCTGTAATGTGTCTTTCATGATACTTTTTGTCTCACAATTAATTCCCGACACTTTGGAAAGTGTACAGGACCATTTTGTTAAGTTTTTGCACATTACTAGCATAGTTAAATGCTGAATTTTGTTATTAAGTGTAGAATTCTGCATTTAGAGTGTGTTTTAGGCACTTCCCGACACTATAACTATCACCTAGTGGCGCACTTTTATAGTCCTCACTTCCCTACGCTCCCTACTAGTGTAGTACCCTGTCTCTGGCTCATACTGGCCTCAAAAATATTATCTGTCTAGGTGCTGGCATTGTCAGCATGTTTCTGAGTTATCCGCTCACTATGCTAACTGTGCTTTGTGCATCAAATTTGTCACTAAAGGTTGTATGTAATATATGGAGTGACAGTATGAATGTGATGCATATGTATGTGTGACGCAAAAATCATAAAGCAGTTTAATTCGTCAGTTGTAATTAAGCACAGTCATTAAGCATAAATCAATATTAATTAAACGTACGGATGCATGCAAATTTGACATTTGTCACATTCGCCCCCCGTTAAGAAAATTTCGTCCTCGAAATTTTGTACTACCTTACTCCTTATGGTTACATCACATGTGTATACATATGGATAATACCGAGGTAGATAATCACCAAACCGAATCCAACCTTACTCACATCAGGTGAGTCCAAGAATATATAACAACCCGAATCCTATGGTTAAAAGGTGTGTGCTTTTAGCATTTGATGTCAAAGGTGCAAGGCGTATTTGACGTATAGTCTAGTGTAATCCAGTTAACAGGGGTTCCACAGAAGAGGAGTCTTGACTAATAAGATTCTCAAACGATTGATCGGAATATGCAAGCGAGTTTTCACAAACTATAGCATCCGCTATATGAATTCAAAATCAACAACTCAAATGTAATAGTAGAATGATCTGTTATCTCCCGACTAAATGGATGGTAAGGTTTAGTGTGTTGACATTCTTGAATTGCGAAAGTACGCCAAATGAAATTCAAGTGAATCTGGTGTATCATTGTAGTTGCATCGGAAATGTTTAAATGACAAGTCAAACGAAGGTGTATGCAGTTTTGTGTGAGACGGTTGACCCTGATTAGCACAAGTTACAAGTTTGTAAGGACACCACAAGGTGTCGTAATGACATAATTCAAGTATAGTGGTGACTGAACAAGTTCACCGTGTTGGAAATCAAATGACTATGTACCGAACAAGCCTGAAGATTTGATTTACACAATGTCATAGTGTTTTCAGTTGAATATGGTCATCAAAGAGCCACTGTTTTTGGTTGAAGGTGAGAAAGCAATAAGTACCGCAGGGTGTTCAATTTATAACGAAAGAATCGTTCGGAGGTACATTGTGATATGAGATGAATCTATGTACCATTGTTTTGACACGCAACTGTGTTGAGACTACTTTAATCGTGAATATCAAATGGATTTTTAAATAAGTAGACTATTAAATCCGTGTATGAAGTTAGTAACCAAATTAGCGCAAGCTTCGATCTTTGGGAAGGTATCACCATGAGGTATCAAAACCAACAATGATTTAGTGGAGTCGTAGACCAACCAAGCCTACCATGACCGGAAGCGAAAGAATCTTTGCAAAATATTCGAATATGATGTTCTCAATACATCATATGACGTCTTAAACTGAATATGCGAAATGGATATGTTCAAGCAATTGAACTGGGTTTCTGCGTAACCCGACATTAAACGTATGTACCAACGAGGAATCTCGGTATGGTCACAAAGATGAACCATGAATGCATCTTGAAATAAATGAAGTTTCAAGAAAGTGTGTTGACTTGATAGCAAAAGAGTCAATAGTCACAATAATGTAGGTCATTCGAATCACAAACCAGTAATTAGATTTAGCGTCATAATATTTGAACTTCAATGAAGCGTTTATTCTAAATGAGGTCGCATGCGTAGCAAATGGTGCATGTGTGACAAATAAGTTTCCAAGAAAAGGAATAATGAGTATCTGTTAAAATGAAGAAATGACCAGATATCGAAGCAAATGTGTGTTCGTTCTCTGCGAAGAAAATTAACGTGATGCAACTACCATTAAGGGGAGTAGAGATGCAAACGTATACTCGCTAGAAGTAAAAGGAATTTAAGTACTTTCAGTTTGGTCAACGGAACTAGCATATATGACAGGTTAATGGTGTCAGCTTGAGTTAACAGATGTGGTTCCTAAGTAACGACCTTTGTGAATTTGGACCTGGTTCCCGATGTAACATTTGTGCTCGAAATCATTATGAACAGTTCAATTATCAATGAAACAATGTTATTTGATCCCAATGTTTGTTTGGTTGTGTTTTACATTTTTCATGTTTTGACTTTTGTTCGATTTTAAACTCTACATCGCTTTCTGGAGAATTATACGCAAACTGGTGCGTAAACGTACTCAGTTTAATGCGACAAATACTCCGGAACATCAACATATACTCAACATACCTTAAATAACCTTTACATAAGTTATAAATAAGTTTTGAAGGCTTTGGTATGGCAAAAACAAGTTAATTCGCTTACGGGGACTAAATTTGACAAACTGCGAAAGTATGCCAATTTGAACTAAAACAAACATTCTCGAACATCTCCATAAGTTAAACATACCATAAGTATCCTTTAAATAGCTTAGAAATAGGCTTTGAGGGGTTTGGTATGCTAAAACAAACTTTTTTTGGATCATTCAGGGGCTAAAAGTGTCAAAAAGTGCACAAGTTTGCACTTTCGCGCATAACTCACATTCTGAATACATCCGGACATCCAAAAATTTATGTAAGCACTAAAATAATTTATTTTAGTGTTTGGCATGAGAAAAATCCATTCGTCGCGCAATTTGGATCGTTTTTCGCGCTTATGCGCATTCCGTCGTAATTAAGCGAACATCGCGTTCGTACGACCAAAAGAACTGACATCCGGCATATTTTTGAGCATGTTTCATGTCCAAAATGTTTAGGCATCATTTTAGGGCCTTAAAGTTGGCTTTACGGGCCTTAGAAGTGTTGGAAATGGCTTAAATATGCAACAGGGACTAAAACTATCATTTCTGAAAGTTGTGCTGATCAGACAAGGCCAGGCGGCCCGCCTGAGTTTTGTCTGATTCCTAACGCGGGCTGCATGAGCCCTACAGATGCAGAAACTCGTTTTTTTGCTGATTTTGGCCTTTCAGTCACTCCGAAGGGCAATGCCCTTTCACCATCTCTGGAGTTAGGGTCACTATATGATACCACAACATCTTGACAAGTGTACGGCTTAGATCGTGGCACGATATTCAAGAAACGATCCTAACGGTTTTGCTTTTCCTATAAATACCCCCCCCCATTTGGTGTAAAACCCACAAAACTGACCAAAGAGCTCTAAGTTGATGCTATTGCTTCATACCTGAGCTCCTGGATCAAGTTTAGCTTTCGGGGACCCTTCGTAAGTGTTCTTTCGTTCTTTTAATCGCTTTCTAGTGCTAAAGTCAAACTTTGTTTGACTTTCTACGTTGACCAGCTTATGGTCAACATGAAGTTCGTTGGAACTTCATAACGTGAGCGTGATCACGATGGTTATAGTCCCTAGTGACTACACCTACTGATCACCACGTTATCTAGGCTTAGTGACGAGTCGTAGTTTCGGCCAAAATGCGCATTCTTACGTATTTTGTAACCAAACTACTCGTGAGTATCAAAACCGTTTGTTTTGATACCAAACCTGTTTTCTAAACTTAGTTAAGCATGTTCTAACATGCTTAGCTCGTCACTTTTAGTTTAGTGCTTATATAGGGTCGTAAGGTAAGCGATCTAAACAATCGCTTATACTTTCGAACCCGACCCATTTGGTCGATCATTAGGATTCGACCAAACACATTAGGTGACCATAACTGTATAGGGAATAACCTTCCGAGGTTATACCTTATGGTCACAATGTTAGGCGTTCCAAACGCGCTTCACGCGAATGACGCGTTAAAGTAGCATAAGCTACCTAAACGGGTCGTAATGGGTCATAAGCACTTAGGTTAGGTTTCATTTTTAGTATAAAGGATTTGTTAAACCATATTACCCAAGTCTCCATACTCGTTTGGTTTACGAACCCGCATACTATCTGATCCTCCGATTTAGGTCCGGTATATTAACATAGTTACCTATATTAGGTGCCGTTTGATATCTGTGATCTCTAGCAGTATTTGGTTGTTATACAAGAACTTCAAAGAAATCTCAGGTGAGTACATAGAACCCCATCATTCAAATGCTTTCAAGGTGTCTATGTGAGTACATAGACCCCTCTTTTACTGTTTTCCAAACATTTTGGGGTGAAACACATGTGCCTACTTGTTACTTTCATGCTTTCCATGTTTTCACATCTTATACCTGCTATGTTCGTTAGTACATTATAGTACATGATTTCATTACATTTCATGCTATGTATGCCCATTGTGTGCGTACTTAGTACATTGTTTTACATTACATTTCATGCTATATATGCCCATCTTGTGCATACTTAGTACATTGTTTTACATTACATTACATTTCATGCTATGTATGCCCATTGTGTGCGTACTTAGTACATTGTTTCACATTACATTTCATGCTATATATGCCCATTGTGTGCGTACTTAGTACATTGTTTCACATTACATTTCATGCTATTTATGCCCATTGTGTGCATACTTAGTACAATTGTTTACATCACATGCTTTCATTTTGGTATGACATTTGGTTTGTTTAACATGGAACAATACATTCATTAACATTAGCTACGCCATTCGTTAGTAGGTAGTGGTACCATAGGAATTGACAACTCCCGTTCCGGACATCCTAGGTTGGTTTGGATGAAAGGAATGACCGAATTCGATACACATAACTTAGATAAACCTTTAATTTGTTTAAGGGTTTATCGCCACAGTCTTAAGGCTTGGATGTATGCATTTTCACAATACCGCATAAATGTTTGTATCAGTATAGCATGCATTTGTTCCACAAAACATAACTTTGATTTAAACCATGTTTTACTTCAATACCTTGTTTTGTGCATTTTACATATGGTTTAGTTGATATATTTCACTTACCATACATGATATATTTTGGGTACACATTACATGATCTACATTAAACATAAACATTTTGACATTGATATACACATTTGGTGGTTTACATTGAACATAGACATTTCGATATGGTTTACACAATAACACTTGACAATTGATTTATACATGAACAATTTACATGGTGATTGGTTTGGGTAAATGGTTTGAGTAACGTGGCGTATGTAATATGATACAAACATGGTGGATACGCCGTTGGTACTTCCTATATATAAATGTTTGTATAATATTACCTATGGTAGCATTATTTAAATCATTTCAGTATAGACATGTTACTTTTTTTCACAAATAACATTTTCTTCACAAGACATTGTTTTTACAAACAAACTTATCTTATACAAACTCATTTTTACTCTCCTTTAACCTTACATTTTATTTATACATATCATCTGATCTTATCGTTTCTCATATGATTTACAAGACTAAACAATTTACAAGGTTCATGACTGACTGTTATTAAACGTTTTCTTTAAACTCAAGTCATGAATCCCATTTTCACAAAACCTATGTATCTCACAGGCATTTTTATGCTGACGTACCTACTTTCACATGTGTTTTCAGGAGCTGTTGCTTAGGATGATGATTGTGATACTAGGGCGGACCTGTGCCTTAGAGACATAAAACGAAGATAGACTAGTTTAATTATGTTATAAACTCTTTATTTCCTGTTTAAAGACAATGTAATACGCTTGTTTGATAAATAAAATGTAACTTTAATTTCCATGGTTGTGAAACAATTAATTCTGTCCCAACACTCCCCGACGTTTCCGCCGCGGTTGCATGTTATACGCGGTCGGGGTGTGACAGAAGAGTTGGTATCAGAGCCAATGGTTATAGGGAATTAGGTTATTAGTAATGCTTTGACCTAGACTATAACTTTCTAGGATCCTAACACAAGTTATCTTATGTTTATATTTTAAAACATGCACTTCACCTATCCTTAGGTGATAACCACAACGAGAACATCGATTCCGAATCCGCTTTGAAACTTAATCATCTGTTCTAGGATGATTGATTACTAGGTTTTGAACCCTCTGTTATAAGGTTTTGAACCCCTTTGAATTTTCAAAAATCTCGTCAAGGTTTTCGGGTTTTAATAGTGTGAACACGTGCGAACTAGAAGAGTGAATGCTTGTACCCTGAGTTTTCTGTCTAAGGCTAGAGTGTTCGTACAAATCCACATAATCGGACCAGTCACTCTTACCTGGGAACTCTTGGGGTGAGTGTTCACTTATAGGCGAACATGTCTTCGCGATACATTATTTTTGACCCATTTACTTTGATTAGACATTGTGTATTGCTTATTTGCTTAGCGATGCGTAACCACCATCTTTGCTTTTGTTGATTTTGCTTCATCTCATTCTCTTCATCCAATCATCTCACTCGTTTCTTTTCATGTTTTCCTCTTTTAGAATGCCTCCTCGACGCGAAAACCAGATAGCTACTGCCGAGCTGGCAGAAATTATTGCGCAGCAGATGGCTGCTCAATTCCCAAATCTCTTTGCTCAATGGAACCAAGCCAACAACAACAACAATGCTCCATGCAATTTCAAGAATTTTAACTTGGCTAAACCACTCAAGTTTAGTGGTTCTGAGGGAGCAACTGGGCTTCTTCAATGGTTCGAGAGCATTGAGAATACTTTGCGCCACGTTCAGTGTCCGGATAATCGCAAGGTCGAGTTTTCTTCGAGCGTGTTTCAGAAGAGGCCTCTTACATGGTGGAATGGGGTAATGAGAGACTGTGGTGCAGATGTTGCTCTAGCACAGACATGGGCTGAACTTAGAGCTCTTATGATGAGGGAGTTTTGTCCTCGTCATGAACAACGAGCGTTGGAGAAAGAGTTTGATGTTTTGAAGCAAGATAGTGGCGAGCACAGGGCATATACTGATAGGTTTGAGGAGTTGAGTCTGCTTTGCCCGACTATGGTTACCCCACTCGACAAGGCTATCGAAAGGTACATCGACGGCCTGCCTGACTCGGTACAAGACATCATCACCATTGTAGTAACCCTACCACACTCCGTCAGGCGATCGAGTTATCAGCGACATTGACTGAGTCGCAGATTCGGAAGAATAAATTACACAGGAAGGGTGACAAGGGCAAGAAACAGTCGTCTGACAAGGAGGATAGCAAGATAGGTCAAAACAAAAATGGAAAGGATTCTGGTTCATTGAAAAGAGCAAGGAAGCGTAAGGCTTCCCAAAACTATGCTGTCACTGCCCAAGCTAACCAGGCAGCTCCCAACCAACCCGCACAGCCTCCAGCGAAGAAGCCCTATTCAGGGAATGCACCTTTGTGCAATAGATGCAACAGTCACCATCAGCCGCAACATCAGTGCCGTTTCTGTACTAACTGTGGGAAGTCAGGTCATCTTGCCGATGTTTGTCGGTTTGCTCAAAATCGCGCAGTTCAGAACCTGGCTCAACAAGTTGCTCAGCCTCCTGCTCAGCAACAGGGTCAAGCTGCACGACCACACTACCCACCAGGTGCTTGTTATAACTGTCGGGATCTGACCCATTACAGAAATCGGTGCCCGAGGCTAGCCAACCAGAACCAGAATGCCAATCAGAATCAGGCTCAGGCTCGAGGTCGAGTCTTCAACATGAATGCACAAGAGGCACAAGCAGATGATAATGTGGTGAACGGTACATTCTTTATTAATAATCAGCCAGCATCTGTTCTTTTTGATTCGGGTGCCGATAAGAGTTTTGTGTCGTTATCTTTTGAACCATTGCTTCGAGTGTCTAGAACGAAACTAGGTAAACCATTGACAGTAGAAGTGGCGAGCGGTGAACCCATTGTTCTTGATTCTGTTCTCCGCAACTGCCAGTTGAACCTTAACAACCATCTTTTTCCTATTGACCTCACGCCTATGCAACTTGGAAGCTTCGACGTTATTGTGGGTATGGATTGGTTAGCCAAGTATCGCGCAGAGATAGTTTGTTTTGAGAAGATCATATGCATGCCGCTTTCGTCAGGTGAGATCCTACAGGTTCGTGGTGAGAAACCTGCTGGTGGTCTCAAACTCATGTCTTGTTTTAAAGCTCGGAACTATCTGCGGAAGAACTATGTGGCCTTTTTGGCACATGTTGTAGCAGATAAGGGCAAAGGTAAGTCTATTCAAGATATTCCTGTCGTTCAGGATTATTCAGAGGTTTTCCCTGAAGAGTTACCTGGTCTACCCCCAGCACGCCAAGTCGAGTTCCGTATTGATCTCGTACCTGGTGCAAATCCCATGGCCAGAGCTCCATATCGTCTTGCACCGTCTGAGATGCAAGAGTTGTCTAAGCAGCTTCAGGAACTCTCTGACAAAGGTTTTATCCGTCCTAGCTTTTCACCTTGGGGTGCTGCCATTCTTTTTGTCAAGAAGAAGGATGGATCTTTTAGGATGTGTATCGATTATCGTGAGCTTAACAAGCTTACCATCAACAATCGATATCCCCTACCTCGCATTGATGATCTCTTTGATCAATTGCAAGGCGCTTCTTATTTTTCAAAGATTGATCTGCGATCTGGATATCATCAACTCCGAGTGCATGAAGAAGATATTCCCAAGACAGTGTTCCGTACTCGTTATGGGCATTATGAGTTCACAGTCATGCCATTCGGTTTGACTAATGCTCCTGCTGTTTTCATGGACTTAATGAATAGGGTCTGTAAACCTTATTTGGATCAGTTCGTCATTGTTTTTATTGACGACATCTTGATATACTCCAAGACGCGAGCTGATCACGAGCAACATCTTCGTCTTACTTTGGAACTCCTAAAGAAAGAGCAACTTTTCGCCAAATTCTCCAAGTGTGAATTATGTCTTAAAGAAGTTCAATTCTTAGGACATATTGTCAACGAACAAGGTATTCATGTAGATCCCTCCAAGATCAGTGCGATTAGGGATTGGGATACGCCTACTACTCCTACTGAAGTTCGTTCTTTTCTTGGTCTAGCGGGTTATTATCGTCGCTTCATTGAAAACTTCTCGAATATTGCAGTTCCTCTAACTGCTCTAACTCAGAAGAACAAGCCCTTTGATTGGGGATTCAAGCAAGAGGAAGCTTTTCAAAACTTGAAGCAAAAACTTTGCGACGTGCCTGTCCTAACCTTGCCTGAGGGCAATGATGATTTCATCGTTTATTGCGATGCATCTAAATTAGGTCTTGGCTGCGTCCTGATGCAAAGAAACAAGGTCATAGCATACGCATCAAGGCAGTTGAAGATACATGAGAAGAACTACACCACTCATGATCTTGAGTTGGGCGCAGTTGTCTTCGCTCTTAAGATTTGGAGACACTACTTGTACGGTACAAAATGTGTGGTTTTCACAGACCACAAAAGTCTTCAACATATCTTCAATCAGAAAGAACTCAACATGAGGCAACGACGCTGGGTGGAGCTTCTAAACGACTATGACTGCGAAATTCGCTACCATCCTGGTAAGGAGAATGTCGTAGCCGATGCTTTGAGTCGCAAGGAACGTACTAAGCTTCATTGTGTTCGTGTTCAATCTGTTATTCAAGCTCAAACCGATATCCAAGCGCGTATTTCTCAGGCTCAACAGTCTTGTGTTTCACAAGGTCTGATGGATCAGGAATTTCCCTATCACATCACACCTGCTCTTGAACTGAAGGACAATGGACCGTATTACTTCATGGACCGTTTGTGGGTCCCAAGCCAAGATAATCTTCGTACCTTGCTTATGGATGAAGCCCATAAGTCTCGTTATTCTATTCATCCTGGCTCAGATAAGATGTATAAGGATCTTCGTATTCAGTATTGGTGGCCTGGTATGAAGAAAGACATTGCCTTATATGTATCAAAATGCCTTACTTGTCTCAAGGTTAAGGCTGAACATCAGCGTCCTTTCGGTTTATTGGAACAACCAGAGATCCCAGTTTGGAAATGGGAAAACATTACTATAGATCTCATTACTAAACTTCCGCGCACAAAGAAAGGTCACGATGCCATCTGGGTAGTTGTGGATCGTCTTACTAAATCAGCGCATTTCTTGCCAATCCGTGAGGATTTTTCGGCTGACAAACTTGCTCAAATCTACGTAGATGAAATTGTAGCTCGACATGGTGTTCCTTTGAACATCATTTCTGACAGAGATGCTCGTTTCACTTCTCATTTTTGGAGAACCATGCAATCTGCTATGCGGTCCCAACTTAATCTGAGCACAGCTTATCATCCGCAAATGGATGGTCAATCTGAAAGAACAATCCAGACACTGGAGGATATGCTTAGAGCTTGTGTGATCGACTTTGGTGGTAGTTGGGATTCACATCTCCCATTGATTGAATTCTCCTACAACAACAGTTATCACTCCAGCATCAACATGGCTCTTTTCGAGGCTCTCTATGGTCAAAAATGTCATTCACCAGTCTGCTAGAATGAGATCGGCGAGGCTCAACTTACTGGACCTGCCCTCATTTTAGAGACAACAGATAAGGTAAAGAAAGTTCGTGATAACCTTCAGACAGCTAGAAGCCGTCAAAAGAGTTACGCGGACCTAAAACGCAAGCCCTTGGATTTTCAAGTCGGTGATCGTGTATTACTTAAGGTCTCACCTTGGAAAGGTGTGATCAGATTCGGAAAGAAAGGAAAACTTGCACCTAGATACGTTGGACCATTCAAGATCGTCGAAAGAATCGGTAAGGTAGCCTACAGACTTGAGTTACCTCCTGAACTTGGAAATGTTCATCCAACCTTTCACGTGTCCAATCTCAAGAGGTGTTTAGCTGATGAGAACCTCCACATACCGCTTGACGAAATTCGTGTTGATAAAACACTGAAATTTGTTGAGAAACCGGTGGAAATCATGGAACGTGAAGTCAAGTGGCTTAAACGCAAGCGCATTCCTTTGGTCAAGGTTCGTTGGGAATCTAAACGTGGACCCGAGTTTACTTGGGAACGCGAAGATCAAATGAAGGCGAAGTATCCGCATCTTTTTCCACGAGTTTCCTCTAAATAAATTTCGGGACGAAATTTCCACAAGTAGGGGAGACTGTAACATTTGTGCTCGAAATCATTATGAACCGTTCAATTATCAATGAAACAATGTTATTTGATCCCAATGTTTGTTTGGTTGTGTTTTACATTTTTCATGTTTTGACTTTGGTTCGATTTTAAACTCTACATCGCTTTCTGGAGAATTATACGCAAACTGGTGCGTAAACGTACTCATTTTAATGCGACAAATACTCCAGAACATCAACATATACTCAACATACCATAAATAACCTTTACATAACTTAGAAATAAGTTTTGAAGGCTTTGGTATGGCAAAAACAAGTTAATTCGCTTACAGGGACTAAATTTGACAAACTGCGAAAGTATGCCAATTTGAACTAAAACAAACATTCCGGAACATGTCCATAAGTTAAACATACCATAAATATCCTTTACATAGCTTAGAAATAGGCTTTGAGGGGTTTAGTATGCTAAAACAAACTTTTGGATCATTCAGGGGCTAAAAGTGTCAAAAAGTGCACAAGTTTGCACTTTCGCGCATAACTCACATTCTGAATACATCCGGACATCCAAAAATTTATGTAAGCACTAAAATAATTTATTTTAGTGTTTGGCATGAGAAAAATCCATTCGTCGCGCAATTTGGATCGTTTTTCGCGCTTATGCGCATTCCGTCGTAATTAAGCGAACATCGCGTTCGTACGACCAAACGAACTGACATCCGGCATATTTTTGAGCATGTTTCATGTCCTCAATGTTTAGGCATCATTTTAGGGCCTTAAAGTTGGCTTTACGGGCCTTAGAAGTGTTGGAAATGGCTTAAATATGCAACAGGGACTAAAACTGTCATTTCTGAAAGTTGTGCTGATCAGACAAGGCCAGGCGGCCCGCCTGAGTTTTGTCCGATTCCTAACGCGGGCCGCATGAGCCCTGCAGATGCAGAAACTCGTTTTTTTTTTTGCTGATTTTGGCCTTTCAATCACTCCAAAGGGCAATGCCCTTTCACAATCTCTGGAGTTAGGGTCACTATATGATACCACAACATCTTGACAAGTGTACGGCTTAGATCGTGGCACGATATTCAAGAAACGATCCTAACGGTTTTGCTTTTCCTATAAATACCCCCCCCCCCCCATTTGGTGTAAAACCCACAAAACTGATCAAAGAGCTCTAAGTTGATGCTATTGCTTCATACCTGAGCTCCTGGATCAAGTTTAGCTTTCGGGGACCCTTCGTAAGTGTTCTTTCGTTCTTTTAATTGCTTTCTAGTGCTAAAGTCAAACTTTGTTTGACTTTCTGCGTTGACCAGCTTATGGTCAACACGAAGTTCGTTGGAACTTCATAACGTGAGCGTGATCACGATGGTTATAGTCCCTAGTGACTACACCTACTGATCACCACGCTATCTAGGCTCAGTGACGAGTCGTAGTTTCGGCCAAAATGCGCATTCTTGCGTATTTTGTAACCAAACTACTCGTGAGTATCAAAACCATTTGTTTTGATACCAAACCTGTTTTCTAAACTTAGTTAAGCATGTTCTAACATGCTTAGCTCGTCACTTTTAGTTTAGTGCTTATATAGGGTCGTAAGGTAATCGATCTAAACAATCGCTTATACTTTCGAACCCGACCCATTTGGTCGATCATTAGGATTCGACCAAACACATTAGGTGACCATAACTGTATAGGGAATAACCTTCCGAGGTTATACCTTATGGTCACAATGTTAGGCGTTCCAAACGCGCTTCACGCGAACGACGCGTTAAAGTAGCATAAGCTACCTAAACGTGTCGTAATGGGTCATAAGCACTTAGGTTAGGTTTCATTTTTAGTATAAAGGATTTGTTAAACCATATTACCCGAGTCTCTATACTCGTTTGGTTTACGAACCCGCATACTATCCGATCCTCCGATTTAGGTCCGGTATATTAACATAGTTACCTATATTAGGTGTCGTTTGATATCCGTGATCTCTAGCAGTATTTGGTTGTTATACAAGAACTTCAAAGCAATCTCAGGTGAGTACATAGAACCCCATCTTTCAAATGCTTTCAAGGTGTCTATGTGAGTACATAGACCCCTCTTTTACTGTTTTCCAAACATTTTGGGGTGAAACACATGTGCCTACTTGTTACTTTCATGCTTACCATGTTTTCACATCATATACCTGCTATGTTCGTTAGTACATTATAGTACATGATTTCATTACATTTCATGCTATGTATGCCCATTGTGTGCGTACTTAGTACATTGTTTTACATTACATTTCATGCTATATATGCCCATCGTGTGCATACTTAGTACATTGTTTTACATTACATTTCATGCTATGTATGCCCATTGTGTGCGTACTTAGTACATTGTTTCACATTACATTTCATGCTATGTATGCCCATTGTGTGCGTACTTAGTACATTATTTCACATTACATTTCATGCTATTTATGCCCATTGTGTGCATACCTAGTACAATTGTTTACATCACATGCTTTCATTTTGGTATGACATTTGGTTTGTTTAACATGGAACAATACATTCATTAACATTAGCTACGCCATTCGTTAGTAGGTAGTGGTACCATAGGAATTGACAACTCCCGTTCCGGACATCCTAGGTTGGTTTGGATGAAAGGAATGACCGAATTCGATACACATAACTCAGATAAACCTTTAATTTCTTTAAGGGTTTATCGCCACAGTCTCAAGGCTTGGATGTATGCATTTTCACAATACCGCATAAATGTTTGTATCAGTATAGCATGCATTTGTTCCACAAAACATAACTTTGATTTAAACCATGTTTTACTTCAATACCTTGTTTTGTGCATTTTACATATGGTTTAGTTGATATATTTCACTTACCATACATGATATATTTTGGGTACACATTACATGATCTACATTAAACATAAACATTTTGACATTGATATACACATTTGGTGGTTTACATTGAACATAGACATTTCGATATGGTTTACACAATAACACTTGACAATTGATTTATACATGAACAATTTACATGGTGATTGGTTTGGGTAAATGGTTTGAGTAACGTGGCGTATGTAATATGATACAAACATGGTGGATACGCCGTTGGTACTTCCTATATATAAATGTTTGTATAATATTACCTATCGTAGCATTATTTAAATCATTTCAGTATAGACATGTTACTTTTTTTTCACAAATAACATTTTCTTCACAAGACATTGTTTTTACAAACAAACTTATCTTATACAAACTCATTTTTACTCTCCTTTAACCTTACATTTTATTTATACATATCATCTGATCTTATCGTTTCTCATATGATTTACAAGACTAAACAATTTACAAGGTTCATGACTGACTGTTATTAAACGTTTTCTTTAAACTCAAGTCATGAATCCCATTTTCACAAAACCTATGTATCTCACAGGCATTTTTATGCTGACGTACCTACTTTCACATGTGTTTTCAGGAGCTGTTGCTTAGGATGATGATTGTGATACTAGGGCGGACCTGTGCCTTAGAGACATAAAACGAAGATAGACTAGTTTAATTATGTTATAAACTCTTTATTTCCTGTTTAAAGACAATGTAATACGCTTGTTTGATAAATAAAATGTAACTTTAATTTCCATGGTTGTGAAACAATTAATTCTGTCCCAACACTCCCCAACGTTTCCGCCGCGGTTGCATGTTATACGCGGTCGGGGTGTGACACCCGATGGCCTAAGTATGTGTTTCCTAGATTCTCAGAGTTTCGTATTCGGTGTAGAATCGTTCTGTGCATCGTGTAGGAAACACCTTTCTTGTGTGCATTTAAAACAAGTTATTGTCCCACAGTTTCCTGGTGTATTTTCTTCCTGAATTTACAGCTACTTGATCATCGATTAGTCGGGAAATACCGGTTGGATCCTCGCAGTTAGTCAAATAAGTAGTTCATCAATCTTTAGCAAGAGTCGCTGGCTCTTGTTGGCTAGCTCGTCCGACTCCTGGTAGCTTGATGTTCATTTGAAAGTCGTCGTCATTTCTCTTGACAAACAGAACTGGGGTTACCCAAAATGGAAATTTTGGCCTGTTATCTTCCTTCTCTATCCACTACTGAAACTACAGTGTCAATCCTTGCATTTCCGACGGTGTAAGTCGTTAGAGTGCATTAACTACAGACGTGGCGCCTGGAATCAAATCGATGCGAAATTCGACTTGCCGTTGAGGAGATAATTCTGGCAAGTCTGTGGGGAAGACTTCAGGACATTTCCTTATCACAGGAATATCTTCGTGTTTTGGTCCTTCGACTCCCTTGTCTACGACATGAGTCAAGAAAGCAACACATCCTATTCGCAACAACTTTTGTGCCTTCAAGCAATTTGCAATATGTAAAGGCGAACCCCGCTTCATGAGTCAAGATTGTTACTTCGTTCGCCATTGGGACGCGGATGTCAATCTCCGCTCGACCACTTGACAACCAATCCATCCAATTACCTTGTCGAAGCTTCCCTATTCCACTGGCAGTAGATCAAGCATAAACTCACGTTTGCCGTTTCAAATTACATCGTTGGCTTCTACTAGCTTCCCATTAGATAGCACTGTCGAGTGCGGATTATCTAACTCACTTGTTACTAAACCAAGTATACTTTCAAACTCGAGAGATGCGAAGCTAAAATTTGCAATAGTATCTAGCAGCACAGATGCATAACGTTAAGTAATATGGGACGTACCGATACCCACGTTATCATTACCCGAAGGCACTGAAGACTTCATGGTTTACTACGACGCTTCGCGACAAGGTTTGGGTTGCGTGCTCATGCAATGCCAAAAAGTCATCGCTTACGCTTCAAGACAATTGAAGGTTCATGAAAGAAACTATACCACTCACGACTTGGAACTGGGTGCGGTGGTATTTGCCTTAAAGATCTGGCGACACTATCTGTATGGTACTCGATGTAAAATCTTCACAGATCACAAAAGTCTACAGTACATACTTGATCAGAAGGAGCTGAACATGCGCCAGCGGTGATGGGTCGAGCTGCTAAATGATTACGATTGTGAGATTAAGTACCATCCTGGAAAGGCAAATGTGGTAGCAGACGCGCTAAGTCGAAAAGAAAGGGTTAAGACGCTAAGCCGAACATTACCCGGGATACTAAATTTTTGCCAAACACATTGTTTATTTATTTCTTGGCTAGTCGTGATCCCGAACACCCTAACACCCACTACATATCAAATAAATACCCTATGTAAGTAACACTTGAGAACTAACTAATCTTTAATCATTTGGTTACAAATTTTACATCCAACCCCTCCCCCCTAACCCGAATTCGGTCCCAAGGGACCCCACCAAATCACCCACACCATACTACATGATCTTATGCTAGATTATATCTTAGTTTTATAATGGATGTTGCTTGTGAGCATGAACAAAAAATGTGAAGTAATCTTTATAAGTATGGAGCAAGATCACAACCATTACTACTCAAGATCACAACCCTCATTCTCACACACTCTCTCTCCCTCTCTCGGCCACACTACCACCGCCAACACCACCACCATTGCACCACCACCATCCTCCATTTTCAAGTCTCTTTCAAGCTTAAAGGTTGATACAAGAAGGCTTGCTACTTGTGGAACTTTAAAAGGGCTTGTTTCTTGCTTGTTCTTCATCTTTTTCTCATCATCTTCATCACTAGATCCTACCCTAGCCTTGTGCTAGTAGTAAGTTACTTGTACACCCTTGTTCATCTTGTTTTTGTGATCAAAAGTTGTAGTATGTTAGTATGTTCAAAATCACTAAAGAAACAAGAACACTAAAGAGATGAACATGAAAATTTACATGAAATCCTACATAAAAAGTTTACTTGAAGATGAAAAATGCTACTAGTTGATGTTGTCGTGAGTATGTTGTTGGTTTATTATTAATTCTTGGTTATGTGATGTTAATCACCGTACAACCTTGTTAAATAATGTTAGGAGACATGATTTAACAAGAAAAAGAAAATGGTTATGTGATACACAAAATAACCACTTTCTAGTTAGACATGAACTTGATGAAAATAATTTTTCACAAAATGAAATTTTACTAGTAAGTTGATGAGTTTGTAAATCCGAGAGTTTACAAGGGATTTTTGTAAGCAACCAAGTTAGAAAAGCGGTTTTTGGAAAATCATGACGATTACAAACACTTATACTATTTTTAGAGATAAAGGCAAGTGTGGAAATGTTTTATTTACAAGAAGAGTTCAAGAGCTTTAATTTTGTAAAAATTATTTACAAGTTGTAAACACTAAATCATTTTATGAGAATGATTTTTGAAGAAATAAATACGTTACAGAAGGGAACCAAGTCCACTAAAGGCTTTACCAAGTTACTACGCATTTTCGAAATATATCAAGTTCATGATAAGTGTGTAACGTATATATTTTTGCTCGTAGTGATGTAAATATTGTGTAAAGACAAATTGTTGGTGTTGATGATGATTTTAAAAGAAAATAAACACATGTTTTAAAAACATGGGAAACCTCAATTTTTAGGGGAAACTCTGCCAAAATTTCTATAAAATTTTGACCCTTAGAAAAATATAAGTTTTTGAGAAACTTATTCCCTAAAAATGTGTCTAAAAACATTTACCAAGGGTTCCCTAATTTTTGTAAACTCCAACTAAAGAAATAAATGATGACTTCTTCAAGACTAAAATTAATATTAAGTATGTATATTTTTGGAGAAATATAAATATATATATATTTATCGATCACCAAATTTTGTGCTAAGTGTATGTAGTATGTATTATACGTGATAGTGTATTAGGACTTGAAAATACACTAAATGCCATTGAGAAGTAAAAACACAAAAATACACATACAACATACAAGATACATAACTCGGGTGCCAAGTACAAGAAACTTATATTTATTGTTGAGAAAATAATATAAGTAAGACACTTAGTTAAAAATATAAATTATTTTTAACACGAGAAAACATATACAAAAGATAGTGACTTGTACTTGTGCGATACAAGCCTAGTGACTAACGTTAAGAAAACACGTATAGGTCACGGCGTTAATTAAGCAAATCCGGTGAAGTTTACGACGCAAGGAACGTAAAGTTGTGAGTTCATGCTCCCCCTTTTCTTTTAACTGTTTTCAGTTTTATAACTTCGGGGGTGAAATACATGTTACAAATGTTACAATGTTTACAAATGGTATGATGATACGAGAAATGATACGAGAAATGATACATATACGAGAAATCGTGTCACGAATAGGGTACCATAAGCACCATTAATCAACAATATACCTAGACCGCAGAACAAAAGGTTAGATCTAATGGGTGTCGGGCAGCCACACTCTTGGTGAGAACGAGTACTAAGCAGTGCTTTTGTGTCTCAGAATATGCCAATTAGAAAAATGCCTAAGGTTTGGTTGCTTCCTATGTCGTGTCACATGTTAATGGCCTTACAACCCATTAACAACTTAATACATACATGAGAACTTGATTTATACATGAATACTTGTTTTACACAAAACACATACCATGTTTTTCATACAAAGTAAACGTTCAATACAAGAACTGCATGAATTCACACCAACATTATGCTGACGTTTTTCCATGTATTTCAGGTAACTAGAAGTGGATGTGCGTGCGGCTTTACTCATGCTTGTGGATGTCGCTTATGTTTATCTTTAAATAAAGTTGTAAACTTTTAAGACAATGTTTTATGCTATCTCGCGATGTAAACGCTAAACTTATGTTTTCAAATTATGGAATGTTTGGTATTTGAAGTTATTTTTATGAGCATGTTGTGTGTTTACCTTTCGTATGCAATGAGAACCTTTCATGATCACACCTCGTGCTTCCACTGCAGAAAGGGGTGTGACAGATTGGTATCAGAGCTGTGATTGTAGTGAACCAGAATTCCTTCTCGAGTCTAGTCTACAGTCTCTAGGATCCTTTCACGAAAACAATTTTTCAAAAAGTTTTCATTGCATAAAACTTTCCGCGACATCCACTACCTGAAACTGTTTACAAAGAGTCAAGAAACGACACTACGAGACTTAGGGTGCACAGGAGTAGCACTTGTCTGTGATTACTTGCAATTATGTGTGATAATTGGTATATACATATAATAGAAGTAGAATGTCACAGGTATGTGTGACTTTGCCTGGAAACAGCGACCTATCTGAAGGAAGAGATACGAGGATGAAACGAACTGTGCGGACTGTGCAAGGAGTTACGTAATTATGGATGCATACGTAATTATAGAATTCAGTGCACAAAAACCACAGCAAGTCTTGTCTCGTATAGATTCCCTTAGTATAAGAAAAAGGTCAAACATGAACACCTTTCCCCAAGACTATTAAATACTCTTTGGGGTAATGACTTAGGGTATAAAGACAAGAACCACCAATGTGAAGTAAGGTGTTTACCTAACTATACATGCTTGTTGCTGTATGAATTGATTTTGCATTGCGCGGATTGTTTGATGCCACTTATGTGGTATATGCCTGCGTATATATATATATATATATACACTACTACCGTCTTGTATGACGATATCAAACAAATGTCTGACCCTATTGTGTTGTGTTCTTTCAGAACATGGCACCATGAAGAGCTGTGAATGCTCGTGATCAACCTCCTCCTCCCCCACTGCCAAGAAATGCTGAAGAGCTTAACGCTCTACTAGAAGAAAGGATCTCCGCAGCGATCGCCTAGTACGAGGAGAACCGCACCGAAGATAGTGGAGGGCCAAGCAATGCTAGGCGTAACGGACATGGAGACTCATCTGGAGGAAACGCAGCTCAGGGTTGCACCTTCAAGCAATTCCTCGACTGCAAACCACTGAACTGCAACGGCACTGGAGGTGCAGTGGCGTTTGTACGCTGGATAGAGAAGACTGAAGCCACCATCCGTATGAGCAAGTGTACCGCGGATCAGCAAGTCACTTTTGCTACTGGGTTGTTTGTCGATGAAGCTCTGACTTGGTGGAACTTGCAAGTTCAAACTCTGGGTGATGATGACGCTTATGGCCTAACTTGGGATGAACTGAAAGAGAAAATGAGAGAGAAGTACTGCTCTCGTGCCGAACTCCAAAGGTTGGAGACGGAGTTCTGGCACTTGACTATGGTAGGTGCTGACATCACTGGGTATACTCGAAGGTTCCATAATTTGTCCCGGGTGATCCCATACATGGTGACTCCTGAATTTAAGCGCGTAGAATGCTACATTTGGGGACTGGACCCAGAGTTTCGCGGCATGGTAATTTCAGCCAAACCCCAAACAATCACTGAGGCTGTAACTCTGGCTGTCAGCCTTACTGAAGATTGTGTTCGCATGAAGAAACTATCATTGAATCCAACTGAGAAGATCGAGACGCATGCTGAGTCGTCTGGTGACAAGAAGAGAAAGCATTCAAATCTGAGCCAAGCAACCCGCAGCAACAAGGGTATGAACAACAAGAAGCGTGACACTAGCCCACCTAGGGAGGCAAAAACCTTCGCAGCTGCAAATGAGTCTGGAGCTAAGAAATATCAGGGCACTCTGCCCAAGTGTAACCGCCAGGACTACCTCCGCAACGACAAGTCGAATTCCGTATAGACTTGGTTCCAGGAGCCGCTCCTGTAGCCAAGGCACCCTATCGGCTTGCACCATCTGAAATGCAAGAGTTATCTACACAACTTCAGGAGTTGTTGGATAAAGGATTCATAAGGCCGAGCTTCTCGCCTTGGGGAGCTCCAGTATTGTTCGTAAAGAAAAAGGATGGAACTCTGCGGATGTGTATCGATTACAGAGAACTGAACAAACTCACTATCAAGAATCGGTATCCGCTACCGAGGATCAATGACTTATTTGATCAGTTACAAGGATCAAGCTACTATTCCAAGATCGACCTTCGATCTGGATACCATCAGTTAAGGATACAAGAGGAAAGCGTGCCAAAGACTGCGTTCAGAACTCGTTATGGGCATTACGAGTTTCTTGTGATGCCATTCGGACTTACGAACGCGCCAGCGGTCTTTATGGATCTGATGAACCGCGTATGCAAACCATATCTCGATAAATTCGTGATTGTATTTATCGATGATATCCTGATTTACTCGCGAACCAAAGAAGAGCACGAGCAGCATCTCAGAACCATTTTGGAGCTACTGAAGAAAGAGAAGCTTTATGCAAAGTTCTCAAAGTGCGAATTTTGGATTTGCGAAGTTCAATTTCTTGGTCACGTTGTGAACGAGAAAGGCATTCACATAGACCCGTCCAAGATCGAAGCCATAAAGAATTGGGAAGCCCCGAAAACCCCAACTGAAGTTCGTCAATTTTTGGGCTTAGCGGGCTATTATCGACGCTTTATTGAGAATTTCTCAAAGATAGCTCAACCGCTAACTACCCTTACGCAGAAAGACAAGAAGTACGGCTGGGGTGACAAACATGAAGAAGCCTTCCAACTACTCAAAAATAAGCTATGCGATGCACCAATACTATCATTACCCGAAGGCACTGAAGACTCCGTGGTTTACTGCGACGCTTCGCGATAAGGTTTGGGTTGCGTGCTCATGCAACGCCAAAAAGTCATCGCTTACGCTTCAAGACAATTGAAGGTTCATGAAAGAAACTATACCACTCATGACTTGGAACTGGGTGCGGTGGTATTCGCCTTAAAGATCTGGCGACACTATCTGTATGGTACTCGATGTACAATCTTCACAGATCACAAAAGTCTACAGCACATACTTGATTAGAAGGAGCTGAACATGCGCCATCGGCGATGGGTCGAGCTGCTAAATGATTACGATTGTGAGATTAAGTACCATCCTGGAAAGGCAAATGTGGTAGCAGACGCGCTAAGTCGAAAAGAAAGGGTTAAGACCCTAAGGGTTCGAGCATTAGAAATGACGATTCGAACGAACCTCACAGCATATATTCGTGACGCCCAACAAGATGCCCTTAAGAAGGAAAACCGTAAAGCTGAATACCTACGGGGTATGCTGAAATATATGGTGCCAAATGAAGAGGGAGCCTTATACTTTAAGAAGCGTATTTGGGTTCCGCTCTATGGCGGTATTCGCTAAAAAATCCTTGATGAAGCGCATAAATCAAGATACTCGATCCATCCAGGATCAGACAAGATGTACCAAGACTTAAAAGAATACTACTGGTGGCCAAGACTTAAAAGCGATGTTGCCGTTTACGTCGGAAAG